>NC_084509.1:17465625-17788750 GCF_024500385.1 Phyllopteryx taeniolatus | reverse complement strand
TTAGACAGAACAAATGCTTTTTCTTAGTGTGTCGTGATAGTTTTATGGTGGGGGAATGAGTTCAACTTGGGATGCCGCTGTCAGCTTTCCCAGTAACCAGGTCGCTTGCTAATGAAGTGCTCTAAACATTGTGTTAAAGGTATGTGTGCTGTATTGAAAGAGTAATGAGCAGCGTCAAAAAACAAAACAAACAAACCAAAAAAAGCACACAATGGACTCAATTACTTCAACAAGCTTCAGAGGCCACGAGAGCAGTGCAATTCTCAACCGTACCATTGGGAAAGTAACTGATGTGTATTTACATTTTCCTGTTGACTCGCAGGTTGGAAGTTAAACAGGTGGTGTGACTAACTTGGCCCATGTCCGCTTCTGGATGATCCTGAGCTTTTATTGCTTACAGATCTGATGGATGTTGATAGGAACTTAGAGGAATATGAGTTGTATCTGCACATCTGAATGAGATCAAAGATAACCATAAAAAAATTGTACACGCAAAATCGGTGGCATGTTTTAAATCAAGTCCTAAAACACACTTTACAATGTTGTTTGATGTGATGTCGTCTTCTCCCCCATTTTTATTTATTTGAATTTATCTACTACTACTTATATCTATTTTATTGTGTCTATATAGTTTTATTAATTTATTAATGGATTTGATATTATCTTGTTGTTTTTATGTTTAAGATGTATTTATTTTATTATCATTACATCAACCATCTTGGTGTCAGTCGGGTTCCTGCGTTGCCTGGGGCCTCACTGTTTTTTTATTTTATTTTGTTTTATTATGATATATGATCATGATGTTTGGGGTGCACTGTGCTCTAATCTGTCAAAGCACTTTGTGTATGTGCTTTTAAAGGTGCTCTGTAAATAAAGTTATTGTTATTACATTCACAACATTTTGTTGATGTTTAGTTGGATTGGCTTTGTCTGAGATGTACTGATGTCTGTATTAGAGGCTGACATGGGGGTTGATGTTGACTCCCGCTCCCTCCCATTCCCACAGAGCTCGAGCCCACTCCATCCCAATCCTGACTGAATGTTTAAAAAAATCCCACCAAATCCAAGTGTAAAAAAGAAATCTCACCCAGTTCTGAATTTGTTAAAAACAAGTCCTACGCAATCCCAAAATTTTACAGAATTGCACTCCCATTCCCCACCCTCCTTCTTTTTCTTTCTTTTTTTTGTCAATCCTGCTCCATTTCCCCTCCTCGGTATAAAATTTGCAGAGCATATCTGAATGTCACTGTAATAAATACTGTGAATTAACGGAATGGGCAGGAAACAAAACATACATTTAGAAACAAGAGCCATATTAGTGCCTTAGTTTAGTAATGCTAAGCTTGATGCTGAGGGGAAATATTCAAATATCGATTTGATTAAAAATCAAATAAAACTGCATCATGGTTTCACTCCCATTATGGTGGCAATGAACCCACACCCATTCATTCATTCATTCATTTTCCGTTCCGCTTATCTCACTAGGGTCGCGGGTGTGCTGGAGCCTAGCCCAGCCATCTTCAGGCGAGAGGCGGGGTACACCCTGAACTGGTCGCCAGCTAATCGCAGGGCACATAGAAACAAACAACCATTCGCGCGCACATTCACACCTACGGGCAAAGTCTTCAATCAACCTACCATGCATGTTTTTTGGGATGTGGGAGGAAACCGGAATACCAGGAGAAAACCCACACAGGCACGGGGAGAACAAGCAAACTCCACACAGGCGAGGCTGGATTTGAACCCGCAACATCAGAACTGTGAGGCACATGTGCTAACCAGTCGTCCACCATGCCGCCTAGTATAATTATTATTATTATTATTATGTGAGTGCTGTTACAATTTTGAAATAACAGCAATGCTATAAGAACTTTCCAATAACTATTTTTAGGGAGACATTGTACAGTAAAGCCTGGAGAATTGTTGTTTTCATAGACAACATATCTAATGATGGAGTTTGCAAGGTCACCAATATCGTCATGTTCGCCCTGAATGCTGCAGTGGCTTCAAGTTGGTCTTACTAAAACATGAGACAAAGATATAAGCAACAGAATGATGAAGTGAAAATGTATCATGATGTATTAGTTTCAAGTGTGCAGGGAAAGATTGTTGTCTTTTCCTGACGTAGCGTGAAGAGTTCAAAGTTAATGTCTGGCCCCCTCAGTTTACATCAAGAAAATGGAAGTCCGGGGTGGGAAAAGTGGTCTGGTTCTTTCAATACACTGAATGAAGATCGGTGGATCAAATACGGCATCTTATTGTGTATGCACATCAGGTTGAGTTTATCAGCATTGATTAGACTTAATCATTTGAGTGGCAAGAGCAGTACCCATTAAGCTTTCCGGAGAAATTGCAAATTGCCTCCTTGGATGCTTTTAAGAATTTCTTCCATATAATGTGAGTGCACTTTATAATATGTTTCTGTTTAAGCTTTACAAACGTTGTTTTACCACTTTTTAATGTTTGTTCATAAACTTGAATTATTTAATGTTCACTGGCCCAAAGTCAGCTGGGATAGGCTCCAGCTCAACTGTGACCCTGAACAGGATAAAGTGTCACATTTGAAAAATGCTGCAAATTTGTGATTTGGGCGGCACGGTGGCCGACTGGTTAGAGCGTCAGCCTCACAGTTCTGAGGACCCGGGTTCAATCCCCGGCCCCGCCTGTGTGGAGTTTGCATGTTCTCCCCGTGCCTGCGTGGGTTTTCTCCGGGCACTCCGGTTTCCTCCCACATCCCAAAAACATGCATTAATTGGAGACTCTAAATTGCCCGTAGGCATGACTGTGAGTGCGAATGGTTGTTTGTTTCGATGTGCCCTGCGATTGGCTGGCAACCAGTTCAGGGTGTACCCCGCCTCCTGCCCGATGACAGCTGGGATAGGCTCCAGCACGCCCGCGACCCTAGTGAGGAGAAGCGGCTCGGAAAATGGATGGATGGATGGATTTGTGATTTGACAACCAGCAACACTTGCCCTTGGTAACTTAGTCGATAGCCAGCTACACCCACTAAGGATGTAATAAATGCGCCCAATGCTTCTGATACAGGAACGACATATTAACTTTTAACTCCTCGTACATAAGAGCACAATCAATATCTAGCAATTATTTTTTAAAGAATGTTATGCAATTGTTTTTTTTTTTAAGTAATGACGATAAAAATAAATAAATTGCATTGCAAGTATTGACACTGCCGAAAATTGGCCATTAAACTAGGAACTCATAGCTGCAAAGAGTAAAATGCCTGGAGGATAACAGTATCTGACTTTTAACTTGACCTGTAAACATTTTGGAGCTGTTTTTCTTGAACCGGTCTCGCCAAGGCGAAGGAATTCTGAACAGTTCCTAATGCTAGTCAGTTTTTTGGACCAAGCCTGAAGGCATCTGCGAGAAAACTAAAGATGAAGAAGATTAACTTTCAGCATGCTACAACATGTATTTAAAATCAAAAAATAAATGGGCGTCACCTGAAAGAGAGTAAAGCTTTGCAATGGGCGGGGAAGTTCAAACCTAAATCCAATAAAAACTAATTGTGCTGAGAGTAGTTCTTAAAAACACTGCACATTTTAATAAAATCCGTAGGCGGAGTGGAGCGTCTTCAGGCCAAACACAATTTGTTCCAGGATGCAGGTCGACATAAGATTTGTTTGGTTTTCTAAACTACTCATAGGAAACATCCATCCATTCATTTTCAACATTGCTTATCCTGGTTAGGGTCGCGGGACGCTGGAGCCTATCCCAGCTGACTTCAGGCGAAAGGCGGACTACACCCTGAACTGGTCACCAGTCAGTCGCAGGGCACATATAGACACGGACAACCATTCGCATTCACATTCACACCGTCACTGAGTGGGAACTGAACCCACGCTGCCTGCACCAAAGTCAGGCGAGTGTACCACTACACCATCAGTGACTCATAGGAAACAATATAAATAAAAGTAATCAATTTCAAGGTTAAACTCACTTTCATTAACTGTACAGACTGACTTCACACCACCGTTCTTTGAGGCTTGTGAAACAGCACTTCAAACTCAGAACCTTTTTTACAATGTTAAAGTCTTGCTTCCCCCAAAATTTTGAACAAATTCAGGGGCAGTTGTCTTCAGATGTTCCACTGTAATAAAAAATTCTAAGTGATGAAATCCATTTTTTCATTTTCTACCACTTATCCTGTACAGGGTCTCGGGTGACCTGGGGGCTATCCCAGGCAAGGGGATTGTTTCTTTAGCAAATGCTTGAAAATATCACTTGCAAATCTCTTTCACCATTGGTAAAATCCAGTCTTTATCCTAATGCATGGCATGTGCAAATTGTGTACCATAATCTGTCTGTTACCTGGTTTCACACATTTGCATGGCAATTGCATGGCAACTTTAGTGCCCTTCATTGTGATTAATACTGTTATTTTCTTCCTGGCTCTGCAGGTACATCAGCCGATTGGGACTGAGATGAAGTCCTACCACCAGCTATTCATATAAAAAAAACCTGTCAGCCATACACAAAGGTACGGACAAACTAACACAAGATACGTTTTGTCCAACATTGGTGTCAGTTTAGACTGACCAAAAACTGCAGGCTTAAGGTCAATATATCATATGGTGGGACATTGTTACATGCAGACAGTAAGTGATGGCTCAAAACTCCTTTGTTTCGGCGGCTTTTCTAGTTCGACATAGATGGCTTCTTTTACACCTCAAACCAGCTGTGATCCCTATCCATAATTTGGATGTTGACGTCCTTGCAAGAGTGTCCCTTTTTCTTGAGATGCAAATGAACCGCTGATTCAGAACCCAAAGAATATCCTGACATATAACAATGTCCTGACATCTCTCCCCCAAAGATTGCCTCATTCTATGAGAAAAGTGCCCGGGACACTCTATTTTGCCATAAAACGAGTGAGCGACTGATTGGTATGCAGTACGGTCATTTCTCTAACCATGCAGGGCAACAACAACAACACCCTATTGTTGACCACCCCCAGGGGACACACCCACCAAGGCATAAAAAGGGAGACTCGGCACCCAAAATTTAAAACTGAAGAAGCCTTCTGGATTAAAAATGAAACGTGGATTACCATGACCTGGATGACCGAGAATGTAAACAGACGTCATAGTGATTTTCCTCTCTGTGGGGCCTACGTATATATATTTTTTTCAAGTCAAAATAGAACAAAACTAGAATTACTGTGGAATTACTTTAAGTGATAATCCCACTGAATATGGATCTCTCATACTAAAATTTTAAACTCAATCGTTAGTATGATTAGATACATTTAATGAGATTAACAAATCATGTTAGAGCGTCAGCCTCACAGTTCTGAGGTGCGGGGTTCAATCCCCGTCCCCGCCTGTGTGGAGTTTGCATGTTCTCCCCGTGCCTGCGTGGGTTTTCTCCGGGCACTCCGGTTTCCTCCCACATCCCAAAAACATGCATTAATTGGAGACTCTAAATTGCCCATAGGCATGACTGTGAGTGCGAATGGGTGTTTGTTTCTATGTGCCCTGCGATTGGCTGGCAACCAGTTCAGGGTGTACCCCGCCTCCTGCCCGATGACAGCTGAGATAGGCTCCAGCACGCCCGCGACCCTAGTGAGGAGAAGCGGCTCAGAAAATGGATGGATGGATGGATGGATTAACAAATCATGCACTTCTGTGGGGTATTTAATAACAAATGAGTGAAACCAGTAAGACATGTTGCACATGTATTACTTCAATTTAAGAATGATTAGTGCAAACATAAATCATAATTGAAAGAAAGAAAAACCCACAATGGTCACCGAAGTGAATTAAAACTAAATCCTATTAAAATCAGGCACCAAACGAATTCTGTAACTCTCAATGAGTGCCTGTTGACAGGCATTATGACAAATTTTTTCGTGAGCAAAGGGTGCCTTCTCCAGACTCCTTTCAGAGATGTTCAGTAAGATTCAGGGCTCCAAACCCAGTGTTTGTTCTCAGCCATTATTCAGTATTTTAGCTGTGGGTTTTGGAACTTCATCATGTTGAGGACCCATGACCTGTGGCTGAGAACAAACTTTGATAGTCTTGAGTTTTCATTATACCCGTGCACATACAGTATTCAAGACATCCTGTGCTGAATACAGCAAAGTAGCCCCAGAATATAAATGAGCATGCACCATGATTTACAGTAGGTACAGTGATGTACAGAAATTACTTGATTGCAGTGATTGCTTCAAAAGGTCGTCCAATATCTTTTTTGTTTTGCTTTTCTTTTCAAAGCCATTGGCTAATGTTTTGTTTTACAGGCATATACTGTATTTGAAAGTGGAGTTCCCAATTAATATTACTCCTAACCTGATGTTTCCCAGTTCAGCCATAATGCATACAACAATGGCAATTTTATTCAGGGAGTTAAGAAACAGCCATCTGGCTTCTGATCCATGAAGGAGCACAACTTTGTCAGCGTTGTGTACATTAATTATTTACAGAAATGTAAGATCAGCTTTCCGAATAGGTTCCTTGGCATTTTAAGTGGCTGTAAATTGATTGTCATTGTTTCCCCCCATAAATACATTAAATATGTTTGAAGTGATGAAAACATGCAAAGACTGAGAACAATTTAGTTCTGAATTGTTGTGATATAGCATTAAAAGGATTTTCACCATTTTAGTTGTCCAGATTTTTTGGATTGGGGCTAAAATGGGGGCACACTGATGAAACCAGGGAACAACATGAGTTGCTGAAAGGTACATACAGGTTTTGGAGAAACACATGCTGCCATCCAAGCAACGTCTTTTTCATGGACCCCCCTTCTTATTTCAGCAAGACAATGCCAAACCACATTGTGCACGTGTTACAACAGCGTGGCTTCGTAGTAAAGGTCCGGGTACTAGACTGGCCTGGCTGCAGTCCAGACCTGTTTCCCATTGAAAATGTGTGGGGCATTATCCATCCATCCATCCATTTTCTGAGCCGCTTCTCCTCACTAGGGTCGCGGGCGTGCTGGAGCCTATCCCAGCTATCATCGGGCAGGAGGCAGGCTACACCCTGAACTGGTTGCCAGCCAATCGCAGGGCACATACAAACAAACAACCATTCGCACTCACAGTCACACTTACAGGCAATTTAGAGTCTCCAATGAATGCATGTTTTTGGGATGTGGGAGGAAACCGGAGTGCATGCAAAGGTGAGAACATGCAAACTCCACACAGGCGCGGCCGGGGATTGTCAGAACTGTGATGCTGACACTCTAACCCAGGGGTGGCCAACTAGTCAGAGACTAAGAGCCACTTTTTTTCCTGTGTTACTGCAAAGAGCCACATACACGGGTACACATGAACATCATCTTTTAATCATGTATGCACGCATACACAGACCTCTGCTCAGCCAGATCTAATGAAAATAACCACACCAACATGATAATATCAGTAATTTTCAACAGTTAACATTTTGTCTCACACACACAAACTCTCAGTTCAAGCAAGTCCACAAACAATAAAAGAATAATTTTCAATAACATCTTTCTCTTACTATGCTGCTTAGTGAGACTTCTGGCATTCCTTATCTTGAACAATCCTCTTCAAATCTGGCTTGTATTCTGTTGTTGCCACTCTAAGCAATTCTTTCAAATGAGTGTCAGTCAGAAGAGATCGATGCTTTGATTTCACATGTTTCAGGGTAGAAAACACAGACTCGCAGACGTACGTTGACCCAAACATGGACAGTATCTTAAGCGCAGCTCGTTTGATGTTGGGGTATTTTTCAATTGGCACACTTTTCCAGAACTCAACGGTCCCTTCCCTTAAAACAGTTTTCAGTTGATCCTCCTCACAAAGGTCGATCATCTCCAACTCAGCCGCAGCCTCATCTGTGACGAGCGGGGCTTTCAAACAGTCTGGCTTCCAAGCCAGCTGATATGATGCAAGCGTTACGGTCTCTGAGTGTTTTGTAATTTTTTTGAAAAACTGCACCTGCTTTTCAAAGCGACCAACTTGTTCTTGCGAAGTTCAGTCCCTTTTGGAAATTCCTGTTCGATGTTAGGGTGGAGTGAGCTGAAGATTTGAAGCTTTGAAATGCGCTAATGCTGCGTGACATATAAGGCAGATCGGCTTGCCATTACGTTTAACAAAAAAATATAAACTCTCCCACTCTGGCAAAAACGTCCTGTGTTCTTCTTCATATTTTCGTTTGGATGTGCTTTTTTTCCCTGCCATTTCAAGAGGTAACTTGTCGGAAATTGTTTACAACACAAATGATGTCACACCAAAGATTCTCTCGTCGCTCGTTTGACGTCACTCAAACAGGCTTACATGGTCAGTGTGCCATCTAGCTGTAGGGGAGTGAATGACAGCGCCAGCCAAGAATTTTTGACGCATGTCATGTTACAGCTCCTGAAGAGCCGCATGAAACTAGTTAAAGAGCCGCATGAGGCTCGCGAGCCGCGGGTTGGCCACCCCTGCTCTAACCAGTCGCCCACCGTGCCAGCGTGTGGGGCGTAAAATATGACAACGGAGACCCCAGACTATTGAACAGCTGTAGCTGTACATCAATCAGAATGCGAAATAATTCCACCTACAAAGCTTCAACAATGAGTGTCCTCAGTTCCCAAACATTTATTGAATGTTAAAAGAAAAGGTGATGTAACACAGTGGTAAACATGACCCTGTCCCAGCTTTTTTGGAACGTGTTGTAGCCATAAAATTCTAAGTTAATGATTATTTGCTAAAAACAATAAAGTTGATCAGTTTTAAAATTAAATATCTTGTCTTTGTAGTGTATTCAATTAAATATAGGTTGAACATGATTTGCAAATCATTGTATTCTGTTTTTATTTATGTTTAACACAACGTCCCAACTTCATTGGAATTGGGGTTGTAATAAGAAAACATATGTCATTGTAGAGCACTTTTATGGTCTATAATATTGGTGGCTATAATATAGCCTTTCATAGTGTGTGCAATGTCCTCTTTACCCCTATTAAGTCCACTTTTAGGATGAAAAAAAGAGCAAGGATTAAAAAAATAATAAACCTATAATATATATTTTTTGTTGAGTCGAATAGATCATTTGGTCATGGGTTGTTGTAATATAATGCAGTAAATTGCAATTGAACAGATAGTTGGGGCTGCCAAATTGGGTAGTGAATAGCACCTCTGCATCACAGTTGTACGGTTCTGGGTTTGAATCTTGGCTCAGCTTTATTGAGGTTCCACTGTATTTCATTGTTATTGTTTTAGATTGCAGGCAACGTGAGTTTGATCACCAGCCAGTACCACAATACCCCGGATTTAAAAAATTAGTGGGTTGCTTGAGGAAGTGCATGGGGTGTAAAAACTTTGCCCAACAAATTATGTGAGTGACTCGCTATGGCATCGCTATAATCCCTGATGGTCGCAACATTATAATTGTATTATTGAAAAACACCTCACAGACACATGAATGATAAATTCCATTGCCGACTAAACCCATAACCAATGAATGATATCATTCCACACGGTGGTGATACGCACGATCATTACCTTGCACACCATTGCAAATTAAAATTAGTAATTGGAAGTGAGTGTGCAGCAGGTCTCTGCAATTTTGGATCCACTCCACCAAGCAATTTGCCAAATCGGCTGTATGGAGTTTAACAGTCCTGTCTAAAATAACATCCAGTGCCTGTTTCTGCACCTTCTCTTTTGCACGATAAAACATAAAACATCTGAAAAATTTGTATGCATTTCCCTATTTTATGCATTTCTTAACCCCTCCATATCATTGTAATGCTGTTATGACTGAGATCTCCAATCACTGGTGGCTGAGGCAGCAGCGGTGCACAGAGACTGAAAGAGAGATGAAGTGAGGTGTCACAGGAAAGTCGCTGAGGTGAAGCTCTGATTGATTTTTAAATGAGCTTGAATTTGTTGGTTCATTTGTTTTGTTTAGTGTTTACTTTGCAATCCTGAATATTTGTACTCTTCCATCAGCACCACCAGGTTTCATTTTTCTGTCTTTCTCATAGTTTATTTGCATATAGAGCCGTGATACAATTGTGAAATAAACTTTTCTCCAAATTCTTATAGTGCTCTTTATGAAGAATGTCCTTAGTTTATGCCAGACTTTACCTGCCGCTTCTCCATTGACAGTCCACACAGCTAAGAGAGTATAACTGGCCTATGTCTATTTTTTCTTTGGTCTGTGTGACTTGTGGCAAATAGGTGATGTGGCTGGATAGCAACTGCACCTACATTCTGTATGTATCTTAATCGTGAGGTTTTTTTTAATTTGTTTGTTTGTTTTGTAAATCTATAGCACATCCTTGTTGTTAATCAACTCTTGTTGGGAGAGGTATTGGTATTCTAACATTGGACATTTTTCTAACAACAAACTTCTCCATCAAAGCTCCCAAAACTTCTCAACTGGTCCCAGCTCCGGCCCAAGTGGGGGGGGGGGGGGGGGCAGTCGGGCAAGAACATCCGTGCCAACATAAGTTTTATGTGGCAAATTGGGGACTACTAGAAAGCAGTGAGTTAACAACCAGTGGTTCCATTGCAGGTTTTCATACGCTCACTGCAGTGACGGCAGACGGTGGCACGGTGTTAACGGGAAAGCGAAATGTTTTCAGCGTTAACTGAAGGTCAGGATGCTTAAGTCGTAGGTTGTGAAACAGTGCCTGAGAGATTGCTGATTTGTCAGCCCACAAGGCCAGGATGACGTCGTCTGTTGGGCAGTCATGCAAATTAATTGCACCAGCAACATTGAGGCCGTAGCATTCTTCGTGCGGTGGTTGGACAAGATGGCAGGGAAATGTGTCAAGTTCTCTAAGTCGGTTCAGTGGTGGCAAGGTGGCTACAGGGGACTCAGCGGTGTCGTCAATGGGGGTGTCATTACTTGAAGGAGTGCGGCCTGACAGGTCGCCATCCTCCGAGTGGTCCCACTCCAGGCACCGCCTTGAGGACAGTTCCCGAGTTGGTGGTGGTAATGCCTGTTCCACCTGCGCCCACAGCTGAAGATTTTTGTAATCGATTAGTGGCTCAAATCGGCAGATCAGGTCTTGGCCGATGAGCAGGGGGACGGTTTCATTTGGAGATACGTAGACCGGGTGGACTAACGTCATGGGGCCAATTGTCCAGTGGAGCATAGTTACGGTGTTTAGCTAGGTATTAGTCACTGAAAATGCACGGATAGTTAGAGCGCAACGTTGCAGTTGATTGAACACAGCATGGGACATAACAGAGATGTCTGCTGTGGTGTCAATCAGAGCTTCTTAGACAAGTTCATGCTCAAGCGTAACGGATAAAGAGAACTTTCGGGAAGTACCTTTAGCGGTTAGTTCACCCAAAAGCTGTCGGAAGGGCAGAA
This sequence comes from Phyllopteryx taeniolatus, assembly GCF_024500385.1. NCBI lineage: Eukaryota > Metazoa > Chordata > Actinopteri > Syngnathiformes > Syngnathidae > Phyllopteryx > Phyllopteryx taeniolatus. Next base: position 17,777,450 of record NC_084509.1, on the reverse strand, counting down.
CGTTATTTAGTAGCGTGATGTCACGTGAGTTAGGGGCCTCGCCTGGGTCTAGTTGGACGATTAGGCTGGCACGAGAGGGGTTTAGGGATTGGTCGTCACCAAGTGGTCCGCTAAGGTTATGGCGAGGTGAGGCTGTTGAGGAGTCGACCGGTGTCACGGAGGCACTTGGAAGCCTACCTCGGCGGGGAGCGGCGGTAGTGCGAGGCTGGGGTGCCGGGTGACATCTTTTGCGTGGCATGTCCGCCACAGTTGTTTGTTTATATGTGCCCTGCAATTAGCTGGCGACCAGTTCAGGGTGTACCCCGCCTCTCGCCCGAGGATAGCTGGGATGGGCTCCAGCACACCCGCGACCCTAGTGAGGATAAACGGATCGGAAAATGGATGGCTATATAATTTGCATTGTTGCAAAGTATCTAAGTGTTGTCCCATGAAAAGATACCATTAAATATTAACGAAAATGTGAGGGATATACTCACTTTTTTAAAATATTCAAACTTGTACTGAAGATTGACAACCATCAACAGAACTGGCTCATACAATCAAAAGGTCAAAGAACTTCATTTAACTTCATCTTCGCTAAACAAAAATGCCGGTTTTGGAAATATGAGTTATTTTCGACAGACCTTCACCCATGGCCAGGTGCACTTTCAAAGGCATTCCTCCACCTCCTCATTTTCAGTTGTCCATTCTGATTTCCTCTACCAGGCTCTCAAGTGCCTGTGGAACCTAGAAATCTTGTTTTGTGTAAATGTATCTGAGTGTCTGTGCCCAAGGGTGCCAAATGTTCGGCGGACTGCTACTGGACCATATTCCAGTGTCTCATTGAGCATCTGAGCTGGAGTCTTCAGTTATTCCATCTGTTATAATTTTTTTCCCTTTTCATCTGTTACTATCCTCTCCATCACATCGATAATACAGTGTGGACCTTGTTTATTGCAACCAATGTGGTACAGATGAACAATTCACAACATCTATCTCAGTGTAGAAGGGTATGACCTAATTTCAAAATCTTAAGTCCTATGCGCACACTTTTCAAGATTGATGTAGTATTCTCTAATGTGTGTTCCACTCTAAAATATTGGAAGAGAGAGGCCAGTAACTTCTTTTTTTTTTATGTAGACATGAAAACATTTGGGTTTGAATGAGATTAATATGAGACATGAGATCAACAGCTTCAATTTACAGGTATTAACATCAGGACATCATACACTAAACTAAGAAGACAGCACTTTTTGTTTGAGTCAACCTCTTTTAAATTTAAGCAAAAGTATTGGAACATGTGAGTGACAAGTGTGTTTGGTGGCCCAGGTATGTCCTATTAAATTTATTTTTCAAACAATAAATGGATATGCTCAATTTCAGATTTGAGGTTTGCCTGTGAATACTACTTTCATTTGAGTTAGAGGTGTAATCAACCTAAAATTCAGAGAGCTGCAGGAGGGAAGGTAATACAATTTGTCTACTAAATGAACTAATGTACTTAGGATACACGAGATATCTCTTATTAGTAAGAATAATTAATGGACACGCTGGAATTTGTCTTTTACAAAGAAGAGCTTCAACAAGATTCAAGGAACAAGGTTTTATGGACTTATGAGACAATGATGGAAAGGCTTAACTTTTTAGGAAAAAAAGATTTCATGTTTCCAAACTTATAAGTTTATCCGTGCAACTGAGAAGCTGAAATGTTGATCTCTTGTCTCGTGTTGAGCTCTTGTAAACAAAGCAAAAAAACAAAACAAAACATTGGTCTCAATGGTTAATATGTTTGGAGGGCGTGTGAAGGTATTCTTAAGAACACGAGACAGAATAGTGACACGCATCTAAATTTGTGATTAACTACAACATTTTTCTTGCACTTTCTGTAATTGTACCGTCGTATATTGTTAGAGGATTTAAAATAACTAGTTTTTCGTCATTTTCATGACTTTTTATCAGGAATTAAGTATTATTCATAAATACCTACTTAGATTTATACTTTATTAAGAAGACATTTCGTTCAAGAATATTGCTGAATAAGACCCAACATTTCTTGTCTGTTACAACCCTTCTATAATCATGGTGGTCTGCATTGCAATTGTTTGCAAGTACAACACAACATGTATTGTGATTTAAGTGCACAACAAAGTAAAGATGTTAGCCTGATTCTGAGTGTGTGCTTCTGTAGCAGTTTAATTACTTAGGGAACTTAAAAGCGACAGGAAAAATGAACACTTAAATCATTATTGCAAAAACAAAATGCAATCTAATATAATTTTATTAAAGAAATTTTCATCACGCACAATGATTAACGTTTTTTTCTGTAGTTTTTTTTTCAAATTTAGATAAAATATAATATAATCAATCATTTTCTTCCGGACTCGACACTGACTGTAAAAAGCTGGCATGAAATAAACACTTCATCCATCCATCATCCATCCATTTTCCAAACTGCTTATCCTCACTAAATCCTATTAATATTTGAATATTATCTTAAACATGATTTATCTATGAATGGCATTAATGCCTCACATTTTGTGATTTACAGCATTTTATATACACCAATTTCTAAGCGTACTGATGTGCAAATGACAAAATGTTTCTCTCAAGAGGTCTACCAACTAATCTCATACAAAACTAAAACACACCTCCATCGATGTCAAAAATAATTGCCCACAATAATTTGCATGTAGCCTCATCACTCAACAAGAAGGAAATAATTAATTCCATCAGTCTGTAATCGAAAGTGGTTCACATATTTGATATGCTGGCTTCAGTACAGGCGAGGCCCTGGAGAGGGTCATGCTCCACATGGCTGCATTTAATTAGGAGGGAAACTAGATAGGATGTGAGGGTGGTGCTTATCTTAAGTCATCAGTCATTTCTAAATCACAATTTAAGCTTCATAATTTAAGAATGTGTAGTGGCTCAGCTGTGCATTCCATGACACTAACGTCTGTCAATTATTTTACACCAGCAACTAATATCCATAATTCCTCTCAACTACTTAAGGGAGGAAATAATGCATTTTAAGGCATTAATACAAAATATCCCCAAACTCTCATCTTTCAGACACCTTGATAGCTCTTCCTACCACCAAATAAAATTACATACTTGTCTCTTCTCCCCATCCCAGAAATTAGGACCCAAATCAATAAAAGAAATCATGAATTCTTACCCAAATTTTACAATGCAATGGCGTATTCTTAAAATGGGATTAGTTGACACTGTCATATACTCACATTGAGCCTCAGTCACTAACTGTCCATATGCACAGATTTGTGCTTAAATCATGCATATAGTATGAACGTTTGACTCACAAATCTGTGATTCATCAACATGTTCATACTTGTTTTTGTTTTTGCTCTGCAAGCACATTTAGAACCTCCTCAGACAATACATGCAGACATATAATGCAGGATCAGCTTTAGAAAAAAAATCATGAAACACACATATTTTACCTCAGAGAAGTGTGACGAGGACCTGAGCTATTATGTTGATACAATTTGTCACGTCTCCTTAATACCTAAAATATTATTTCAGGTGTAAAGGTTTAAAGCAAATAAAGAATTTTTGTTGTTTGACCATTTTGACAACTGCAGAGATAAGAGAAATTTGAAGATAAAAATGGAAAATGATTACACATTAAAGGAGCATATACTGTAATTACTGTACCACCTCATCAGTGAAGCCTTCCTTCTATTCTAATCCTTCTATTGATTGATGATGTGACTGCTGACAAATGCAGCAGGATGAATTCTGAAGTGTTTCAGGTGATATTATCTGCTCATACTCAACCAGATGCTTCAGAACTCATTGGACGTGTTTCACAGTACAGATGGAAAATGACCCGACGTATTTTGCGAAATCAACAAAAGTGTTATTACGGGAAATAAGTGGAAGGATATGCAATGGCCAAGTCAATCACCTGACTTGAATCCAATTGAGCATACATTTTACTTGCTCAAGACTTATCCCGGTATAAAATCCGGCATCTGGTGATGTCTATGCGTTCCAGATTTCAGGCTGTAATTGACTGCAAAAGATTTGCAACCAAGCATTAAAAAGTGGAAGTTTGACTTATGATTGTTAATCCATCACATTACTGTTTGTCCCTTACAAAGTTGGAGGCATATAAACAAACTGTTGTACTGTAATTCCTACACCGTTCAGGTTTGCACAGTTGAAGCACAACTTGTTTGTTTAATTTAAAATCCACTGTGGTGGTATTTAAAGCTAAAAAGATGAGAATTGTGTTGATGTCCCAATAGTTATGGACCTGACTGTATAGGGTAGCCTACATAATAACATAGCATGTTTTTTAAATGTAACTTTCTTTTCTGCACCAGAATAAACGTTTTGTCTGTGTACATGAGAGAGAGAGAGCGAGAGAGGGAGAGAGAGAGAGAGAGAGAGAGAGAGAGAGAGCACGCTGGGGTGGGCGATTGGAGGCTAGCTGCAGGATTATTACAGGGAACATTGGCGGTTTAAATGAGCCAGAACATTTGTTGGCACATCTTACGTAACATTGCACATATGCGTTTGCAAGAATTGTCTGTTGCTATTCCTGTGAATAGGCGTAAGCAGTAAGTCATGAAGTAGCCTCTCAAAAGCAGAGCAATTATTACTTTTCCTTCTTCCCTCTGCCAAAAACACAGGGAAGTGAGATGAGTTGAGCATGTGCATTATGCAATTAGTGTCTTATAAACTGGAAGGTAAATGTAGGATTAATTAGCACTCCTCAACCATGCCCCAAAAAAATCCCAAATTGTACACCTTCATTGATACACAACTCCTCCATTCTTTTAAAAAAAATGTGATTTTCACTGAGTAATGCAGCAAAATACCCAATCTTGAAATGTTAACAACGAAAACAAATCCACACTGAAAGCTGATTCTGGCTCTTATAAACTCAGCCACTGCATAACCCTGAACAACATGTTGAATATAAAATGGATTGATGTTGTGTAATTTGTTCAACATTTCTTGTCAATAGATCTATTACATGCTATTCTAGTGTAGCATTTGAATAAGGGCTAAGAAGGATTACCTTTAAATAGACCACTCTTAATGCTCCCATAATCTTGTTGTGTGGCCAAACTATGGGAAGCATTTGTAAAGGTGAGTTCAACTGTTTTCTGTTGACTGCAAGAAGCAACTACCTGCCACTTTGATTTTCCCTGATCCTCTGTTGTGTGCTTTAAATACCAGCGTATGAGAGCCCTTGTATAAGTGTGTGTACTGAAGACCAGTTATATCCACCGACTGTTTGAAATCCCACTCACACTTCTTACATGCTTACCAGAACACTGTGCCATTCAGAAACAAGCTATCTTTTGTCAAGAATTCTTCTATGTCGAGGGAGACAACAAAACAGCCCTTAATCCTTCTATCTGTGACTTTTTACAAACAGAATTAGTCCCAGATTCGCCACTGAATTCCCTTAGGAATACGGGCAAATCCAGGGCTACTTGCTGATCCACTGGTATTGGCCTAACCTCTGTTTCATGTCCTAAATACACTGCTGCTCTTATCTAAATGAACAGCTCTGGTCTGGTGGTGAAGCACTTCCATCCCAGATGTGTGTACTCATCAGCATGCTGCCAAGTGTACAGAAAGGCTGATGTGAATACTACGCATGCATGAGCGCTGAGCACACAGCACAAATCCCATCTCTGGCCATATGCCTGCCTGCAGTGGTTCTCACTAATCAGATCTTCAGTTGAGGGAAAACTTTAAAACTCAGCAATGTATGCATAACGATGAAGCAAATGCAATACTTTTTTCCTTACTTTGTTACATTAATTAATGTGAGAGAGGAGAACCAAAAACAATACATTTTTTTATCTGACTGTGCAACTTATGTTTCGCAGAACTGCAAAGTTGCATGTTTTCAGTTCACATGCACGATATGCTTTTCAGAGCTATATGTGGCAGATAGTCGAAGGAAAGCTTGATACTTTTTTATAGACCGGTAAAACAGTTAGTTCTAATATAAAACCAATATTAATGGTTGTAAATCCAAAATAAAAATTGTAAGGGCCTGGTGATTTTAACTCTACCAAGACCAATAATGTCAGTCATCTCTATGTAAAAAATCATATCTTTGGGCCCACTGAATCCCAAATGAATCCTTTAATTTCCCCTGAATTAAAAGAAGGGGTTTTATATTAGTTCACAATGAATTACTCTGCTCATTTTGGCACGATGTAAAAAAAAGAAGAAAAGAAAAAAAGAGCTTCATTCACCCAACAGTTCTTGTGAACAACTTTTTTTCTCCTGGGCACCTTTAACAAGAATATGACATTTAATGATATATTCCCAAGAACACTAATCTAGAGTATGACATGGTAATTATTTATTCCTCTTTATTTTAAAATTGTACAATATTATTGTAAAATATTGATTTATTTAGTTTTCTAGCTTAATCATTTGACCTAATAAGTGCTTTAATGGGGCACTCATTGAAATTCAACAATTAAAAATTAGTGGCGTACTTTTGAAGAATATTCTACTTTTGCGAAAATGCATCAATGTTATAGTTTGACATAATTATTCACAACTTAAATATCATTTAGTTTTACATTAGGTGCATTTTTTTATGATTCTTATTTATAGCTGATTGGCTTCCTTTGTTGTACTGCCTTGTATGATAAATCTGGTTCCTTTTCCCTTTAACTGGGCCTTTTTACGACCTTCTATTGTCTATAGGGATATATTGTATGGTTGCCGTAATTTTTTTATGCCTTTCAGGATTATGGGCTAAAGGTTCAACCTCCGTCTCTTGGTAATTTTCAGAAATTCCTGCAGCTACTTTAATATTGAAGGCTTTTGGAAGCCTCCCTAACACAGGTTTCTCATCTCGTCTTTTCACCAACTTTGGAGAGTGTCTAATTATGAAGTCAAAATTATGTCATATTAGTTCCACTGTGACCACAGTATCTCAAAATTATTTAACAAATCTGTAAAAACCTACACATGGCTTATTAATTTTAATAATTAGTTTTGATTCTGCTCTTTGTGGGCCATGGTCTTGGCTGTAAAATGCAACTAAGTACAGCTAAATGTTAATTGGCATGTATCAATCAGTTTGTTTAACCACTAAATAAGACAATATTCATGTAAAAATTCATCATGGTCACAAACATCACAAAAACTTGTTTTACCATGTAATGTGTGTGGGAATTTACTGTAGAGTACAGTGTGATGAATGTATCGTCAAAGGTAAAATTGCTTTATGATTCATGGGTTGTTACACTCACATAGCTAAAAATCTGATGCCATGCTTTCAGCAAAGTATGAACATTGAACAAAAGCCAGAAGCATGTACTTCTGAAAAAACGATTAAAATACACATCTAGCCTCAAACTACATACAGCTCATGCTGGTCATTTGTGAAAATATCAACATAAATTCAGGAGTGGTTGCTCTTATCAAAAAATATACAGAATATAAAAATCACAGTTGGGTTGTGCTATTACCTGTGGTGAGGCGTTCAAGTGTAGTGTATGGACCATTCACGTGGATGGTGTGCGCATTTCCCAGTGGACATAAAAAATAAGAGACAAAGGTTTGTCAAGAATCATGGTTATAATGTGTACAATTTACTTATAATACACATATATGAGGATAAATACATGAGCAAATAAAAGATGAAACACTTTTGGATACTTTTTTCTTGCGTGTTATTTCAAATATTTTCGGAAGACTGAACCGATAAATGAGCCTTCTTACTGATGCACCTTAAAGACAAAAATGCCTGGGAATTAGGAAAAATCAAACAGCAGAGCTAAAAAACGATGGTTGTACATCTCACTGTAAGGTAGAGGCAAAAATGTTGTGCGATCTATGACGTGACATATGAAGCCGTGTCAGATAATAAGAGCAATGGCTGCCTCTTGCTACCGCTACTAATAGTGACTATTGCATTCGTTCTTCAAAGAAAACCGTACAGCGTAGAAGAGGCATTTGGGGATGTATCCATTCACAAATGTATGTGTATCCATTCACAAATAGTAGGGAAAGTTTATAGCTCTGGAATTTTTAAAGGAGACCACCACAATCATGAGTGACACAATCGTCTTCAACAACCAACCTATCCCTCACACTTCCTCAACACAATGATTTAATTGAAACTCTTCCTTTACCTACTCTGAGAAAATGCCGATGAAGAGACATACAGTATAAAGACAATAAAGATGATGAGAAATACTGTATGTGGTGGCATGGTGGCTGACTGGTTAGCACAACAAAAAAGCACTCAAAGTTCTGAGGTTGTCAGTTCGAATCCAGGCTCGGACTTTCCTGTGTGAAATTTGTTATTCTCCCCATGCTTGTATGTTTTCTCTGGGTACGTTGGTTTCCTCATGTTGCAAAAACATGCCGGGTAGGTTGAGTGAAGACTATAATTGTCATTTGGTGTGAATGGTAAATGTGGTACAGATATATGTGCCCTGCGATTGGCTGGCGACCAGTCAAGCATATACCGCACCTCTTGCCCAAAGTCAACTGTAATAGGCTCCAGCACACCCGCAACACTAGTGAGGATAAGCGGTATAGGAAATGGATGGCTAGAGACAAATTAAGTTTTATTTAACCAATTAAAACACTTCCCACGTGTCCTAATAACATAATACCCCAAGGATATTTTGACAGCACATTTCTTGCCATGGTGTAATTGGCTCATTTTCGGGGCGGCTGTCTCATGCAGTGCATCAGTCCTGATTCCGTCCCACATACTGCTAGGTCAATGTCGAGCCTGGCTTTTTGTTAGAATGACAGTCGGCTGGATCTTGTTCCGTCCGTCTCCTCATCGCTTGGTAGCGAGTGATCATGGTGCCCGGCAACTTGCTTCTACTATAGCGGAAGCAGAGCCCAGAGTGCAGTAAATACTGGATTGGGTGAGGGAGATCATGGGTCATGTTGATATTCTTTGAATCCAGCAAGGGTCCTTCCCCTTGCTCTAAATCCACTGCTTTATTCAGGCCGGTGTGGAGACTGATTCATTGTCTAATAAAGAATCCTCATTGGAGAGCACTTGCTGCCAGTTCCGTATAGCACAGTTCGGCCTTCACCTGAATTCTCCCAGGACTGCGAGCTCTGTGATGTCAACAGACTTCAGTGAAGCGGACCAGGGTACTATGTATGGCCTATGGGTAGTGGCTGCAATCTCCGATGGAAAGATTAGTTGTTTGCCAACATCAACTTTTCTAATAACCTTCTAGTTTGGTAGGATGATGTTTTTTTTTTTTTAATATTCTCAGATGATTGTTGGCACGGTAATATAATTGATTGTTCTCAGGGGCAAAAAGCTGGTGGTATTCCTCTTGCTCTCAAGAGCTGCTGCCATAATTTTAAGGATCTGGTTGTAACTCCAAGAGTAGAGGCCTTGTGTGATGCTTGTCTTACAAATGGTCAAGATGTGTTTGAGGGTCACTCAAAATGAGTAGGGGGCGGAGGTTGGGTCCTTGCCATACCAATTATGAAGGTGATGATGAAATGGTTGCTGCTTGTCTCCAGTTCCCAGCACACCGTCCAGCTGAGGTTTTTCCTTTACAGGCCTTGCCACTTCATCTATTGTGTCTGCTTGGCTTTCCCACTTTCATACTTCCATCTCTTCAACCACTATTTTCTTCCTCTCTGATATTGAGGCCTTATGCCAAGTTGGTTTTCTTGCTACCAGGTCAAAGCCTCTATTTCCCAGCTGGACATGCATGATGTTGTTTTGCCTAATGACTGATGTAGCATTCTGTAGGCTGTCGAATGGTGCCCATTTCTGTCATGTAGACAGGAGTGGTGCAGCACTACTGATGGTCTAGTCTCTGGAGTCCTTCAATCATCAATCAAGTCTTTAATTCCTTGGTGAGGCTCATACAACATGAGTCAAAAAGCCATTTCTTCAGGTATGAAGAGTGCTACACCACTTGTGAGCAAGAGCATCTACACAGTAGCCAGCAAGTAGACGAGCATCTCTCCAACAACTACTTTCCTTTTTTTTTTTTTTACATTTTCTTCTGGGGGCACGGTGGACGACTGGTTAGAGCGTCTGCCTCACAGTTCCGAGGACCGAAGTTCAATCCCCGGCCCCGCCTGTGTGGAGTTTACATGTTCTCCCCGTGCCTGCGTGGGTTTTCTCCGGGCACTCCGGTTTCCTCCCACATCCCAAAAACATGCGTGGTAGGTTGATTGAAGACTCTAAATTGCCCATAGGTGTGAATGTGAGTGCGAATGGTTGTTTGTTTATGTGTGCCCTGCGATTGGCTGGCAATCAGTTCAGGGTGTACCCCGCCTCCTGCTCGAAGATAGATACTTTCTTGCATTTTGGAGGGTTAGTCCCCAGGTTGAAATCAGGAGGTTGAATAGGTCGGATATCATGTGGGATCATTATTTCAGCTGTTAATACCTTTTTGTCTTGGTGAACCTTTTCCAAACATTTCTACATTTTTCCTTAGCAAAGAGGTCTTCGATGAACTTGAAGGGGTATATATTGAGCCATGTTCTTTTGTGTTCCTTATTCTTACAAAGTTTTCTCAAGTACTCTCGTCTTTGCAAGGATGCCATGGCATTTGATGTTTCCCTGGAATAGTATGATACCTTCTCTTGCTGGATCAGAATCAGAATCATCTTTATTTGCCAAGTATGTCAAAAAAACACAAAATGAATTTTTCTCCAGTAGTTGGAGCTGCTCTAATATGACAACAGACACTTTTGAGACATAAAGACATTGAGAAAAACAGTCACTGAGCAATAAAGGGTTGCTAGTTATCTGGTAATGCCAGTAAAAATTATTATTATGATTATTTTCTTTTTTTTGACAATTTTGCAAAAAGATGCAGAGTCCTCTAGTACTTAGAGCAGTTCGAATGACTAATCTCGCAATAGTCCAGTGCAATGACCATTGTGCAAAGGGCGCCGAGACTTCAAGGAGTGTATGCAGTTTAAAGTGACGAGTAGTGCGATAATCTGGGACAATGTGCAAATGTTGCAGATACTCCTCAGTCAGTGTGCAAATGGGGCAGATGCTACTCTGGCATGAGTGGCCAGTATTGGTCAACAATAGATATGCAAATAGTGCAGCGTGGCGAGACTACTACAGTGAGTGCACGAGTAGTATATAATTGGCCCGACAGAAATGTGACAATAAAAAAAAGAAAATCACTGCTTTCTCAGCGTCCTTATCTGTTTGACCAGTTTTTTTGTTTTTTTGTTTTTTTTTAATCTCTTGTTGACTCCTGGATGGGCCATAAGAAGTACAGGTCAATGCAAGAATCTTGTCGCTGTTCTCTCAAGCAGTCTGTCTTTCCTTGGTGGATGTTCAACCCCCTGACTGATGTTAATGCGAAACAGAGTGAGTTCAACTAGTGTTATGAGAGACGGTAAAGTGTGCAGCCATTCCTTATTTATTTTGACCAAATAATGTCATAGAGCTTGTATTATGACACTTTTAATGACATATCTATGACATATCTATGACATGGCTTTTTTTTTTTTTTTAAAGAGTCAGGGTACAATTTGCATGTTCTTTCTCTATCACTTGACACTGTGCTTTCAAGCCATTCTTCAACCTAGATTATTCCTCCCTCCTGATATCTGACTTGCTACATCTATGTGAACAAGACGCATTTCATTTCTAGTTCAGGTTGGTGCCCAAATCATTGTTATTGTCGGTTAGCTCAAGGGGGTGATGACCTTTCATCCTTCTTCCACTTCTCATTTTAAGTCCCCACGGGGCTTTACAGTTATAAATGGCAGCATTTCTTCTCTGAGGCTTCATGTGATTTAATGTACCAGTGAAGAATGCCCTCTGACAGGTGTTTACCATTCCTTGGACATTTGTGGGTGGGACCCAGCATCATACAACCCCAATTCCAATGAAATTGGGTCATTGTGTTAAACATAAATAAAAACAGAATACAATGATTGTTGAGGAATTAGATGCACCGGACTATTGCGAGATTAGTCAATCGAACTGCTCTAAGTGCTAGAGGACTCTGCATCTTTTTGCACAATTGTCACAAAAAAAAAAAAAGAAATTGTACAGGCTAATTGGGAACAGGTGGGTGCCATGATTGGGTATAATACCAGCTCCGCTGAATTACTCAGTCATTCACAAGCAAAGATGGGGCGAGGTTCACCTCTTTGTGAACAAGTGCGTGAGAAAATAGTCGAACAGTTTAAGGACAATGTTCCTCAGCGTACAATTGCAAGGAATTTAGGGATTTCATCATCTACGGTCCATAATATCATCAAAAGGTTCAGGGAATCTGGAGAAATCACTGCATGTAAGCGGCAAGGCCGAAAACCAACATTGAATGCTCCCCACCTTCGATCCCTCAGGCGGCACTGCATCAAAAAACGACATCAATGTGTAAAGGATATCACCACATGGGCTCAGGAACACTTCAGAAAACCAATGTCAGTAAATACAGTTCGTCGCTACATCCGTGAGTTCAACTTGAAACTACTATGCAGAGTCAAAGCCATTTATCAACAACACCCAGAAACGCAGCCGGCTTCTGTGGGCCTGAGCTCATCTAAGATGGACTGATGCAAAGTGGAAAAGTGTTCTGTGGTCCGACGAGTCCACATTTCAAATAGTTTTTGGAAATTGTGGACGTCGTGTCCTCCGGGCCAAAGAGGAAAAGAACCATCCGGACTGTTATGGACGCAAAGTTGAAAAGCCAGCATCTGTGATGGTATGGGGCTGTGTTAGTGCCAATGCCATGAGTAACTTACACATCTGTGAAGGCACCTTTAATGCTGAAAGGTACATCCAGGTTTTGGAGAAACATATGCTGCCATCCAAGCAACTTCTTTTTCGTGGACGCCCCTGCTTATTTCAGCAAGACAATGCCAAACCACATTCTGCACGTGTTACAAGTGTGGCTTTGTAGTACTAGAGCGGGTACTAGAATGGCCTGCCTGAAGTCCAGACCTGTCTCCTGTTGAAAATGTGCGGCGCATTATGAAGGGTAAAATACGACAACGGAGAGCCCGGACTGTTGAACAGTTGAAGCTGTACATTAAGCAAGAATGGGAAAGAATTCCACATACAAAGCTTCAACAATTAGTGTCCTCAGTTCCCAAACAATTCTTGAATGTTATTAAAAGAAAAGGTGATGTAAAACAGTGGCAATCATGACCCTGTCCCAGCTTTTTTGGAACGTGTTGCAGCCATAAAATTCTAAGTTAATGATTATTTGCTAAAAACAATAAAGTTTATCAGTTTGAACATTAAATATCTTGCCTTTGTAGTGTATTCAATGAAATATAGGTGGAACGTGATTTGCAAATCATTGTATTCTGTTTTTAATTTATGTTTAATACAACGTCACACAACTTTTGTTTGTAATTTTCTTATGCAAAATATCACATTGTACAAGCCCACAATGACTCACTGCATGAATATAATAAAGTATTAGGAATGAGAAGTGAGCAATACCCTTTGTACTGTTTTTAATTAATCGTGTTTCTTTCTATAGAAACCTCATAAAAAAAAGTGATTCTGCAAGATGACCCTTAAAGTTGTCTGTAACATGTTCCGGTATTATGCAGAACGAAATGGATGGAAGGATAAATGGTAGGCCTAGCTGTAATTGCATTTGGCATGTGTTAACAAACCAAAAAGTTGTGTAGTTTTTCAAATATGAGCTTCTGACAAATGTTGGGATGACACTTGATAGTGAAAAAAGAGAACATGAAAGTTACTTTTCTGTAATAGTATTTTTGGATTGTTTTGTATTATTTCAATGCATGGAAATATTACCATATTGACTATTTCTATCTCCAGCTCAATGGTGACGGGTACAACAGCATACTTTTATTTGAGTTCTACGATAATATAGTGTGTTATAAATGTTAAAAAATTCCTTTAAAAACAAGGTTTAACAAATGGTTAAGATGGAAATTATGGTAAAGGCATCTGTGGTCCTCAAACCAGATTGTTTGCTTTCTGAATGTGCTCCACTGGTTGAGCGGGTAGTTACATAAAATAATTGACATAGCAAATGGAAATGGTGCACATGTAAGAAATTGGTGCCATTGTAAAATGGTGTAATATGGTTTGTTCAATAATTTGTTTCTTAAATTGGGCTACATGCCTGCCTTCCATGCATGTTGTGTATTTTACAAGGCAAGTCTTGCCACATGCCAAATAATGAGCTACTAATGACAACATAACATTGCAAATGCCAATCTCATTAATTGCACAAAGCCAAAGTGCATTACCTGATTTACTACACAAATCTAAAAATCATGATTGACTCTTAAAAAGGTTATTATTCGACTGAGTTAACATGGGAAGTAAATCAGCGGGACAAAGACATGTTGCACCACAGTGTTGGTATTGAATTACTGGTAGCTGAGCTCTAAAAATATGTAGTTAAGGCCACTGAGCTTGCTTAAAACCAAACGTCCGATATCTGAGATAGTTGATTCTGATTTAACCATATTTAAAGCTACATTAACCTAATATCCCGCGACCCTTCTGAGGATAAGCGCCTCAGAAAATGGATGGATGGATGTATATATATATATATATATATATATATATATATATATATATATATATATATATATATATATATATATATATATATATACACACACACACACACACACAGTGGGTACAAAAAGTATTCGGACCCCTGAAATTTTTCACTCTTTGTTATATTGCAGCCATTTGCTAAAATCATTTAAGTTCATTTTTTTTGTACACACAGCACTCCATATTGACAGAAAAAAAATGAAATTGTTGAAATTTTTGCATATTTGTCAAAAAAGAAAAGCTGAAATATCACACAGCCATAAGTAGTCAGACCCTTTGCTGTGACACATATATTTAACTCGGGTGCTGTCCATTTCTTCTGATCATCCTTGAGATGGTTCTACACCTTCATTGGAGTCCAGCTGTGTTTGATTATACTGATTGGACTTGATTAGGAAAGCCACACACCTGTCTCTATAAGACCTTACAGCTCATGTCAGAGCAAATGAGAATCATGAGGTCAAAGGAACTGCCTGAAGAGCTCAGAGAAATAATTGTGGCAAGGCATAGATCTGGCCAAGATTACAAAAAAAATTATGCTACACTTAAGGTTCCTAAGAGCACAGAGGCCTCCACAATCCTTAAATGGAAGAAGTTTGAGACGACCAGAACCCTTCCTAGAACTGAGCAATCGGGGGAGAAGAGCCTTGGTGAGAGAGGTAAAGAAGAACCCAAAGATCACTGTGGCTGAGCTCCAGAGATGCGGTCGGGAGATGGGAGAAAGTTCTAGAAAGTAAACCATCACTGCAGCACTCCACCAGTCGGGGCTTTATGGCAGAGTGGCCCGACGGAAGCCTCTCCTCAGTGCAAGACACATGAAAGCCCCTGTGGAGTTTGCTAAAAAAAAAAAAAAAAAAAAAACACCAAGGACTCCAAGATGGTGAGAAATAAGATTCTCTGGTCAGATGAGACCAAGATTGGTCTCAAATTGTTGGCCTTAATTCTAAGTGACATGTGTGGAGAAAACCAGGCACTGCTCATCACCTGTCCAATACAGTCCCAACAGTGAAGCATGGTGGTGCCAGCATCATGCTGTGGGTGTGTTTTTCAGCTGCAGGGACAGGACGACTGGTTGCAATCGAAGGAAAGATGAATGCGCCCAAGTACAGGGATATCCTGGACGAAAACCTTCTCCAGTGTGCTCAGGACCTCAGACTGGGTCGAAGGTTCACCTTCCAACAAGACAATGACCCTAAGCACACAGTTAAAATAACAAAGGAGTGGCTTCAGAACAACTGACTGTTCTTGAATGGCCCAGCCAGAGCACTGACTTAAACCCAATTGAGCATTTCAGGAGAGACTTGAAAATGGCTGTCCACCAACGTTCACCATCCAACCTGACAGAACTGGAGAAGATCTGCTAGGAGGAATGGCAGAGGATCCCCAAATCCAGGTGTGAAAAACGTGTCGCATCATTCCCAAAAAGATTCATGGCTGTATTAGCTCAAAGGGGTGCTTCTACTAAATAATGAGCAAAGGATCTGAATACTTATGGCTGTGTGATATTTCTGTTTTTCTTTTTTAATATATTTGCAAAAATTTCAACAATTCCGTTTTTTTTTTCTGTCAACATGGGATGCTGTGTGTACATTAATGAGGGGGAAAATGAACTTGAATGATTTTAGCAAATGGTTGCGATATAACAGTGAAAATTTTAAGGGGGTCTGAATACTTTCCGTACCCACTGTATATGTGTGTGTGTGTGTGTATATATATATATATATATATATATATATATATATATATATATATATATATATATATATATATATATATAATATTGCAGTAGCTTAACCAACAACAAATAAATGCAATAGTACTCGGAATCCAAACAATCCTGAACATGTCTGACTTTGACTCATCAATATTTAATCCCCGCCTACCTTCATTATAACAGGTTATCTTTTAAATGTAAGCCACTATAAAATAATATCTAATATCACAAGTAACTTCACAAAACTTAACAGGATTTTAATTAATCATGTTTACTAACAAACAAACCAACAAGAAGTTATCAAAGCAAAATTGCTCACACTCATGCTTTCTTTTGTTGTACGATATCTACGGTCACCATGGCAATGACACTGACAGGATGTCTTTTTTCCAAGACAGTTTAGCCTCCAAATGATGTTTAATGTTATTTTGAGGTAAAATTAATACTGGTACGTGTTTTTGTGAAACTTCTGTGAAAGTATTTTTTGAATGAATATTAATATATTGAATATATCTAGTGCGGCACGGTGGCCGACTGGTTAGAGCGTCAGCCTCACAGTTCTGAGGACCCGGGTTCAATCCCCGGCCCCTCCTGTGTGGAGTTTGCATGTTCTCCCCGTGCCTGCGTGGGTTTTCTCCGGGTACTCCGGTTTCCTCTCACATCCCAAAAACATGCATGAATTGGAGACTCTAAATTGCCCGTAGGCATGACTGTGAGTGCGACTGGTTGTTTGTTCCTATGTGCCCTGCGATTGGCTGGCAACCAGTTCCGGGTGTACCCCGCCTCCTGCCCGATGACAGCTGGGATAGGCTCCAGCACGCCCGCGACCCTAGTGAGGAGAAGCGGTTCAGAAAATGGATGGATGGATGGATGAATATATCTGAGATTTTACAGCGCTGTTACTGTATTAGCTAACTGTGTGATTGTGTGACTGGAAATTCAGTGTGATAACTGGATGGTAATGAAGGCAGGCTATCAGGAACTTGCCATGACAATAAAAATATGAAATAAATAAAAGGTCAACTGGAAGAGGCTAAAATAAATATCTCTCACAGTAAGCTAATTTGTTAAAGATGTTTACTGCAAAACCTAAACATACAAGTATACCCTATTGGAGAAACATTGGTGCCAAAAAGGTCATGTATTTAGAAAGATTTTATAAAATAGGTTTGCCCAGGTTATGTGTTACTGCAAACCATTTGCCTAATCTTGATCCCATTATCATGGCCTTCAATTTAGTCTTAAGGATTGAAAAGGCTTTTTCATCAGCAGGCAGTTTTAGATTTTTATAGCAGAGACAACACCTTTACTGCGAAAGAATCAAGGTCCAGAATGGGTCAATGATGGAAACATTCTTTATTTGGAGTATTGTATTGAGGCTTCTATTAGTCGAATTGTCAGAAATGCCCTGTCAGCAAAATGTTCAAAGGCAAGAATAATTAGACGAAACAAAATGTTGTTTACTCTTTGAAACCATGATTAATCACTGTGTCTTGACTTAGATGCTTTTTTTTTTGTCTGCCTTTTGGTCCTTCTGCGCCAAAAGGCACTAAGGCTGATTCAGACCTGAACATGTACTGTACATCTTTGTATTCCAGCTGCAGTATTTAATTGATTTAGATATTAACTGCCTGTGGCATTTTGTCCAAATGTCTGAATGAATGGGATGATTGTTGCACATTTTATTCAACATAGAATGCTGATGCATTGTGATCCTCAGTCAACAATTTCACTGTAATAGCACACATGAAAAACACATACACACAAAAGCAATCAATCTCACTGACAACTACTACTGGAGATTATTGGAAAGAGGAAAGTGACAAGGAAAAATCAATAGGCCAGCGAGCCAACCTGAAATAGCTGCTGATGTGCTGTCACGTGTCTTTTCCCACATGTGCACTATTCTGACAATGGACCAAGAAAAGAAAGAAAGTAATGTTACGGGTTGTGTGAATTATGGGGTTAAGGACTGTGAATCAGGCGGCAGGCACGGTGGCCGACTGATTAGAGCGTCAGCCTCACAGTTCTGAGGACCCGGGTAAAATCCCCGGCCCCGCCTGTGTGG
Source organism: Phyllopteryx taeniolatus (assembly GCF_024500385.1). Taxonomy (NCBI): domain Eukaryota; kingdom Metazoa; phylum Chordata; class Actinopteri; order Syngnathiformes; family Syngnathidae; genus Phyllopteryx; species Phyllopteryx taeniolatus. The sequence goes on along the minus strand of NC_084509.1, from coordinate 17,759,144 downwards.
AGTTTGCATGTTCACCCCATGCCTGCGTGGGTTTTCTCCGGGCACTCCGGTTTCCTCCCACATCCCAAAAACATGCATTAATTGAAGACTCTAAATTGTCCGTAGGTGTGACTGTGAGTGCGAATGGTTGTTTGTTTGTATGTGCCCTGCGATTGGCTGGCAACCAATTCAGGGTGTACCCCGCCTCCTGCCCGATGATAGCTGGGATAGGCTCCAGCACGCCCGTGACCCTTGTGAGGATAAGCGGCTCAGAAAATGGATGGATGGATGGACTGTGAAACAACTTAAGTGTCCCGTGCCCTGTTAAAAGAGACCAAGAGGTGTGTGTGTGTGTGCGCGCGAGTGCATGTGTGTGACTGACAGTGAGACCGACATATGTCAAAGTGAGAAAGACACTAAGCAAATTAAGTGGTTAAGCCATATTTTTCATATGAAAATAATTATTTGAATACAATTTTATAAAACGGTTTGGAGAGACACTTTTTGTTTGAAGCATTACAGTTTGTCTATATATATATATATATAATTTTTTTTTGCGTAAATGAGAAAAAAGCAGGGTGGAGGGAAAGGTGATGAAATATAAAAATTTGATTTGGGTGTCAAGTCTGGATGAGCATGAAAAGAGGCTGACTCTCAGCAGTCAAGTCCTTCTTGGTGATTGGTTGTCCCCCAATGCTGCCTTCTTCACCTCTCATCCTGCTTATTTTCTCTTCAATGTGTAACACAATCGCTCTTCACATCCTCTCCTCACTGCCCTTCTCAAGACCAGATTGGGAGCTAACAGAAGACAGTTTAAAAGAGAAAAAGAAGGTATGTTTGATTGTTTGTTTGTTGTTAAACCAGGTGACAGTGCGAGGAAACAAAAACATGTTCAACAGTCACTGCGGTGACTGATGCTAGTTCTTTACAGATGCCTTACTGTAAAGGCATCTGTACAGATGCCCCTAAGACTAAAGAGAAGGAAGGTGAGGAGTGAAGGGTGTTTGTTTATGTCTGTAGTCATCTCTCACCGTTAACTGATGATGACTGTCTGGGTACGAGATGGGAAAAGAAAGAAGGAGACCAGAAATTTTCAGATCAAGTTCAAAGTGGTACTTGGAAGAATGAACGAAGTGACCGGGAGAAATTAAGGGGTGAAATATAATGAAATTTCCAATTCATAGAGGCTCATCAGCCACCTTTACGCTGGAGAGGTAGTGTGAGAACAAGGCAACAGAGGATAACAGGTGCTGAAAGAAATAACAAGCTAAACATTGAGTCATGAAACAGGTTCGATCTTATAAAGACATGAAAATTTTAAATGAGAGCGATCAAAGCGTGCAAGATGACATAAGCATGCGAGACATCCAGAGAGCGATAAGCGGTACAGAAAATGGATGGATGCACATCCAGAGAATAGATACATCGATTAAAACCTTAAAACAACTAATACCTAATACTAATACTTATGTAAATATTCCAGGCTGATGTTTTTTATGATGTACAAAGAATAACAAATTAGTTTTGGGTTACTTTTGGTTGTAATTTGTATATATTGCATGGTTATAACAATACAATAAAAATGTGTGTATTGTGTATGTAACATTGTCGCATACAATGTTAAATAACTCCAATAGGAGGAAAATTGAAATTATTAAGGGTGTAATGATTCATTTTTACAGTAATTTTTTAGTCATTAACCATGATTAAAATTCAATTTAACAAATAATTTCCATTCATCTAAAACGATACGGTATAAGGACTAAATCTATATTATTATCATTATTATTGTTTTTTGCCCCCCCCCCCACAAAAAACAAAAAACCTGTGTAAATGAAAAAAAAAACTTCATACTGGAGAGTGCAAGTACCATTTTCTACAGTTTGAGAGATAATCATGGATAAAGTAGTAAACAAACAAAGAGAGTAAATGGCAAATTTAAACTTTCAAGTTAAATAAATATCAAATTCAGAATAATATGTGACAAAAACAATTGCCTTTTTTCAAGTTGAATGAGTACTGGTTGAACTTTCGATGCTGTGAAGTATTAGAAAAGTTAAATGTAATGCAGTCCATGCATCCATCCATTTTCTGTTGGTCTGCATATCCGGCAGTAAGTCGGACTCGTTTCCCGTGAGGGTTGGACTCCGCCAAGGCTGTCACCGATTCTGTTCATAACTTTTATGGACAGAATTTCAAGGCGCAGCCGAGGCGTAGAGGGGGTCCGGTTTGGTGGCCTCAGTATTGCATCTCTGCTTTTTGCAGATGATGTGGTTCTGTTGGCTTCATCAACCCGTGATCCCCAATTCTCACTGGAGCGGTTCGCAGCTGAGTGTGATGCGGCTAGGATGAGAATCAGCACCTCCAAATCTGAGACCATGGTCCTCAGTCAGAAAAGGGTGGCGTGCCCTCTCCAGGTCGGGGATGGGATCCTACCCCAAGTGGAGGAGTTCAAGTATCTTGGGGTCTTGTTCACGAGTGAGGGAAGAATGGAACGGGAGATCCACAGGCGGATCGGTGCAGCATCTGCAGTGATGCAGACTTTGTATCGGTCCGTTGTGGTAAAGAAGGAGCTAAGTCCAAACGCGAAGCTCTCGATTTACTGGTCGATCCACATTCCTACCCTCACCTATGGTCACGAGCAAGCGGCCGAAATGAGTTTCCTCTGCAGGGTGTCCGGGTTCTCCCTTAGAGATAGGGTGAGAAGCTCCGTCATCCCGGAGGGTCTCAAAGTAGAGTCACTGCTCCTCCACATCGATAGGAGCCAGATGAGGTGGCTGGGGCATCTGATTCGGATGCCTCCCGGACGCCTCCCTGGTGAGGTGTTCCTGGCAGGTCCCACCGGGAGGAGACCCCGGGGACAACCTAGGACACGCTGGAGAGACTACGTCCTTCGGCTGGCCTGGGAACGCCCCGGGATCGCCCCGAAAGAGATGGATGAAGTGGCGAGTGGAGAGGGAAGTCTCGGCGTCCCTGCTAAAGCTACAGCCCCTGCGACCCGACCTCGGATAAGCGGTAGAAAATGGCTGGATGGATGGGTTGTGTGCGTGCTGGAGCCGATCCCAGCTATCTTCGGGCAGGAGGCGGGGTACACCCTGAACTGGTTGCCAGCCAATCGCAGGGCACATAGAAACAAACAACCATTCACACTCACATACACACCTATGGGCAACTTAGAGTCTTCAATCAACCTACCACGCATGTTTTTGGGATGTGGGAGGAAACCGGAGTACCCGGAGAAAACCCACGCAGGCACGGGGAGAACATGCAAACTTCACACAGGCGGGGCCGGGATTTTAACCCCACTGTGAGGCAGATGTTTTAACCAGTCGACCACCGTGATGCCGCATTAGATAAATGAACAATATAAAAAGTTAAACAACTAACGTTAACTACATTAGTAAGTACGTAGCAAATTCATAGAAAAGTGAGAGCAAAACACTTGGTAATCTATAATTTAACTGCTTTATTTGAACCAGCTGTGCGTGCTTCTTTCCGTTGACGTGATCAAGCGCATTCTCCCTCCAGATCCATACTTCACATCCTGATGACACAAGATGCAGTATGCCTTACCAGGTTCTTTAATCTTTCTAATATTTTCGTGAAGGTATTCATTGCCGACTTTTAATTCCAGCCAGCACCAATCCCAAGGATTTATCATCCCGTTATCCTTCTTTACAATGTTGATCTCGCTGTCCTACCGCCGTACTATGTCCCTCCGTGACACCGACATACCGCAAACTTACTAATGTAAAAACTTGATAGCATAAAATGAATTTAAATGTGCAGAAAAAACGCACCGATAAAATACAAACGGCGGAAGATTTGCACCTTGCCTGTCGTAATACAGTCTTCAATGCTGTAAATATGATGGTCACGATTGCAGACCGTCAATGTCAATGTCGACACAGTACTACGTTAACCCAACCCCCCCAATTTACATAAATCATTTCTCTACGAGTCACTGATGGTGTTGTGGTACACTCGCCTGCCTTTGGTGTGGGCAGTTTGGGTTCAGTTCTCACTCAGTGACGATGTGAATGTGAGTGCAAGTGGTTGTCCGTGTCTATATGTGCCCTGCGACTGACTGGTGACGGTGTAGTCCGCCTTTCGCCTGAAGTCAGCTGGGATAGGCTCCAGCGCCCCACGACCCTAACCAATATAAGCGGTGTTGAAAATGGATGGATGGATTTCTCTACGAGGAAAATCGGATCGGCGGCCTTTTCACAGTTCTGAATAGCTTATAGCTTAAATAGCTTATAAGCTATTTAAACCCGTAAATATTTTGCATGCAGGTTATCAAGAGACTGCAAGGTGTGTCAATGTGAGTACGACTTTTGTTACCATGATGACCAGAGTCAGGGAGAGAGGGGTGGGTATTTGTGCATTAGTCTGGACTTTACTTTCAAAGAAGAACAGAAATTGAGAGTGAAGCCCATGCAAGCGCCCTTTAATGACAGAAAATGCATCGATTGTATTGTCACTTGCGGCGGTATGGAGTGGAGGAGATCAGGATCTTTTCCTGAAAAAAGTAAAAGGCCAACAGGAAGAGGATGAATAAACAGTGTGGGATAGCACTCTGAAACTCTGGCCTCTATCCTTTCCTCTGTTAAATAAAACATCATCCAGCAAAGATCAATAGAGGGTCCACTCAAAATGCCTACCTTTAAGGGTATCATAGGGATGCACGGATGCAAGCATGCACGCGCACACACACACACACACACGCACGCACACACAGCCATACAATTTGCACATTCACATTTTATTGTTATATTTTTATTTTATTGATGTTCATGCTATGATTAAAAAAAATCAGAAGTTCCTCATAATTTACTCAGTACTTGAGTAGTTTTTTTCACTCTGTACTTTTTACTCTTACTCAAGTAATTTTTTGGAGGACTACTTTTTACTTTTACTTGAGTCGCATTATTGTCAAGTAACAGTACTCTTACTTGAGTACAATAATTGGCTACTCTACCCACCTCTGCTCAGTACTATGTTCAAATGAAATCAATACACATAAATCGGATGTGCTGTCTACTCTGGAGACCATGCTGATGGCAAGACAAAATACGAATGCCAAGTGAAGTATTCGTGGGTTGCTGAAGTCCCATATTTATATGTAAAAATACAGTAGTACTTAAGACCTGTATAATAAATGTAAACACCTTAAGCTTATTGTTTTTGATGCTTTAAATTTCGGATCAACAGAAGAACAGAAGATTTGGTTGAATTTGGTTTCCAAATTCCTTTTGCATACAGTTCCATAGAAAATTTTTTAGTCGGCCTTCTGTGCAAGTGCATTTTCTGGGGCCTATCATATGAAAAACGACAATTAACTTCACAAGAGGAGATGAAGTACTGACAAGGAGATGATTTCATGTTCCATCAGTTAAAAAAAGTCAGTTTTAAGAACATGGATGGAAAGAAAACAGTATCTGTTTAAAAAGAACATCTAACGTCATGTCATGATGACTGAGCAAATCAGTAATACATGTATCAAAAAGACGTATTTCATTTTAAATGCACTATTGAATTGAAAAAAGAAAAAAAACAGACAGAAAATATCTACATGTAGTTTTTTTGTTGTTTTTAGTTAGTCCAATACAATAAAAAAGAGCACATATAATCTTCACCTGTGTCTCTAGTTACCCTCATCAACGCTTAATTTTAATTAATCGTTATTAATTTTAATTAATCAAGTGCAAACACTTTGTTTGCGCTGCTAACCTATAGAGAATAGTCTTAACCACCAAATCCTAACTCCAAAGCAGAGCATCCAGGAATGTAACTTTCACTCTAAAGGTTAAACAGTCTCTTTGCAAAAGTGTGCTCTCCTTCTGGTAATGGATGCAATTATTTCGCAACAGTGCTTCACATGGTTGCTGCGGGTCATGTGGTTTAGTTGGACTCCGTCACAATCTGGCAGTCTTTTTTTTTCTCACCTGCTAAAACATTTAGTGCACCTGAATAATTACAAACATTAAATCACAAATACCATTTTCCAATATGACAGATGCTTTACTTCTTTATTTATTGTGTGGCTTGCAGCTGTGTAGAACTACACTGTGTCATACTGGGAGGTGTTGATAACAATCTGGCAACATTATTTAGTTACTCAAGAAGAGTAGTCCAGTGACAGTGTCAATCAAAACTGGGCCTTCAAATTGTTGTAAAGGCATATTTTTTGATATATCTTATGCATTGGCTATCAGAAGATTGCGCACTTGTACCCGTGAAAATGCAAGTCAGTGGATGGCGCTATACGGATAATGGGACATGACAGAGTGAATCGGACTACCATCCATCCATCCATTTTCAACACCGCTTATCCTGGTCAGGGTCGCGGGGCGCTGGAGCCTATCCCAGCTGACTTCGGGCGAAAGGCGGACTACACCCTGAACTGGTCGCCAGTCAGTCGCAGGGCACATATAGACACAGACAACCATTCGCACTCACATTCACACCGTCACTGAGTGGGAACTGAACCCACGCTGCCTGCACCAAAGTCAGGCGAGTGCACCACTACACCATCGGTGACTGAATCGGACTACCGTAATGTAAAATGAAACCGAATACAGACACTTAAAAAAAAAATGCATCAAAATAATCATCTTTAGCTTTTTTTTAAAAATTCAAACAGGATGCAAATACGAAGAAAAAATAAAAGTAGGGATTCATAACTAATACCATATTTCCATCGTGTTAAGAAGTTGTGAACATTTTGTCAATGTATAGTGGTGCACAAATGAAAAAGTAGTAATAACAGATGTAACAACTGAATATGATGCAGTGCATATCTGCATGAATGAATGAAACTAGCAGAGTAATAAAATAAAACCACTGCCAGTGTCAAACCTGACCATTATTATCTTGATTTTAATATAGGTCATGCATTGGATCTGTACTTTCGGTTTATCCAATGTTGTGATATGTGAATATATACTGATTATCAAGCACCAAGACTGTCACTGTGGGTCACAGGAGAGGACATACAGTAAGTACCTTTACAGTTGTGACACAAGATTACTTGGGGCTTGATGAGCTTTAACTTTTATTGGGTAGACCCAGCAGCCAGCACATTAACAAGCACACTTCTATTCTTATCTCAGTCTCACCATTCATTTTCATTTACTACTCAGATCACAATCCACTCTTTGCTCCATATTGATGTCTCTGGTCCACGCTGCAATGTTGCTCGCTTTTCAGTCTCACAGACAGCATCGGCAGCACAATATCTAGAAGGAGTCATGCAATACTTAGCAGCATAACAAGCCACCTGAAAACTAGAATTGCTCTGAGTTGAGTACAAACCTTTTTCCAAGGCTGAGCAAATATTCATTTGTATCAGTAACAAATTGTACAACTTTAGAGATGCTCACCTTCTGCACACAGTGAATATAAATGTTGTAATTCTGGCAATAATCATTGAATAATCAAACAAAGATGTTAATCACAAACTACAGTGCTAACAACAGTGCAAGAACATTTCTGTATCCACACCTTTACCCAGACGGCCACCGAAGTTCAACAGCATTTAACTTCTACCAATGCCCTGTTTTGCGGATTCAGTTAAACGGGACGTTTACAGTTTTAAAACTACTTGCAATATGTGAATGTAGCCTCACTTCACAGGCGGGGTTGGGGATTGAACCCCAGACCTCAGAACTGTGAGGCAGACGCTCTAACCAGTCGCCCACCGTGCTGAGTGTTAACATATGAATACATTTTATTGGTTTATTTGTTTTTTTTTCTTAATGTGCAATCAAAAAGAGGTGATAAAAGTACCTGTCGAGCAGAAATGTTGCTAATTCCAAGTTGCTTCTGAATCGTCATCTGCCTGAGTTCCCTTGCTCTGCATCTGTTTGCTAGCCCACTCGTTAGCAAACAAGGGATGGGGATTTTGTTCCATTTCTGGAGGTGGACTTCACGCCATAGTTTTAGAAAAGCTCCTGAAGCTCAAGCTGTTAGCGCAAGGCTGCGGGAGTGTGCTCGCTATGCCTGTGCCCATGAGTGGATGGCAAATGATTGAAAACTCATCAATCATGCCTTCTGTCTCTGAATGATTGTTGTTGCCTGGGAGCGGTAGTTTCTTAAAAATCAAGGTACAAGATGGAGCTAGAGAGGGCTCAGACAGTTCTGAGGGGTTCAAATCTGGCCTCGCCAGTGTGGAGTTTGCATGTTCTCCCCGTGGCTGCATGGGTTTTCTCCGGGTACTCCGGTTTCCTCCTACATCCCAAAAACATACACGGTAGGTTAATTAAAGACTCTAAATTGTCCATAGGTATAAATATGAGTGTAAATGGTTGTTTATTTATGTGTGCACTGTGATTGGCTCGCAACCATTTCAGGGTGTACCCCACCTGTTGCCCTCAGTTAGCTGGGATAGGCTCCAGCATACCCACAACCCTAGTAAGGATAAGCGGTGTAGAAAAGGGATGGATGGATGGATTTTACTAAAGTACTATTAGCAGGTCAGACTGACCGTTGTCACAAACATGATAAAAAGTGATCTTTTTGGAAATTGCAAAACTCCCCCTGAAGCCATTCCTCCATAATGTTGTCAACAAATAACAAGCACACAACTGATTAGACACTTGTTTGCTTGTTATGAAAGCAATAATGTAATGTAAGTTTTGGGAAAATTATTTACCACATATCACACAGTAAAATACTACAAAATGATTGTACATTAATGAACTATAGTTTCCACTGGATCACAGGGTTTTGGTTGCTATCACTCAGAGAGTTACTGTATTTTTTTAAATTGATGTTAATGTAAAAAAAAAAAAAAAAAAAAACGACGCAAAAATACAGGAACATACTGTGCATCAATTTGAATTTTCACTCAAGCAGGATTTAATGCAGAATTGGACATAACAGTAAAGAACTATATGAAGAATTTTATTGTGAAATCACCATTTTACTGTTATTTCACAATAATAAATTGTATTAGACAATTTTCTTTGATACAACGAATTAGTGGAGGCGCCAAATGCTAGACTAAGTTTGATAGCAGCAGAATTGTGAAGCCGCGTGGTTTCCAGCATGCACTGCGCCATGCAATGTTGTACTGTTGCCGTAAAAAGGACATTAATCGTTAATATTCATGAATGATAAGGATTAATATAACATGAATCCTGTGTGTTTATTTTGCCCATAGTTTGTTCAATGTGTGTCTTATTTAACTCTCACGTTTCACATTTATGTTGCAGTTTGTTTTCATGAAACCCAGACTATGGGCTGTGTACAACAGCGTGACATCCTGGACAGTTCCACTGTATGCTAAGTGTGACCTGGTGACTTCTCAGTTGTGTTAGGTAGAAGCAGGTACTTCCTTGTGATTGCTCAATTTCTTCTACTACTACTACTTCTTCTGCAACCCAAAAGAGCTCCGGATTTCCTTGTGACTCATCAGCACCAAAATGAATATAAACATCAATTTAAAAATAAATAAATAAATACAGTAACTAAGTGTACTGAAATATATGCCCATAATTCCCAGCATGCATTGTAATATTTAAGCCTACACACTATTTAAGCATTTTGATGTAAATAACAAGACAAGCATACTGTATATAACGAGACACATGCAAGAAAATACAATTATACAGGAAAGAGAATGATCATAAAAATCATTGTGTAGAAATACTGAATACTAACAATGCAGCACCATTGCAGAAAAGCATTGTTGTACATGCTTCTATTACAGTATATACTGTACACATGGTGGTCACATTATGTTTCCATTGGAGGAGGCTTATTGTAGAGGTCAAGAGACAGGAGCCAATTGCTGCTTTCACAAAGTGTCACCTGATTCATGTAAGCTAACCAACTGCAAATAATGTTAAATACACGGAATGATTCGCAGCCGGTGGATGAGTATGATGTATGAAGTGGTGCATGACTCCAGAATCCAATTCAGACTCCTCCCACTTTTGTAAGTTTTTTTCTTTTTCTTTTAGTAACTTACTGTCAACAGTATTACCAGTAAGTTACTATAATTCAAGTTTCAAACCCTATGAAATGTCTAACAGTGTATTTCATAGCATCACTGATGGTGTACTGGTTCATTCGGATCGGTTGAGTTCCCACTCAGTGACAGTTTGAATGCGAATGGTTATGGTATGTGTGCCCTGTAAATTTTCCAAATTCCCCAATCCCACACTATCTGATTAATTCAGCTTGTTAATGAGTGCTAAAAAAATAGGTTGAGTTGTTCATACATTGTAAGTATCATAATCATGAATTGTAAATCTGAATGATGTAGCTGTACATTTCACAGAGATAACAAAACCTCTGTTGTTCAACCAACTTTCATTAAAATTCTTCCACATGTGATATAACAGACAAGAAGAAACCTGATTTCTAAAAGCCAAAATATTGCTCTGTCTAACGAAATAAATCAGTGTGGTTCAGGAAATGGGGAAAGAAATAAAATATTTTGTATTTTCTTCTTTCCATCTTAAGAGTGGATTTTCTTACCTCTACTGGTGCTGCTTCATAGTGGTTTGTAATCCTCCAAGCAAAGGGAAGCGGGGATTACATAAAAAGATTTAAGATTGCCATACTGTAGTTCCTCAGGTGCAGTTAGTGGTAAAAGAAAATCTTTGATTAGGAAGCTCCTGTACCACTGTGGCCACACCCTGAGGCTCATGGTTACTTCCTGGTAGTGTTTTTATTGATGACAGTGATTGAACACCGCCCCGGGTGAGCATGAATAATAGAGTTGGTGTACAACATCAGGGTTGGCTCTCGCACACAAAACCACACAGATACTCCTATAGCCCTATACAAAAGTCCAAACCACACAATTACACCACACAAGGAATTTGAGTTCTGACAGTACACACATATCTTTGTGTCAAGCAAAGAGCTCGGCTGACATAATCAATAAAACAGGGAACCATAGTGAATGCACAGCCTTGTCTCGCCAGCCCACCCCAGGGTGACATGACAGCACAGCAGCACAGTACAGTCGATACAATCATTCACTGGGTTGGCAGCAATTACTCTTGCTTTGTTCCCTTAATTTTCTTGATTAATACAATAAAGGAGGCCTGTACTTGCCAGGATGTATGCATGTTTGTTATGTAAATAACAGCTGAAAACGTTTTGAGTTTTTGGGACGGATAAAATGTGCTGTGTTGGCTTTGCTTTTTGACTTTAATATGGGGGAGTCTGGGCTGAATTTTGAACATAGACATGACTTCAAAAAGAAGCATGACCACGGCAATGTGAGATAATACAAAGGGCCTGATTTACTAAAGGTTTGCCCTTGCAGAAATGTGCACAAAACTGATTGCTAATGCACCCACATGTGGAAGTTGGTCTATTAATCCGCCACATGCTAAATTGCAACTGCAAAACAAGCAAAAGTTCTGCACAGTTCATTTTGATTATTATGCGAGGAATATATGCAAATAGATGAATTTAGCACCTGCAATGAGATTTATCAAACCTAAGACTAATTGCGATGTCTGCTTTTGCATCTTTAAATACCCCATATGATAGGTAGGTGCATAGTGCAAATAAAGTTTTTTTCCGCAAGTGTGAACATTTAGAAAATTATCACAACTTATTGTCTATTCAGCAATGTAGATGTGGAACGTCTGAATGATTGAAGGGCTGACTTAGAACGAGTCACAGGAAGGAGTCATGCCAAATCACCCATGTCAAAAAACTCCTTTTAACACTGTTTCCTTGCCTCTGGGTCATTTCAGCACACTGAAAAGTGGTACTGCCCTCTCCCAGAGCAGTCTTTCAAATGTGCTGTGCTGAGTTTTAAAAGCAATGTTACGCAGGATGGGCAGATACATCCAATTGTCATTAGATCAGGAATAGTTAAAATCAGACAAAACATGCCTTTTATGTGGTGGCTGGCTTCCCCCAAATTAAGGTGTGTGAGTTTCAGCAACTCAGTAATATATTTGTTATTCTTCCTCTTACACTTCCAATTCCATCACTTCAAACTTCGTTTTGCACTTGGTGCTCTCCCAAATGTTCCATGGTGAAATCACCAAAGCTACCTAAAGCACAAAACCCCGTTTTATGTATGGCAGTCTCCACCACTTTTACACCTGTTGCCATCAGCGCACGCAATGTGTTAGAAAAGGGAGTGAACATGCAATTTAGCGCTATTTGGGATCTTAGCAAAAGACAGCAATCTTAGTAGATAACTCATAAGCACAACAGCACACACAATCTGTTAGATCGAGCATGCAAGTCAGCACCCACAGTTTGGGATCTTAGTAAATCAGGCTCTGAGACTTGCCAAGTCACTTCGGATAAGAAAACTGAGTGAAAGAAATTCTAACACATGAATTCCTTCCACATTACAGGATTTCTCAATTGCTAAAAATAACCCTATTGTCTGAACCAAATGTGCAGTGACTTGAACCCATTTATTGAATTGGTCACTCTTTTGGTACAACCCTAAGCACTTTTCACCTAGTTAGACACAACTTGCGCACATGCTGTATTTTCACCCACTAAAACACATTTTGCTCTCTGATGCACTTGTGTTGCATAATGGTAAGCACAGGTAGCAAAAGTGATACTCAATGAAAGCACAGCTGTAACACCAACCATCATTAATTTCTTTATGGTTATGTTTTGTTTAATGATCATGCTTTTTTAAAAATGCTTGACAGTTTAATTTGAATCCCATTAAAATAAAATTAAATGTGTTTCACCTGGCTCTTCATGTTTTCTTTAAACAATTGTACCCATCTTACAAATTCTGCCTGGGTAATCAAACATATGAGCACAACTGTGTGTTTTCTTATTTACTAAATAAAAGTAGGGCTGTGAATTTCAAAATAAGAGCAACTAAATAAAAAAGCAAGTATTACTTGTTCAAATCAACTGCTTAACTTCAAAATAATTATTTGGAAAAACTAACAAAACACAGATAATACTTCATGGTTTGATCATATGGGTAAAAGCAAAAGCATGCGTTGTAAAAATGCATTATACATAGGTAGAAGGGTGTTCCAGAATTTCTAGGTCAACTTTGGGGCTGCGTATTATACATGGGTGTGCATTATAAACGAGAAATTAGAATGGTAGAAGGATGATGAGGATGGAGCTGCAGGCAAGAGAAGGTTGATAGATAGTGAGGGAAGACATGAGGGAAGTTAGTGTTAGAGAGGAGGATGTAGGAGATAGGCTTACAACCCCTAATGAGACAAGGCGAAAGGAAAATAAATGTGGACCAATATTCATTATTTTGAGAGATATAAGTGCCGCGAGTTCAATGCTAATTTTCGTTAGCTCATCAATAGTGTTTTTCATTCCTTATGTGTTAGCTTTGAGCTAGTGATCTTTGTGAACAAAAATGAAGAAACGAAGGCTGTGATGTATTTGAACATTCAATAGGTGTAATTTTTTTGTTATGTTAGTTTTGTTTTATGGTGAACTTAAAAGGTGTAATTCTTTTGTTAGGTTAGTTTAGTTTTATGGTGAACTTAAAGTGGCGTGTTAATGAATGACGAAAGCAAGTAACATTCACTTTTGCTCCTTGCTACAATTTTAACACCTTAGCAACGTTGTTGTGATCACGTGGGCTCTGCATGGCGTCTGGGCACTGCTGGACAAAAGTGCTGGAACGGCGCATGGAATGGACTGCTTGTATAAGAGTGGTAAAATCTGAGATTTTAGTTCTCGTCCGATGCCATCCAATCCTCGTTTTTACAATTTTTGTGTGTATGTGTTTAGCTATTTTCACATTGACTTGTAAAGCTGAAAAATTGGCACATCAAAGGCATAACAGATTATTGAAACATGTATTTTTATTTTACTTAACTGCTCAAGAAATTATTTATTTTAAAGAAATAATGTGTCTTTATTCGTCTATTTATGCCAGTGAGGCATAGTGACAGACAGAACAAATAAATGCTCTTCTATTAGATGGCAGGAAGTACTTAGTAGTAGTATAGTAATTAATGTATCCACTTTTTGTGACGTTTGTTTGTGGGTGTGCCCTGTTGCTGATAACTGCTTTGGTAAGCTTAGCACAACCGCAAGAGCTCACCTGCCATTTTTCCATCTGCCTTTTTTAAAATAACTGAGACCATGATTAGATTATTAGTTTAAACCCATGATGAAGTGGATCAGTGCTGTTTTATATCCTTAATTATGCCTTTATTACCATCACCTCTAATTGATTGACTTTACAGCAGTGTTCAACTAATGTTCTTTGTGACATTTCAGCATGTCTTTACTTCAACAGAAATTCATGCTTTAACTATTTTCATCTCCTTATAATGTATTCATTCATCGTTATTAATATACAGTATGTCGACTGGCTGGCGACCAGTTCAGGGTGTACCGTCTCTTGCCCCAAGAACGGTGGGATAGGCTCCAGCACGCCCACAACCCTAATGAGGATAAGCGGTATAGAAAATTGATGGATGGATGGATGTTGTTGTGTTGCCATCTGTTACAATGCAAGCAGAAATGTTTATAAACAACGGCGTGTGCCTAGGGCATCTAACATTTTCGTATGAAATAGTAATGACTGGTCTTAAACTCATTATGATAACAATAGTCAAAAGTAATTTTAGTGTCATTAACTACTATAGCCAATTATAGACTTTTTTTTATGTGGGAATAGACACTCTAACTACAGTGTACTCAATTCAACACAACTCAACTTTATTTATATAACACTTTAACAACAACTGCAGCTGCCAAAAAGTTCTGTACAAAAAACATAAAACACAATTAAAATAATAATGCAATCATAAATAACTAAATACAATACTGTTTTCCAATTAAAATATACAAGTTCACTTTACATTGCCATTTAGCCGTTAATATACATTTCAGTATATTCCATTATGGCTATACTTTATTCAGTATTGGAACTGTCATCTCTAAGCAGATTTGGTTACAATGCGTGGGGTGAACCCTGGTAGCATATGTTTTTACTTCTGCTCGGTCAAGCAATTTGGATTTTAATCTCATGGCTGTTATTGCAAAATCCACTCCATGCATTACAGAGCGAGCCGGCCACTGGAACGCATATTTCAACCTCTTTTGAAGATGCTCTCACAGCAAATGGACCACAACAAGATCACACACAAGAACAGCTGTGTTAAAAGCAGGCCAAGAGACAAAATCCTCTGACAATGTAGTGTAGTAGTATGAAGCCTTTAGAAAAAGGATCTGAATGTTACCAGTCAGCTGTCTTTGCCTACCGTTTCTTCTCTTTTCCACAGACTTGTTTAAGGGCATTTTGGAAAGGTCCTAAAATGCAGCGCATTTAAACTTTTTCATCACTCCAGCGTGCAGTTAGCCATCAAGCTATGCCTACAACTTGGGAAAAAAAAGCATCTTCCCTGAAGTCTTACGTGTTTTGTGTTATTTGGCGTACAGAGACTCTTCTGTGTGCCCACATGGACAACGCGTAGCGAGATAGGGGCACACTGGACAACTCTATTGCCCTGCGCCAGCCTGCCAGCAGCCAGAGCAGCCACCCGCAGTCCGGCGCACCGGGATTGGGGCCCGTCCAACAAGTCATAGCTGCGCCCCCCGCGGGCCCTCACAGTGGAGACACTTCAGGGAAAGTTAATTGTTTATTACGTGCGCTAGCTCGTGAGCTAATGAGCTAACTGGCTAGCAAGCGAACAAGCCAGCAACCTTGCCAGTCTGGCCTCGGCTCGTCCAAGAAGTCACCACCTCGCTTAGATTTGTGTCATGTGTTTGTCCAAATAACAGCGACAAGTCAGGGAAAGGTAATTGTTTAATAGACACAACAACAGTCAGATTGTGGCTGCGTGTGGCTATAGGAGGCTGGTGCCACACAAAGCCCAGACAAGTACGTGATTGACTGGAGAAGGTTCTCTTCCATCCAGGCTTTGATCTCGAAAATACAGTTTAAAAGAGTATCCATTGGACTGGTGTCATCAGGAAACACGGAGCTGTATAGCTGCATATCATCAGCCTAGGTGTGGAAGTTCACTCCATGCCTCCTGATGACACTTCGAAGAGGGAGCATATACAAATTGAATAAGACAAGGGCTAAAATTGATCCCTGCGGCACACCACATTATTTCATGGATTTCTTAAGAGCATGCATATAGACTTACCATAAAGGTCCTGTCAGTAAGGTAGGATACGACCCACTTGTGTATAGTCCCAGAGAGGCCAACCAGGTGTTTAACTCTGTTTAAAAGAATAGTCTGGTCTATAGTGTCAAAGGCAGCGC
The DNA here is from genome assembly GCF_024500385.1 of Phyllopteryx taeniolatus. Taxonomy (NCBI): domain Eukaryota; kingdom Metazoa; phylum Chordata; class Actinopteri; order Syngnathiformes; family Syngnathidae; genus Phyllopteryx; species Phyllopteryx taeniolatus. The sequence goes on along the minus strand of NC_084509.1, from coordinate 17,742,949 downwards.
TAAGATCCAGCAGGACCAACAAAGTTAATTTACTGTTATCAGCACTGACTCTAAAATAATGACAAATTTTGAGGAGGACCGTCTCAGTGCTGTCATTCTTCCAGTTCCGAAATGCACTGCAGGCCACTGGTTGATGTATGTATTTATTCCGCTTATTTCATAATGGTATTGATGAATTTCAACACTCCAACAGTGCTTAGCGCTGCTTATAGCTCCAAAATCTTTTCTCCCTTTGTCTCTGGATAGTGCCTGCCTGCAGCACCAAAGGAACGACACTGTGCTCTCTTCTTCTGTCCGTGACTCCACTTCATCATAAATGCCTCGTATTGTGTTATGGTTTAAACCGAGGTATGTCTCAAGGTTTGTTGTGTTGTCACAGCTCAATACTGTTTTTCCACTAACATCACAAACCTCATCTTGGCTGTCCATCCATCCATCCATCCATTTCAACACCGCTTATCCTGGTTAGGGTCGCGGGACGCTGGAGCCTATCCCAGCTAACTTCGGGCGAAAGGCGGACTACACCCTGAACTGGTCGCCAGTCAGTCGCAGGGCACATATAGACACGGACAACCATTCGCACTCACATTCACACCGTCACTGAGTGGGAACTGAACCCACGCTGCCTGCACCAAAGTCAGGCGAGTGTACCACTACACCATCAGTGACTTCATCTTGGCTGTGTAGACCTGAAATAGCTCCAGACATGACTCCTCTTTACACTTTTTCATCGTGCGATTGTACAGTGTCAGACTGAGACTGACTGAGCAGCGCCGCATGGCGCTAAGCTTGTACATTAGGCACTTACCAAAGCAGAAGTACTTGCATATCATGTAGTCAAGAGCTCAATAGTTTAATTACTTTCCACTGTTCATTTTTATGATATACTCCATTGAACATTGTCGCTTGAATGGCTGAACTATCAAACATTTTGGGAATCCATTTTAGAGTATAAAGATCTGGTATTGGAGGTATCGAGATTGCAGCACATCACTATAGTGTAGTCTGAAATGACAAAAAACTTTTCAGTTCCCTGCTGTAGTGAATCATTCTACACTGGCCCTTTGCTACAACAAAGGCTTTATTTGTGAATCTCTGAGCATGCACACACACACACACGCACACACACACGGACACAACACAAACAAGCACACGCACTATGAACCACTGCTTTTCCTTCCAAGCTTGGCTTCGGGAGGACATTCCATTCCTTGCATATTAATCTCCTCATTCATGAGATGAGCAGGGTTTACTCTCCAGTCTAACTTGACCTTCCTTCACTGCTGCTGTTTCTCCTGTTCCCAAAAGAAAAACACAAGCTTGGGTCAAGGCTGAACCCTAAAACAGTTGCAGTACTGAGAGAGTGAGGCAGAAATAGCCCAATCTTTATATGGATAAACTGTGATACTCATTCATGAAAATAAAATTGGGACACCTGGCATATACCGGATGAGACGTAAGAACATTTCCCCAAAGTTGTTTGATGAGGTTAAGTTCAGGGCTTTGGTCAGGCTCACACCTAACAAAGCAAGCATGCCTTTTTAACCACGTTGGGTACACTGGGGCAGAGGCGGTCCTGGACCAACGCCCTGTGCACGGCCATCGATTGCGCCACCTTGGCTGATTTTCACCGAGGGGAGGGGGTTGGGTTTTTTGGGAGGGCTGCTGCTGATGTGTAATTAATGTCCAAAGTTTATGCGCCTTGTGCACGCCCGTCAAGTACACACATCGTTAACGGGTGGGGTGCTGGCAGAGATTTGGGTTTGTTTCAGAATGGGAGTTTGTAGTTTATGCACCCTGTGTGACGCCCGTTGATTGCTCACCTATGGTCGATCATCAACGGGAGGCGGGGGGGTGGGGGGGGGGGGGGTAGTCGAGTGCTGCCTCTTACAGAATGCTGCCCATATCAGAAACCGGGCACAGTTATACGCAAACAGAAAAGAGCCTTCCCAAAATTGGTTTCATAGTTGCCTCTTTTTCATGGATCCTGTTTCAGAGTTATGACATAAAACTTTTTTTTTTTCCAAACACAGTGGGATGTTGCTACAACAGTGCATGCTTTTATACAGCAAACCAGCATCAGACTTTTTAGAGTCTCCAATTAATGCATGTTTTTGGGATGTGGGAGGAAACCGGAGTGCCTGGAGAAAACCCATGCAGGTACGGGGAGAACATGCAAACTCCACACAGGCGGGGCCAGGATTGAACCCCGGTCCTCAGAACTGTGAGGCTGATGCTCTAACCAGTCACCGTGCCGCCGGAGAGGTGATTAGTGCGTGCAAATTCACACCCAACACCTGTCATTTACCATTTACATAGACATTGTTCTGGCTCTGCTACAGCTCTACTCTCATTTTATATAAGTGTTGGTTATACAGACCAGTGAACACGAAAAATCCAATGCAAGGGCAGGTTAATATTGGGAGCAGTGAAAAAAATTATATGCAATTCAGATTAATGGTTGTAAACGGGTGTAAGTGAATAGGTGTTTATATAGTGTTTCCTTTATGTTTTGTTTCAAAATCAATTTATTAGTCAACATTAAGATACAGATGGGTGGAGGGCACCATCTCCCTTCAAGAGAGAATGTTGTCATTTGACTTGTTTGTCATGCCAATAATGGTCTCAATTGTGAGCAAGGACACGGGCAAAGAACCAGTGATAAAGCTGCAATAAATGTGATGGAACATGGACCCAATTGTTCCTTGATGATAAGGCCTTTATTTTACAGCAACGACAGGGACTTTAATGACCTGGGGACGGAGATGAGCCAAGCACTAAGATGACCCAGACAGTGGGACAGCATGGCACCACTTAGTCTTTGCCAGTAATGGCTTGGACATTGCCATCCTTCTCTGTCACAGCAGTCAGGCTCTGCCATGCCCCACTTTCCAGAATATCTGGCTATTTCCCACACACTTACTACAATGGTGCAATGTTGAAAGGAGGACTGACAATTGGAGGACATAAAGAACTAGGTGAAAGGCTACATGGCCAAGAATATAGAGGCACAGTTAATGGAGAGGGAGACATTGGTTTAGCCTTGAACAGAGAAGCGAAAATAGAAGACTTGGGACAAAGACCATGTACACACAAAGAACTGAGAAAACAAAAATCGAATCAAAAAGACAAAACTTTATGCCTTCAATCTCGTCAAATGGGAATGACATATGGTGTTCCCCAAGGGTCAGTTCTTGGACGCCTTCTTTTCAGCCTGTATATGCGACCTTTGTTCACAATTTTTACAACCCAAATGTTAACCTTCATAGCAATACATACGTATGACACATAGCAGTGTCTCCAGATGACTACAGTTTAATGGAGATGTGTCACTAAAACAAATAACTCGAACGAAAACTTCCTTCAATTAAACTGCAACAAAACCAAGTTAATTGTTTTTGGCAGGAAGGAAATGAGGATTGCTATTAATAAATACCTGGAGTCACTCTCTTTAAAAACCAAATACCAAGTCCAAGACCTTGGTGTGCTGATAGATTCTAACCTGACTTTCAGTAGTCATATCAAATTAATCACAAAACAGCCTTCTACCAGCTGAGGAACATATCCACAGTGGAGGCTTGCATGTTCCAAACAGACTAGGAAAAGCTAATCCACGTTTTTCTCTCCAGTAGACTTGACTATTGTAATGGACTTCTGACTGGAATCCCCCAGAAGTGAATTAAACAGCTGCAGCTCATTCAGAACGTTGGAGCTCGGGTTCTAACTAGAAAAATTAGATGAGAGCAAATTACTCCAATTCTAAAGTCGACAATGGCTCACAGTCAGCTATAGAATTGACATTAAAGTTATGTTACTGGTCTATAAATCACTAAATGGTCCTGAATACATGGAAGCAATGATGATGGAAAATAAACCCAGCAGGGCTCTGAGATCTACAGACTCAGGTCAAATAGTGGAGCACAGTGTCCAAAGCAAACAAGGTAAAGCAGCATTTAGCTGTCATGCTGAACACAAATGGAATAAGTTGCCAACAGAAGTCACCCCAAAGTGTCAATGCTTATGATTGCGTATGTTCCATCCATCCATCCATTTTCTGAGCCGCTTCTCCTCACGCGGGTCACGGGCGTGCTGGAGCCTATCCCAGCTGTCATCGGGCAGGAGGCGAGGTACACCCTGAACTGGTTGCCAGCCAATCGCAGGGCACATAGGAACAAACAACCATTCGCACTCACAGTCATGCCTACGGGCAATTTAGAGTCTCCAATTCATGCATGTTTTTGGGATGTGGGAGGAAACCGGAGTACCCGGAGAAAACCCATGCAGGCACGGGGAGAACATGCAAACTCCACACAGGCGGGGCCGGGGATTGAACCTGGGTCCTCAGAACTGTGAGGCTGACGCTCTAACCAGTCGGCCACCGTGCTCCCATGATTGCGTATGTTCTATTTTTAAATTATCTTGCTTACACTGTAACTTTTCTGTAATTTTAGTCTCTTTGTTTTAAAATGCTTTTAAGCTGTCTTTTACTTTTCTGTACTTCCATCCATCCATCCATTTTCTGAGCCGCTTCTCCTCACTAGGGTCGCGGGCGTGCTGGAGCCTATCCCAGCTGTCATCGGGCAGGAGGCGGGGTACACCCTGAACTGGTTGCCAGCCAATCGCAGGGCACATAGGAACAAACAACCATTCACACTCACAGTCATGCCTACGGGCAATTTAGAGTCTCCAATTCATGCATGTTTTTGGGATGTGGGAGGAAACCGGAGTGCCCGGAGAAAACCCACGCAGGCACGGGGAGAACATGCAAACTCCACACAGGCGGGGCCGGGGATTGAACCCGGGTCCTCAGAACTGTGAGGCTGACGCTCTAACCAGTCGGCCACCGTGCTGCCATGATTGTGTATGTTCTATTTTTAAATTATCTTGCTTACACTGTAACTTTTCTGTAATTTTAGTCTCTTTGTTTTAAAATGCTTTTAAGCTGTCTTTTACTTTTCTGTACTTATGTTTCTTAAAAGTTTTTGCTCTTTGTTTTAAAATTATTGTAAGTAGATCGAGTTACCTTGTGTATGAAATGCGCTATAAAAATAAATTTTTCCTTGCCTTTGAATTAGGGTTGGATGGATTTTAAGAGACTCGATGTCTCATGAAGTCCACTATCGTGTGTGTGTTCCGCTCGAGCTTATCCATTTAGGTGAGCAGTGAGCAATTATTTTCTAGGTTGTTTAATCCCCATTGATAAAGCTTCATCAGGATGAGTTTTTCCCACCGCTGTCTCTTTCATGCCTTAAAAAGTGCCAACACGACATAAAAAAAAATACAAAACAAAGAAAAGAGTCGAAAGTACAGTACGACAGTAAGGTAAGAAGTGTTGGAATTTAATTAATTAAACATGTGTATGGACATATCCAAAGAATGACAATGACGTAGATGTATCTGCCAATGCCTTTTGGGGAACTTCAACTAAATTAAACACATTGCAATTCTTGGAGGGAAAGGTGAAGGGTGAATTTTGAACCAGTATAACATCCATCCATCCATTTTCTGAGCCACTTCTCCTCACTAGGGTCGCGGGCGTGTAGGAGCCTATGCCAGCTATCATCGGGCAGGAGGCAGGGTACACCCTGAACTGGTTGCCAGCCAATCGCAGGGCACATACAAACAAACAACCGTTCACACACACATTCACACCTACGGGCAATTTAGAGTCTCCAATTCATGCATGTTTTTGGGATGCGGGAGGAAACCGGAGTGCCCGGAGAAAACCCATGCAGACACGGGGAGAACATGCAAACTCCACACAGGCGGTGCCGGGGATCGAACCCCGGTCCTCAGAACTGTGAGGCTGACGCTCTAACCAGTCGTCCACCGTGCCGCCACCAGTATAACACTTTGTCAAATTTTCACTGTGAATAGATTTTAAAATCTGACTCCAAGCTGCAAAATAGTGTTTTTTTTCTGTATTTTTAAGAGTGTTCCACATGGATTGCTTTCCACAATAACACGATCCAACATGGTATTCTCATGTGATTGTAATTTTTCTTTGCAAACACACACACACACATACAGACACACGCGCACACGCACACACAGATTTCAGAGACATGCAAAATGTTTAATATAATTATGAAAATAAAATATACAGTGCATAAGAAAAATAAATTAAACCATGTAAAAATCATTATTTAGTACAGCAGCACAGTGTGTGGGACATGCCAAAATCCTGAACATCCAATGAAAATAAATGGTATAAAATAAAGGAAAGGTGTCATTATTCTGATATATTCTTCTGATAGGGACACAAAAGGCACTTCAGAGTGATATTGACCCTTCTACTATTCTCAAAGATACAAAATATGGTAGCAACGACAATTAAAACTTGAAACCGTAATACTAAGAGTTTTATGATTTTTAGTTTATCAGAATACCTTAAGCCGATGTAAAAAAAAAAAAAAAGGCAATTTACTGTACATAGTTGTGAGTAGTTAAACTGACTTTTAATATCTCAAACTAACTTTTAAAATCACATTTATAATGCTGCTTACATATTTAGTATGCTCTTTTCTGTTTAAAGTGATACAGGTCTCATTTGTTAATGAGGGCAATCTATGAAGCGACCTAGGGCTGAGCCAACCATGTGCCCCAATAAGTCAGACCTTGGTCTATTTTAGCTAATGAATAATCTAATCAATATTAACTCAGTGAATGTCTCACTCACACACACACACACACAGACGTGCATGTGCACAAGCACACGCACGTGCACAAAACATTTCTCTATCCCTCTCTCTTTGCTTGTGTTTGCTCGTCTGTCCTAATTCCGTGGTCCACTCTGCCTGCGGCTCAGCAATCTGTCTCCCTTTAGAGATTATATTTATTCATAGTTTTTTTTTTTTTTGCAAAACATAAAAACAGCAATTCTGTGACATATTTTATACATACTGTATATTTTTAATGCTTTATTTGGTTTTCCCATTTAAATTACCAATCACTAATTTGCCAATTTATCACGGGTGGTTTCTGATATGGACAATATGAGCAGCCGCCCAGGGCAGCATTTTGCCCTTGACGATCGGCCAGGGGTGCGCAATCTACAGGCGGTACAGGACCAACTCTGATCACATGTACATTTTTGAGAACATAAATAATTGTAATGGGAGTAGAAAAAAAACAGCATACAAACATATATTTATATATTTACTGCATCTCCAACAAGGACCTGGTACAGCTGAAGTTATTAAGAGCCTGCAGGTGGAAAGCAGAAACACAAAACACTCCTCTTGTGGGCCTCGTTACAGTCTCAATTGGTTGGCAGAACCAAGTGAAAAAGGCAGACCTGACAAAACCGCTCAGCATGGAGAATTGCAGAGGATGGTTCAAAGACTAGAATCAAATGTATCTACCAGGTTCTTCTCCCCAAAAATAACTTACATGGATTAGTGAATAGGCAAACTAATATGTGAGGAAGGGTGCCTAATATCAGCATGCATAAATTGCTCAAGTTAGCTTTTTCAGCCTTGTCACCCATTTTGTGAAAGAGGCACCATACAGGTAAGAGGAGTAAACATAGGGATATGTTGGTCCTTTTTCAGGGTGGTTAAGCATTAGGTATTGATCTGCTGTAGGTATACTGAGTGGAACGCTGTTTTAAAATTGCATCAAGATAACCACAGTCGGAGTCTGTGTCCTCTCATTTCTACACTGGAGGAAATAAATGGGTTCAACTGACTTCAGCCCTCGACTAACAGACAGAGCTGCCCTGAGCTCCAGAGCTTGAATATTAGCTTTGGGGCCCCTTAGTATTGTGGCAGTTTAGGGAGAAAGCCCATGTTGTAAAAGGCAACTATATTTGTTAGAGAGTTCTCAGTCATATTAGTGAAGAACACTGTTTAGCTTCTATTGCCATTGTAGTGCATCATAAAATTGGAATGCTCCTCCTTGGTGTGATACAAAAAAAAATACAAACAAGGATAGTGTGCAAATGAAAATAATGAAAACTGCAATCAGCAGAAGTATGCGATACAAAAAAATTGCACTTGTAATTAGGTTAGCGGTAGTATGGATAAAATATGAATAGGAATAATGTGCTTGGGAGTTATCACACTTGAATAATGTAGGGAAGAATCAAGATGTACACTATGTAATGTGATGAATTATGTTTGCATTTGTTGAGTGTGTTGATGGTTCTGCAGTTTGTGGGGCTTTTGTGTGCTCCTTAGCGCTGACCAGAGGGCAGCAGTTCAAACACGTGGTTGCGGGGTGACAATTGTCCTTAATGATGTTCGTTGCTCTGCTGGCGAACTGAGAGCTGGCAATGGCCTCTTAACTGAGCAGAGACCAGCCCATGATTTTCTGTGCCGTTTATTACCCTCTGCATACCACACTGACATGAAGTATGGCAGGATGCTCTCGACTGCTGCTTAGTAGAAGGTCACCAGCAGCGTCTCATTCAGGTTGCGGGTGCTCGGTGGTCTGTAGTCACTGAAGTTCACCACTGCTGGGGGGCGGTGGTGTGCTTGGTAATGAGTCTGTTGTGGGGCTGTGAGCCTCGAAGCGGGAAAAGAAACAATTGAGTTCCTCAGCCGGTGTGGCATCAGTCGTCACAGATCGTTAGTTACTGCTTCTGTAAATGGTGATGTGGTTGATTCCCTACTCTATCATTCTTGGGTCTACTTGGAGAAGTACTCCTCAGTTTTCCTTTTGTTTGCCACTTTTGCATCTTTGATCTCTCTTTTCAGTTGGGACCTGGCTGAGCCATCCAGACACTTATCCCCTGATTTGAAGGCAGTGTTGCGGTTTTTGAGGATGGCCACCGTGGTCCGCCACGCTTTTTGATTTGGGAAGACCCTGATCTGTTTATTAACAGTGACAGTAGAATACATGTTCAAAATGATATTGTAATGAGTAACTAACTGAATGTCCAACCTTTCCTAAATGAAAAAATGTGGTGTAAGCAACATTCGTCAATGTACACTTTCTTAATGATTTTTGTTTTATCTGTTAGTTGCTATTTGCCAATATTAATTGCAACATCCTGTGGAATTGATATTACAATTAGGGGGATGAGCTTCCCTAAAGTTCAGATCCTCGGCTGTTGGGATTTGATCCCTATTCACTATATTGTGAGTATTTCATTTTGTAGTGTTGTTTGGATGTGTGGTGAGTATACAGTAGGTTATACCCTATACAATGCCCTCTGTGCATCCCACGATGCATCCTAAAAAGTAGTTTATTACCGATGGTCACTAGAAAAGCACTATTTCCCATGATGTACAGAAAAAGCAACACATCAAAACATGGATGGACAAAAAACATTTGTTGTAATACATTTGTAGAATACATTCAGCTTAAAAATCTCATAGTTTTAATTGTTATAATTTATTTATTTGTTAAATATTTACTTTGGAAAATCAACCAGCTGACGTTGATTCCGTACGTTGTAATTATGCGGTAGCACTGATATTGTTAATGGGCTCGATTATTGTTCGAAAACTAGTTTTCATTTGACTGATGAGTGCATACAGGTTATATAACTATAAAGTCGCTATACAGTATAGTGATTAGGGAGTAGGTAATGAGTGAATGATTCTGAACATCTCGATTCACTTCTGGGGGAACAACCATACGTATATAGTGAACCTATTCCGTTGTCTATTTTTGGTTTGATACTCATAAAACAATTGGTGGTGTCCTGCACAGTGTGTCGTTGTTGGAAAGGTGCTCAGTGGATACACCTTAAAACACATCAAACTCAAGCAGCAGCCCTATTAAGACATCAGCAGGCAATGGCAGTGAATAAAGATGTAAAATGCAGCCCACTCTGTCATGGGACTCGGCTGGGCTGTAACACTGAAATCTTGGCCTGATTACTATGTAGCTTGTTAAAAAAATTATATCCATAAACACATCACACATGATTATGAATGATGTGTTAATGTGGGAGTACATAATGCACAGGAATGTACTTGGAAAACAACATCGTAGTCACTAACTTAAACTTTGCCTTTGCCAGCATGTGTTATGTTTTATAATTCAAATATGTGTTTTTGTTATTGACAATGGACAAATTGTCGAATCAATCACTGTTCCCAATCCAAATAAAAACACTTTTTACATGCTCGGGGAGTACCACACACAGGTGCACTAATTACATGTCACCTCAGTCTTATCCAATGTGCTCTGCACATATTTTGGTTAAAAATTTGAGTTATGACAGTAATGTGTTTCTGCTGGTCACAGTAAATTAACACTTATTATTGTTATTGAGTTTTCTTCAGTGACTTAAATCATTCATGTCTGCAATATCAATCGTGCCAAAACACTGGAAAACACTCATCAACAAAATGACACTTGTAACATTCAACATCACTGGTAGAGTTTATGGAATTCTGGTGTTTAAAATAAAACAATGCACAGATCCTGAGTCAGGATTTTAGTTGCTATACAATCAAACCAAGTATGAGGTCCAAAAAAAACATGTGCAATGCGGGGTCGCTACATGGAAGCACTTGGCCTGGGACCTTAGCGGTCTGATCCACTGTTCCAGAAGCTCACTCGAGGGACGAAGAATCTCAACTCTCCGCCAGGGAGGGAGCCTGAGCTTGTTTATGAAGTCGAGAGATTCCAGCTATAAATAGTCAGGCTTGCCTCGGCGCACAGCTTGGGCTCTGGTACTGGCCTTCTTGAGAGGGGTTGGGCACTGGGTCTGCCTGCAAGACAGCAGTGCCCGGCAGACCTCCCCTCCCCCATTATTGTTCCCCTGTTGGGTGCCACTATCCACCCCCCTGTCCACCAAGCGGTGGACACCGCCTCACCCTCTGGCTGGGCGGGGATTGGCTACATTGGTGGCCCCTGCGGGGTGGAGGGTGGGGGCGGTGGCGGTGGCGGGGCACGGGGGGAGGTGGCTGGCTGGGGGACCGGCGTTGGGCCCCTGCGGGTGGCCGGTTTTTGGGGCGCCTTGGTGGGGCCGGTCGACCTCTCGGGTGGGTGGAGTGACGCCCTCAGCTCCCGCGGTGCTGGCACAACAATTACAGGACACTTCTGGCAGTTATTGTGCATGCAAGATAGTGTCAATTCACTTGCATGTGTCAGCAGACACCGTGGGACTTATTTGCTTGGTGTGAGGCTACTTCCTCATTGCTATAAATAACTCTTATAACTGTGTGAACTTCCTGGGTATCCCCCACTGGCACTCTTTTTCTATAGATGTTTAGAACTCCCACCGCCCATCAGCTGTAGATCTGGGTCCACTACCTCTGTCCTCCATGCTTCTCCTCCTGTCCTTGTCCCTGTTCTGTCCAATCCTGTCCTATCTTGTCCTGTCCTTCCCTCACAGGGTGTAGCACTACTGCTCCCTACAATACTTGAATGTAATGTGTCATTGGGCTATGCATATAATGATTTATTACAGCAAGTCTCCTGTCTTTTGTTGTCTTCTCTTCCTGTATTATTTAGTTATCTTCTCACTGTCTCTTCCTTTTTCTTTTTTTCTGTCACTTCCCTTAAAAGCATCATTCTGTCCCACTGAATTTTTTAATGAATATGCATCAGAATACAAACCACAATGGAAGTATGAAAAAGTGGCAGTATAAAAAAGTCCACTGTGGTACAGTAAAACTGTATAAAAGGAATACAGATTCTAGCAGCCGAACAGGACAGGTTTAAAAAAAAAAAAAAAAAAAAAAGGCTGATGAACACATTTTCCCTGCCAAGCTGTAGCATGTGCTCGAAGAGATGCAGAGTCAATTTTCATTAATCTAAAACACCCTCTGGGGAGTCACAGATCGAGGGAGAGAAGCGATGGAGTGGCATATGAACAGGATGCATACAATAAGGAAGACTAACATTGCATGAATATACTAGGGCTGCACGATATTTTGTTTGAGCATCGTCATTGCGCATCTGCTGAAATCGCATCGCAGGGTGTGGTGTGATTCTGGTGTATGGTATACAGTATACAGTGAATCAACTGTAATATGAAAAGTGACCAGCAGAGGGTCCTTTTTGGACATGCTAATAAGATTAGCACCCATGTTACAATAAATTAGAATGCTTCAAACAACTCACGTAGCAGCCCAGAATGTTGTAAACTTATCTCCTTGTATGATAACTATTAAAGCAAAGGCAACAGCAGTCTCATACAGCCACCCACACAACACACAGATGGTATAAACTGTCTCTTCACAAAACCCTGTTCTCGCTTTGAATTCACTCTCATACAACAACAGAAAAAGAATCAAGAGTATGCAACAAAGGGTGAGAGAGGGAGAAGGATATAAACGCTTTCACATAGTCAAAAGCCCCCCCCAAAAAAAAGACTCACCAGCCCTTGCATAAAAAGGTTAAACAGATTGCAACATGTGCAACATCTTCCTATGCTGCCCAATTCAACTTTTATGCTGACAACCACACTAAAAAAATGCCAACGTGATTACAGCTCAGGGACAATAAGGTTCAGAGTGCAAACCTTAACCAGCAACTCAATCAGCAGCAGGACTTCTATTACCATACACAGTCACAGGAAAAGGCATGCAAAATTGTACTGTGACAGATGAAGAGTGGGTAAAGGAAGTAATGTTTAAGTAACTTGATAGCAATAAACACACACACACACGTACACACACAAACATACCCCCACAGAGACACACACACACACACACTCCCTTAGAATGCTTGGCGCGAGTAGTTGATTAGCAATAACCTACAGTAGTTCAATAATATCCACTGCATGTTGGTCACAATAATGTAGGACCTGTGTGGTAATGTGTGATCACAATGGTCACAGTTAACCTGCTGCATTGCAGACAGCAGCAAGTCTGCCAGACATTTGGCCTGTGGCGATCGAGCATTATTTGTACTAATTCACATGTATGTCATTAACAAATTATTAGCCACACCATTTTATACCATATCAGCCATCCTAAGTAACAGTAAGTAAGTAAGGTCGATTTATTTTTTTTGCCTGAGAGTCGTATTATCCATGTAATGGTAAATATGTTGTTTATTACAAATATTTTCTTTTGTATCTTCACTGGTTGTGAAAGTACGGCCAATCCACCCCAACATTTTTAGAAATGTTCGTCCAATAGACTTGAGAACACCTCGTGGCACAAATTCATTCCTCTCACCCAATGGCGCCATGGTATTTATCAAAATACTATTCATTTTGTTTAATCTCTGAGTGGCAAAATTTTAATAGTAAAAGTTTAAAGTAATATAATGCAGATCATTATTGAATAATCAATGGCCTTGTCGTTCAATGGGTGCGCCACAATATTATAGTTCAATTTCACTGCATTTCACAAAGTTCAACTCATTTGTTCTGATTACCGGTCACATGGTTCCTGTTCCAGCTGTATCCTGACCTGGTTACAACTCACAAAGCCAATTTGGACGAGGGGGATTGATTTTTTAAAAATGCTAGAAAGTAGAGGAGCATAAACATCAAATGATGAAGGGACGATTGGTCAGCAAATCAAACCATGCTTAAATGTGATAATGTATAATACAATTCACTAAAAATGAGAAAGATTCTCTCAAAAGGTAAAGATGTAAAAAACGCCCAAACTTGCATCATTTACAACAAAGAAGACAACTGTTTCCAAACCGGTTCTGGTCTGATGTGCACATTATACAGTCTATTATTTTAAGATCATTCCATTCCACTTATTAAGCAACAAGAAATTTTTTTGTATAGAGCAGAAGACAAATAAACGCGTCGCTTAACTGAGGGGGACTGACAGGAACTCTCATTCCAAACTTACGGCATGAAAAAACAACACCGCCACATTCCCAATGTAGTTTTTACTCATATTGTATAGAAGATTTTAAAAAAGGCAATTCATTAGCTCATCAACTGATAGAGCCACAACATTAACATAACATTACAATATAATAATTCTAAGTATAAAATAATTATATAATTATAAGAAATAATAATTTAAAAAAAATTTCACTAATGTAGTCTTTTATAACCCCTGCCTTAGCTTGATTATCTCATCAGGATATCTTTCCGGGACAATCATTTAAAACGTGTGAAACGTTCCAAGATCTACTGCATATTGATAGTACAGAAATGCTAATTATTGCAGACGTAGATTTGCATTACAGGGCCAATTTTACAATAAATTGTAAAATCAAATACTTGTTATACCAGCCAGTACATCTGGCAGTAAGCTCAGCCTGTAGGCATGCACTGAAACCACAGTAAAAATATCATAAATAGGTTTTGGCTACCAACTGTGTAACCACAATAAATAGAGAAATGTTCCGCAAGAGAGGGCTCTCTAATTGGGTTATTTTTTTAGCTCACCCCTGCCCCTCCCCCCCCAAAAAAATTTAAAATTAAAAAAAGATGATGCAAGAGACACTTGCAACTTCCATAAGAGATTAAGGAATTGTATTCATTCTGGAATTAACTTTGTATCTACAACTTATTATATTTAGCTCACTTTCTGGTTGGCTTGGAGAACTGATGTGGTTACACTGCCTTACAAAGAGGCACATGGTGTCCATCTTCTATTCATCCATCCATCCATCTATTTTCATTAGCACTTCTCCTCACTAGGGTCGCTGGCTGCTGGAGCCTATCCCAGCTATCATCGGGCAGGAGGCGGGGTACACCCTGAACTGGTTGCCAGCCAATCGCAGGGCACATACAAACAAACAACCATTCGCACTCACATTCACACCTACGGGAAATTTAGAGTTGTCAATTACCACATTACTTATATATTATAAATAACCCTGAATTGAGCTGTATCTTATCCACAGAGCATCATGCAAGGCAACTTATTTATTTATAATTATTAATATTTATTATTATTCATTTATCAGCTATTTATGAATGACATGGATCAGTATCCAGTGGGCTACATATAATAATTATCCATCATAAAATTTCCTGATGACAAATTCTGACAATCATCACTGCGTGTCCTTAAGTGATTTAAGAGCACAAGGCTACAGAGGGCGTACATCGCAGTATTTACAGAGCTAGCTGGAGTACTTATCAAACAATAATGAATACATGAAGGCTGCCATATGCTCATTGGGTCAAGTGACATACACTCAAGCCCTTGGATAGAAGCTACGTAGCAAGGCTTTGTGATGTTTATCGTCAGCATTTTTAAAACAGTAGATATTAGTTAAGGAAATAAATGGGCAGATGACAGAATTTGCTAATTCTGTAGGTGGAGAAAAAATAAGTTTATTAAGAATGCTCTCTGCATTATTATTTACCAAAGGTGTGCATTGATATCGCTGGTGCATAATCTGAATATTAAAATAGGCAGCCACTGTGTAAGATCTTTTCATATTGTGGAAAATACAAGATTTGTAATTAAAGAGAATAGACTTCATTTTACGTTTAGTTTTTTTCCCCTTTAAGCTTGTGGCCACTGTCTTTGACCCTGGCTGCTTACCCTCAAAACCTAACGTTAATGTCTTTCTTTATATAGGCCTATAAATGTCCAGCGCCGTAACGGTGTTGCTGTGACATCAAATGCCGCATCTAATAGGAGAGGGGTTGGCGGAGTGATTTAAAAGTGCTAATGCAATCGACCAACCAGCCGGAAAAGCATCCTTGCTACTTCCTGGTAGGCCGCTAAGTAACCATTTCTAAATATGGGCAAGCTTTCACCAAAGCACTGTCGTCCCTGCGCCCTGCCCCGCAGTGAACACCAAGAAAGCAAGGGTGGTGTGAAAAGGCCTTATCTGTCTCTTCTTATCAATGAACGGCAGATTTAGTATGATGGAAAGATGGAAATTGGACTGGCTGGTGGAGAGAGGGCACTTGGCTGTATGTTTGGTCCATCTGTGCATGAGTTAGCAGGCTGTGTCCTGGTTCATGGAGAATGAGTAAGATGTTCCGAACAAATGGCAGTGTGGTTTTTTGATTCCGGGTGGTGGACAATGTCACCAGAGTGACTGAAATGGCAAGAAATGTAGTTTTTGCTCCACTCTGATAACGAACCTACTGGGCTGATGACTAACCTACCAACATCAATTGGGTATGCAGTATCTGAAACCTACACTTAACTACACTAGCACTTCCTCCCAGATCACTAGCACTTCCTCCCAGATCAGGTGAATGGCGATGGGGACCAGGACAAAGCAACCGTCGGAACTTTAAACATCTACAATGTCTTTTGTAAGATAAGATGTCACCATAGAGCTACCAAACATGACAATAGCCGGTTTTAGGCTTCATTCATGTTTACATACTGTATATCATATTTGTATAAATAAAGGATATACAGTGTTCCTTCACCACTTCGCGCTTCACGTTTTGCGGCTTCCGTGCGTCGCGGGTTTTTCCAAAATACGTATTCATCAAAAAAAAAACAATTCATCAAAAAATAAAAAATAAAAAATATAGCCATATCGGCAGCCATATTGCAGAAAGACGCGTTGTTTCATGTTGATGCGCGAGAGAGGTTTCTCTGCATGCCAAACTAAGAGATGAGTTGACTCAGAGGCTTTGTACATGCCTGTACATGCCTGTACTGTACTGTACTTGCCACGGGCACTCATACAAGGCGTGTGATTGGTTCCCGGCGCGACATTGACCAATGAGAGCACAAGTGGATTTATCCCATGAGCTGATTGGCTGCGCATCATCGCGGCCTCACCCAGCATCTTCCCTTGTTGTGTCGCTCCAGTCTCGTCCACGCTGTTGACTGTCTCGCATACTATATCTTAGTGTTGTGTTCGCGATAACTTATTTTGTTTAAGCAATAACTTTTTTTTGATTAGTTAAGCCCTTACAATGCCGCCTAAGCGCTGTGCCCCTGCGAAAGCTTCCTGCGGGGCGCCCAGGAGGAAGAAGAAGATGATGACCATCAGCGAAAAAGTGAAACTTTTAGATCAAAGAGGGCAGAAGTTATGCATCTGTGGCACGCCATTATGGCGTGAATGAATCTACAGTGCGGTACATCAAGAAAGAGGAAGCAAACATCCGCAAAACTGCTTCAATAAGGAAGCAAAACGTGTGGTAACTCCGCATAATAAGAGACGGGGTTATGTCCTTGTACAGGGGAAGTTTGAAGCAAAAGAAAAAACAAAGACAACAACTACCCATCACCATGTTTTTCTCCAAGGTAAAACCCCAGCTACGCCATCAGCGCCTCCAGCAAAAGAGTCTCCGAGTGAACCTAAAGCCTCTCCGAGTCAAGTGAGAGCCTCTCCTCCGCCACCAACGCAAGCCTTTTCGCCTCTCTCAGAAGGCAATGTTGATGAATGTTAATTACTGTATAAGGTTTTATAATTAAATATTAAAGTAAATACATGTACTGTTGTAATCTTTGACTCAAATATGTAAAGTATAAATACTGTTTACATATTTTAACATTCTGGTACCCACATACAAAATTCCTGGGCGGGGGAAAATCCTACTTTGCGGTTTTTCACCTTTTGCGGGGGGTTGTGGTACCCATTAACCGCGGAAAACGAGGGATCACTGCACATATACATAACATTTGTCCGAAGACACCAGACATTAAGAAAACACAATCTTAATAAAGATTTGGCGACAAACTATGTCATCACTATGTCATGCTTATTAGCGCAGCATACACAGGAAGTCCAGTAACATGTTTTCCGGGTTTGGTGACATTCTGCATATACTGGATTGAAACAATGCATTGCGCTTTTCATGGTTCTACCTCGTATTGTTGGAGCTCATGTTGAATTTTCTACCCGTCCTCCAACCATCAGTAGATAATATGCTAAGATGATCTCGATTTCTAAGGCTTGGCATCTGACATCCAGACCTTTGATGTTCATCCATCAAAGCCATCAGCTTACACAGTTTAAACCGTATGTTCAATGCACTGCGTTGGTATCAACCCTAAATCATCTCCCAAATCCAACCAAAATGCCAAACTCACCAACTTTAATTGGCCCAGTCACCACACATCCACAAACTTTGACCTGGGATGACCATCAACCTAATGAGAACACCTGAACTGAATCAATCATTTGTAATACTGTTATTAAGGTTGTTTTAAAAGACCTCTTTCTAAGACCTTTGCCTATTAATCAAATTTTCCTATTAATCAAATTTATTTTTACACCAGACAACATGTGGACTCCCTTGCCTTGTAATACTTTTATGTTTGTGGTTTTCTGCACATTGAGTATACTCTTCCACTCCACTGCCACTGTCTGTAGGTAGGCAGTGACTGGAATTTGCTGAGCAGTTGAAATACTCTGTATGCACTTAGTGTCTTGCTTGCACAATAAAAGACAGAAGTGGAGTGCATTTGCTTTTAGGTAACAGTGATGTTTTGATATTCAGTTGTGTTCAAAAATTCAGGTCTAGGTTCCTTTATTGAGTTATTCATTGAAAAAACGTTGGGATAGGCTCCAGCACGCCCCCGACCCTAGTGAGGAGAAGCGGCTCAGAAAATGGATGGATGAATGAAAGCACACGGTGTGTTTCTTTGAAAATGAACATCCATCCATCCATTTTCAACACCGCTTATCCTGGTTAGGGTCACAGGACGCTGGAGCCTATCCCAGCTGACTTCGGGCGAAAGGCGGACTACACCCTGAACTGGTCACCAGTCAGTCGCAGGACACATACAGACACGGACAACCATTCGCACTCACATTCACAATGTCACTGAGTGGGAACTGAACCCACGCTGCCTGCACCAAAGTCAGGCGAGTGTACCACTACACCATCAGTGACTTGAAAATGAACATTCACATCAAAACATGATGAAAGCATGGGATCTTTTGAAAGGCTCATGGAGCCCACTGTACAGTAAGTCTTGGACTGTACACTTTGGGAGGAGAGCTTTGAATTCTTTGGTCTGTAGAAGGCATAACTCAGATCCAACTGACCAAAGTCAGTAGTAGAAGTAGAATTATTTGGAACCTCTGAAGACTCACAACTTTTTGAAAAGACATCACTAAACTTTGCAGGATTAGCAAATTATTCACACAAAAACACATCCCTGAGCACTCGCCACTCGTTAAAGCTATGTCCCAAAACAAAATTGGGACAAAACGATAATAACTCCACTGGCAGCCACTCAGCACGCACACTGTGGGATGAGCGAAAATGAAATTGATTTGAAAATCCTACGTTGGCCTGGGATGGAATAGAAGGGATTATTGTGCTGATTGAACTAATACTGTGTCCTACCCTGGTTCCTCCCACCCCAAACCACCATTGCTATTCATCTGTTTCTACAAGTCTTGATGGGCGCATACTCTGCGACAATGAAATTTATTTGCACTTGATCCTTGCCATTATCCCCATTTTCTTATATCAGTACGCTCTGTGTCAAAGTAGAATTGATGGACATTTCATCCATCCATCCATTTAGCTATAACACCCCCCCCCCCCTTAAAAAAGAGAAAGAGAGACAGAGACACACATAGAGAGAGAGAGAGAGAGAGATGCAGACAAAGAAATGTTATTTACTCCAAAATGAGATGAGATCAAGTGCAAACATCATATAAATGATTATTGACTTACAAAGATAATAATTCACTTTTATTGACACAGTGAGAGTATTTCTACAGCCTACTGAAATACTTTTCTAATTGTTTTTGCTATATGAGAAGTGCTAAATATTGGGAAAACCTCAGTATGATACAGTGCATGTGCATACATACTCAATTCATACGTAAATCATTATGTTAATGAATGAATTTGTTTAATCAGAATCAGAATCATCTTTATTTGCCAAGTATGTCCAAAACACACAAGGAATTTGTCTCCGGTAGTTGGAGCCGCTCTAGTACAACAGACAGTCAATTTCCAGAACACTTTGGAGACATACAGACATTGACAAAAAACAATTGTGCAAAAAGATGCAGAGTCCTCTAGCACTTAGAGCAGTTCGATTGACTAATATTGCAATAGACCGGTGCAATGACCATTGTGTAAGGGGCGCTGAGACTTCAAGGAGTGTATGCGGTTTAAAGTGACGAGTAGTGCGATAATCTGGGACAATGTTGGTTGTGCAAATGTTACAGATACTCCTCAATCAGTGTGCAAAGGAGCAGATGCTACTCTGGCATGAGTGGCCAGTATATGCAAATAGTGCAGCATGGCGAGACAACTACAGTGAGTGCACGAGTAATACATAATTGGCCCCACAGAAATGTGACAACGAACTCAAGTCAAAAAATTGCCAGCTTGTTGTAATGGAATTATAGGTTAGCTGTTTAAGAAGTTGATCGCAAGAGGGAAGAAGCTGTTGGAATGTCTACTAGTTCTAGTTTGCATTGATCGGTAGCGCCTACCTGAGGGAAGGAGCTGGAAGAGCTGGTGACCGGGGTGCGGAGGGTCCGAGAGGATTTTGCCTGCCCTTGTCTTAGTTCTGGCAGCGTGCAAGTCCTCAATGGTGGGTAGGGGGGTACCGACAATCCTTTCAGCAGTTTTGATTGTCCGTTGCAGTCGGAGTTTGTCCTTTTTTGTAGCAGCACCAAACCAGACTGTGATTGAAGAACACAGGACTGATTCGATGACCGCTGTGTAGAACTGTCTCAGCAGCTCCGGTGGCAGGCCGTGCTTTCTCAGAAGCCGCAGGAAGTACATCCTCTGCTGGGCCTTTTTGAGGACGGAGTTGATGTTGGTCGCCCACTCGTCCTGAGAGATTGTAATTCCCAGGAACTTGAAGGTCTCGACGGTTGACACAAGGCAGCTGGACAACGTGAGGGGGAGCTGTGGCGATGGATGCCTCCTGAAGTCCACGATCATCTCTACAGTCTTGAGCGTGTTCAGCTCCAGGTTGTGTCGGCCGCACCACAGCTCCAGCCGCTCCGCTTCCTGTCGATATGCAGACTCGTCACCGTCCTTGATGAGGCCGATGACAGTGGTGTCATCTGCAAACTTCAGGAGTTTGACAGTCGGGTTCGCTGAGGTGCAGTCGTTCGTGTAGAGAGAGAAGAGCAGCGGAGCGAGGACACAACCTTGGGGCGCCCCAGTGCTGATGCTGCGTGTGGATGAGGTGGCCTCCCCCAGTCTGACCTGCTGTGTCCTGCCCGTCTGAAAGCTGTAAATCCACTGGCAGATGGCAGGTGAGACGCTGAGCTGGAGAAGCTTGGATGAAAGGAGTTCAGGGATGATGGTGTTGAACGCTGAGCTGAAGTCCACGAACAGGATCCTCGCGTAGGTCCCTGCACTGTCGAGGTGTTCTAGGATGAAGTGCAGTCCCATGTTGACTGCATCATCCGCAGACCTGTTCGCTTGGTAGGCAAACTGCAGGGGGTCCAGCAGGGGACCTGTGACACTCTTGAGGTGGTCCAGCACGAGACGTTCAAAGGACTTCATGACCACAGATGTCAAGGCGACAGGCCTGTAGTCATTCAGACCCGAGATTGCAGGTTTCTCGGGGACTGGAATGATGGTGGAGCGTTTGAAACAGGATGGAACTTCGCACAATCAATACAATTGTGCTAATCATATCAATCATGTTTTTTGAATGACTAAAAAGGCACTATTTTTGTATCTAATTTTGTATTGCAGGTGTACCTAATTGGAAATATTTTGATTTGATTTAAAATGTACTCAGAAAACGCTAGAACTCTGAAAGTGTGAATTTCTAAGACCATAACGTGCTGTAATAATCAAACGCAGTGATATCAATATCCACTGCTAATACTCTCACTACTCATTACTTTCTCTGGCCTTAGTGAGTCTCAGTTACCACTGCAAATTTATTACTGTAAGTAAAATCTACACCTGTATTTAACATCCCATCCAACCAATCTCACTATCCAAAAAAAAATAAAAATAAAAAAAAAATAAAAAGATAATATCTGAGGAAGGTTTTGATGCATGTCCTGATGCAAAGCACAGCTTCAGAGTCATCTCTCTCTATCTGACACGAATGGGTATACTTTTTAAAAAGCACAGAAATTTCATCCAAGGCAGAATTGAATGCCTTAGTACAGTGGTCCCCAAGCACAGATAGTTTGAAGAAAAAAAAACTAAGAAAAAAAATTACATGTGTGTGTGTGTGTGTGTGTGTGTGTGTGTGTATATATATATATATATATATATATATATATATATATATATATACACCCCCCGTCGAGGATTCGCATGACATCATGACATCAGGAGACTAAAGGCTTCTTTATACTCGCTGACGTCACTACGGGTGTCCCTTGCATAGTTTGCCTTTATACTCGAGCAAGTAGAGATTTACACAATTTTTTATAGGATGTCGTCAAATTATCGTTATCGTAAAATTAAAAAAATATATCTTGAGATATTTTTATTTGCCCATATCACCCACTCCTAGTTCCCAGGTGTTTTAAGAAAACGTCTCTGACATTCTCCAGTGCACAAACTCAAAGGAACATCCACTTATATCATATCAGTTGAAATCACTTAGTTTTGAGGCCGTGGGGGCTTTTCTGTCTCATGCAATCGAGCCGCTGTTCACTCTGCCCGTATTTACAACGCCCAGTAGAGGTTTTGTTACCATGATGACCAGGGGTGGAGCTAGCATGTTGTGAATAGGCGAGTGGCTACTTGTTCTGAAACAGCTCAGAGTCTGAAAACAAAAGCAAACCTGCATAAGTAAAAGCCTAATTTTCACTCGTGATGTCAGCACTTCATCACCAAACCACCAAATCACACTTATCAATTAGTGGAGCAGATCTGCACAGATAGCGCATGCAGTGGACACATTGACAAGCACAAATACCTCCTACCTCCACATCGACAAATTCTCTGAATATTTGAGTACAGTTTGTGCTAAGGCTGGTAACGCTGTTTGCAAATCCTAATCTGTGCTAACACTGAAGCTATTCCCTGTGTTTTCCCACGGCTGGACTCCAGCTGTTGCTTGGAAATGGCGGCTCTATGGCCATTCCAGCTGCCTAGTCATGGGAAACTCGGTGTGGGGGCAGTATTATGTTAATTAGCCATATAGCTACCTCACAATCGGGCGAAATTCCGAATAGCTCACTTGCAAACACTATTTTGAAAATGGGCAGCTAATAAAAGATTTACTAGGTTGATTCATTTGACACTTGGTGGGTAGGCAGACACTCCAGATACCAAACTATTTGTATAAAAGCAATTTAAAAGTCACATTTTCATCACGTCCTCTTTAAAACAATAGGCCAAGATGCAATAAAGGTGCTGTGAAGAATGGAGAGTTTGACGTTACCCACATCTTGAAACTGTGTGAAAACAACTGCTGTTATGTCCCTCCCTAGATTAAAAATGATAAGGTAAGGGCCCATGCTATCGGGAGTCAGATGTCACGATAGGCAGATTCAAATGATCAGAATGTTAAAGCAGCTTGTAGAGAAATACGTAGAGGACCTTCAGTAATCTTTGGAATCAGTCAACACCACTTCGTTCAAATAGTTACATAATCCTCATATACTGTATTCAATAGCGGGCCATAGAAAGCACATGACGTATGTGTGAAAATGTTAATCAGTGCAAGCTGTGCATAGCGGCTGCTCTCTAAAGCAATCTTCATTGTCAGATTAACCTATTGATAGCGTGCTTGGGAAGCGAGTTCAGAGGTTAAGAATAGCTTAATCTTTACATCTGAAGCTGATTTACAGTTTGAGGCAAAAAATGTAAAAAATGCCATATGCATACAAAAATATGAAAAAAGTGTTAGCTGTCACTTTTGTGACAAAAATTGAGAAACATTTGCATGGGCATATCCATGGTTCCTGGTACCATTAAATATAATTCAGTTTTACAATACATTTTGCTCATTACTCATACACATGTACAGTGACACATTAAATAATGCCACGATTAGTTAAATCAGCCCTGGCAAACCCGTGGCTCGCGATCCGCATGCGGCTCTTTGATCGGCTTTATGCGGCTCTTATGTTAACGCCGCTCTCTACTGCCCATTGCCAGGCAACCTGGAAACACTCGGAACAGACTACACAATTCTCCATAATGAAAACGTGCCATATAAACACCTCAGCTGGAATTAACAGACCAAATGCGGATGGAATTTAATGTGTTTTTGCAGTGGTGGAATGTTTCTTTTCCTAGACTGATCAGAAGTAAATTTTCATCATGTAAACCATGAATGCGAATGTGTCGGGTTACGCTCTGTCTTGATGAAAATGTGCGGTGACGTCATCGTTTACGCAAGCAATATGCCGGCTTCCCACCAGAGTTCGTATTTGATGGGGGAGCTAGAGCTTATGTCATCTGAATTTGGACAAGAGGTGGGGTATACTATGGACTGGCCGCTAGTCAATCGCAGGGCATTACTAAAACCAATAATCAAATGCAATTGGAATGATGCGTAATATGATGAGTAAACGTATCCAGTCTTACAAATACAAACAAACCTCTGAGGACAACCATAATCCTGATGTGGACGAGGGAAAAGATTAATTTAAAACATTATTTCATTTTGCACTTCTTTAATGGCTTAATGCAGCAAAATCCACAAATCACTGTCACAACAACTCATTTTCTTTCTTGCTTTGATTCTCTTTATTATCATTTACAGTTTTTCATCCACTTCCTGAATAAAATGTCAAGTGGTCCTTTGTATTAACTTCTGTAGCTGACACTCATAATACTGTTCTCTGGGTTGCCATGACAACAGAAAGTCTGTATTCTCTGTTTAATTAGAATTATTTTATGTGCATTTATATTTATATTATATATATATATATATATATATATATATATATATATATATAGTCATGGTTTTCTGTCAAATCTTGTTGGAATGTTTTATTTAGAGAATACTTGGTGAAAAATCACTTCCTGTTCGGGTCACGTCTGTCGGATGTCATGTGACATCCGACAGAGTGAGAGATCAACAGAACCAGGGGAGTATGATCGTGTGGGGGACTTTTGTGAACTTTGATTGATCTACTGCTTGTTTACAAGGCGCACAAGGTATGTAAATCTTTTGTTTATTGGGCACTTGTGTCAAATAAATGATTGTAATTTATGTGTTTGTTTATATACTTTTTTGTTACTAGTTTTCACGTTGTTCCATATCTGAAGAGCAGTAAAGCCATTGTGGACATCAATAAGAAGCGTCGTTTCGTTATTGGAGTAGATACATACTTCAATGTCACGCCTAATGGGGAATGGTAAATGAAATGACACATATTTTCATTGACAGTTATGCAATTAATTCACAATTTGAAACAGTTTGCAGGTGTCTAAAAAAGGTATTTTACATTTTTTTGTCAAAATACACAAAGGATTACGGCACAATTAACATCTACTTGTCACACTCTGGTTAAAGTCACTGTTTTGGGGGACCGCTCTGTCTCATGCAAATGCCGAGTACGGCTCCCATGATAACTGGGGTTGGAGATAGCGTCACAAAACGAGGACTAGGAGATGTTGACAGCTTAATGCAATTTACGCCTCGAGCAACTATTTTTCCAAAAGCAATTAGCAACAAATCGAGTGACTTTTGTGAGTTTGTTGAAGAATTCTCGAGACTCTCTCAGCATCAGATGTTTACCCCACAGCATTCAGAGCGGAAATGAATTGCCAAAACATGGTTGCTTGATTTCACACTGTGGGCAGAAACTTCAGCAATCCAACTATTTGTATATAAATAACAAAAAAGTAAAATGTCCATAATACATCCCACTCTATTGTGTATTTCTAATTATCTTATTTATATGTAAAATGTAGCCAGGATCCGTTCCTGTATGCACTGAATTAATAAAGAGGCAATCCCTGTGAAACCTCATGTGGCCAATTAAAAATTATATGAAAGAAAGAAATAAAATGCCTGTATTGTAGAAACTAAGGAGTATAATAAACTATTTGGTTTATTGTACGTCAAACTTCTTTTGATGGCAAACTGCCATTTATTGTGAATGGGGAATGGACAAAACTGTGTGCTATGCAGCAGAGCTGTATTTCACGTTTCTCCACTAGATCATTTTTTGTCCATATGACTGGGCAGTCCATGCAAGTTACAAGTATGGGAGGGGTGGGGGGAGCAGCCTGAAAAAAACTGAGGTTGTCAAGATGAGTGACAGTCAAACTTAGCAACATTTGGATGCATTAGGGAAACACTACTACAACCCCAATTACAATGAAGTTGGGACGTTGTCCATCCATCCATTTTCTTAGCCGCTTCTCCTCACAAGGGTCGCAGGCGTGCTGGAGCCTATCCCAGCTATCATCGGGCAGGAGGCGGGGTACACCCTGTACTGGTTGCCAACCAATCGCAGGGCACATACAAACAAACAACCATTCACACTCACATGCACACCTACGGGCAATTTAGGTGCAATTCAGTACGGGCAAACTGCCTTTCCATTTTTCATCCTCTTTAGTGTTTTTCTAACTTACTTACTAATCCCTGCTATTTCCTGGTCCACCACACTTGCCTCTGCCACTCTTCCTTCTCTTTCGTTTTCCTCATTCATCGACTTCTTTCCATCTATCTAGCACACTACTGGCACCAGTCAACACATTTCCATTTCTATCCTTAATCACCCTAACCTGCTGCATATCCTTCCCATCTCTATCCCTCTGTCTGGCTAACCTGTATATATCTTTCTCTCCTTCTTTGGTGTTCAACCTGGCATGCATGTCATCATATACCTCTTGTTTAGCCTTTGCCACATCTACCTTCGCCCGACATCGCATCTCCACGTTTGCTTGTCTCCTCTCCTCTGTCCTTTCAGTGTCCCACTTCTTCTTAGCTAACCAATTTCCTTGTATGATTTCCTGTACTTTGAGGTTCCACCCCCAAGTCTCCTTCCCTTTCCTACCTGAAGATACACCAAGTACTCTCCTGCCTGTCTTTTCCATCACGTTGGCTGTAGTGGTCCAGTCTTCTGGAAGGTCCCCCTGTCCACCAAGAGCCTGTCTCACCTCTTCTCGAAAAGCCACACAACGCTCTTCCTTTTTCAGCTTCCACCACATGGTTCTCTTCTCTGCCTTTGTCTTCTTCATCTTACTCTCCAGGACCAGAGTCATCTTACATACCACAATCCTATGCTTTCTAGCCACACTCCAACCTATCACTACCTTACAGTCAGTAACCTCCTTCAAATTACATCGTCTGCAGAAGATGTAATCTACCTGCATGCTTCTACCTCCGCTGTTGTAGGTCACTCTATGTTCCTGCCTCTTCTGGAAGAAAGTGTTCACTACAGCCATTTCTATCCTTTTTGCAAAGTCTACCACCATCTGTCCCTCCAAGTTCTTTTCCTGGATGCCAAATGTACCCATCACTTCTTCATCACCCTTGTTTCCTTCACCACCACGTCCATTATAATCTGCACCATCCACGACTCTCTTTCTGTCTGGGATGCTCAGAACAACCTTGTCGAGCTCCGTGGTGTCAAACGTACGGCCCGTGGGCAGGAACCGGCCCGTCAGGCGGTCCAATCTAGCCTGCAGGGGTTGTTCTTCTTGTCAGGCAAGTTTTAGTTCATTTGTACATACAGATTCTTATTTTGAAACTCATATTTTTATTTTTATTTTATTTTCACCATAGAACCGGAAGTGTTGTGAGTCGTGTACACGCAGCTGAGAGACAAAGAGAACGGCGGGCTTCCAATCCAGATGCAGTAAGAGACTTAGTGTGCTCCTTCAGAAGCAACGCCTGTATGTATCATATCATATACGGTTTATTAAGTAATTTCATATGAAAATGTGTAGTTACAAACAAGTTTGTGAAGTTACTAGGTACATGGATTTATTAAAGCCTGGGTAAAAATGGCTGGGTTGCATCAGTCCGGCGTAAAAGCTGTTCCAAACAAATCATGCGAGTGACTCGCTGTTGTGGCGACCCCTGACGGGGAAAATCTGAAAGTCACATCTTTAGTGAGATGTAGGCTACTATGCTAACAGTTGGAGAGGGCTTGCTAATTGTTTGTGCAGACCAATGCTAACCTCATATAGATTTACTGTTTGGGTTTTCTGCTTTTTATGGCACGCTCCTTGGGTGACAATTATTTTAGCAGCTAGATTTAAGTTTCTATTTTGCACTTACTGCACATAGCTAATACCAGTACATGTATTTTGTCTTCATTGTCGTTTTTTTATTCCTCTTTCAATCTGCTTCATGTCAAGACCGTACATTTAAGCTACAAACTATAATGAGGACATGCTTTGTATTGTCTTTTCACAGAAGGCTAAAAGACTGGAGCAAAGTAAGCTTACTTCAGATGCTGTGCACTGTGAAGAATACAGTTCTGTGAAAATGAATACTGGTACTATAGAAATATTTTAAGAAACTGGAAATTGCAAATTATCAGTAACCGGCTTCTGTTAAAAAGAGGTTGCTTTGGTGGAACCATTTAAAATTTTCATTAACTGCCACAACTTGTATGTATTTTTATGTATACATTTACAAGGCAGGGCAATAACTGTACCCTCATTCTGAGAAGTTCCAACTCTAGTTTGTATGGTGTGATTAATCAGTTGAGGTTGACAAGATTTCCAGATAAATGTGGAAATTGATGATTTTAAATCGATTAAAAAAAATCTTAATCATAACTTGTTGTACAAAAGGTGCGTGCAGAGTATATACATACAGTTTATAGATCTACTGTGATCTATAAATTACACTCAGTTTTCTTAAGAAATTTCATCTTGCTCATATCATTTTAAACAAGATTTGCAGCAAGCGTCAATAAAAGTTAATATTTTCCAAATGTACTTGTAATTATTTTCACCCCCCCAAAAAAAAAAGAATTTGAATTGTCATCATTTATAAATGTTGGGAAATTACTGTACTGGTCCGGCCCACCTGACATGAATGGGGGGGAATGTGGCCCGCGAACCAAAATAAGTGTGACACCCCTGGTCTAGTTCCTTCCAGAATTTCTCTTTCACCTTGGTCACATCCTACCTGTGGGGCATAGCCACAAATTATATTATACATAACACCCTCAATTTCAAGTTTCAGCCTCATCACTCGATCTGACACCCTTTTCACCCCCAAGACATTCTTAGCTAACTCTTCCTTTAAAATAACCCCTACTCCCATTTCTCTTCCCATCCACACCATGGTAAAATAATTTGAACCCTGCCCGTAAACTTCTAGCCTTACTGCCTTTCCACCTGCTCTCCTGGACGCACAATATAGCTATCCATCCATCCATCCTTTTTCTGAGCCGCTTATTCTTACAAGGGTCGCGGGAGTGCTGGAGCCTATCCCAGCTATCATTGGGCAGGAGGTGGGGCACACCCTGAACTGGTTGCCAGCCAATCGCAGGGCAACAATATATCTAACTTTCTCCTAATCATCATGTCAACCAACTTCCTAGATTTTCAGGTCATAAAATATAATGATAATATATAATAGATAAGATAATAATAATTATAATCATTTTAAAACATAAAATAAAATGTGTGTCCCATCACTGCACTCCACTGTCAGCACATTTCCTGCACATATCAGTTCCGAATACAATTATAGTAAAGCAGCAAAGGCGTGTCATGTGGTGGGTAGTTAAGGAGGTCTGCAGGAAGGGGCTGCAAAGTGCCAAAAGAAAAAAAACAAAACAAACAAAAAACTCATTATTCATACTCTGCCCAAACCCATGGTTTACATCACGTGGCCACTGACATCTGCCCAGTAGTGTTGACAGCTTGCATTGTCTAGGATGCGATTATGGGGGGTGCAAGGGATGCCAGGGTATTACAGTGACAAAACAAACAAAAAAATGACTCCATGTAACAAACAATATGAATTTGAAGACAGCTTAATAATGCAAATACTAGATGTGAATAAAATGAAGTTTCGACTTCATGTCCCAGATTCATTCAAAATTGCCGGTGCGTTGTTTGTTAACCACCCACAGTAAATAAAGATTGCAATACATAGCTTGCCTTGCTGTGCATCTCAGAGGCGCACTTTGCTTTATTGTACAATGAATGATACGAGGCTTGTGTGCCGTGACGAAATAAAACGCATCTCCGACCGAATAATTCTCTGACAACACGAACACATTAGCACAAAACACATCCATTTGGACACTCTTCGAGTCAGAATTGGCCCCGAATTGGGTGGTTAGATGGTTGTTCGGACAAGTTATACATCCAAAATGTCAACACCGCTCCATTCCACTTCCAGCCTATCAGTACGGGGAAGGGATGCTGCCAAAGTTATAAAACGAGCCTTGTTTACCTTATAATGGCTGTGTCGCCCTGACGGACCGTGATGTTGTCGGTGGCCCGCTGCATATCCACACTCCGGACGGGGAATCCTGTTGGAAGAAGACATAGCAGTCTGAAAAAAGAAGCCTGCAACTGCCTCCAACACGATTTGCGCCCGACGAGCATTTTTTGGTATTTTTTTTTTAAAAGCTCTGCAGCGCGCAATAGATCCAAAAGATGGAAAGAAACAAAATGAATCGAAGTAGTTGTCCAGCAGTCTTGGGTCCTACGCAGTCCAGTAAAAATACTTGTGGTTGAAAATGTGCAGTGTTGTCCTTGCACAACAGACCAATAATGTGCAACGCTTTCGGCGTCCGAAGTGCTGTGATATCTCCCCCACCCCCCCAACCAACCCCCCTCTGTGGCTCTCTCTCTCTTTCGCTCTCTGTTTATCCAGCGCCTTACTGTGATGCTCCCTATTGGTTGTCAGGACAAAAGCACCCACCGAGGTCCCTTTAAGTGGCACACAGAACAAGCACTGGGCAATCAATAAAGGGACAAGAGTTTTTGAGTTACACATGACATGGCTTTTTATTCTTTTTTTGATTTTGTTAAAGTACCTATGAAATGAAATAACAGATTTATTTCTAAATACATTGGACATGTTTGAAGATAATTACTGAAAACAACTGATAACTAGCCGGCACAGTGGACAACTGCCTCACAGTTCTGGGGACCGGGGTTCAAATCCCGGCCCCGCCTGTGTGGAGTTTGCATGTTCTCCCCGTGCCTGGCGGGCATGGTGGAGCCTATCCCAGCTACGTTCGGGCGAGAGGCGGGGTGCACCATGAACTGGTCGCCAGCCAATCGCAGGGCACATAGAAACAAACAACCATTCGCACTCGCATTCACACCTACGGACAATTTAGAGTCTTCAATTAACCTACCAATTCGATATTGTAGTCATTCATGTTGTTTTCTGTCTGAACGTCCTACGGTGTGAGCGGTCATGGAACGCACCTTGTGCCAAGTGTGAGTGAAGAAAATGTTTTTCTTTTTGCTTCTTCCGATGCGGCTACGGCATGTATGGATGGATGGATGGCTAGATGGATGGATTTAAGGATGTAAGACTTTCTGAAGTTGTAAAGTAAATTGTGAGATTCTTTAAATATTAAAAGCAACTGAGAATGATCCAGTTATAACCAAAAAAGAGAAACATTTAATTGGTGTGGGGTATGATGCAACCAGCCTCGAAAACTTTGAAGTACTTTTGGTCTCATTATCTGCATGATGTATTTATATATTATTTTCTTCTGACTCCCGACCTACTTGTTTCCCTCTCCACCATTCTACTTGCAGGAGAATAACTGAGCTGAAGCAGTACAACACAAAGGGGAGGAAGCTCTCCAAGGTTGTACACTATGTCCTGTGGTAGAACGTTCGAACTGCCAACAATGATGATTGCGTATAAGTCATCACTGAGTCCATTCTCACCTCCTCCATCACCAGCTGGCACATGGAGTCACCCTCTGTGTAAAGAGAATAATGTGTTGTAGTCTGCACGTCTGTAGGGCCTTAGGGGGAGCAGTAAAGATCGTGATACTCTGACAGAAGGCTAAAGTACTTCAGGACACAAAACTCACACTCCTATCCTCTTGTCAGCCCTCTGACCTCTCACACTAACACAATTCTCGTTAAATTGTTAATATTACATACATACAGGGGGAACCTTCCTCTGTTGTTGTGCTTTAAATTACATTCATGATTACATCATGATATATATAATATTCAAATGATCCTGTTCTTTTACATTTGGGGAAAATACTACACTGTACTATCAAACAAAGCTTCATCTGAATGTTATCCAGATTGCACAATATTTGAGACTTTAAAATTTCCAATCAGGAAAACCCCAGTTAGCATGTGTAGCCCCTTATAGGTCAATCAAATCTCATTAGATCATAAGCAATTGTTTGGCTTGCATACCACCATAAATTTGCCTTGATCAGGTGCTCCTTGCAAGATTTCTGACAGAGGGGTGCAAAGAATAATCAGAAGAATTGTCCAAGAGCCAAGGACCACCTGTGGAGAGCTTCAAAAAGAAACTGGAATTAGCAGGTACTGTTGTCACAAGGGCACGGTGGACGACTGGTTAGCGTGTCAGCCTCACATTTCTGAGGACAAGGGTTCAATCCCCGGCCCCGCCTGTGTGGAGTTCGCATGTTTTCCTCGTGCCTGCGTGGGTTTTCTCCGGGCACTCCGGTTTCCTCCCACATCCCAAAAACATGCATGTTAATTGAAAACTCTAAATTGCCCGTAGGTGTGAATGTGAGTGCGAATGGTTGTTTGTTTGTATGTGCCCTGCCATTGGGTGGCAACCGGTTCAGGGTGTACCCCGCCTCCTGCCCGATGATAGCTGGGATAGGCTCGAGCACGCCCGCGACCCTAGTAAGGAGAAGCGGCTCAGAAAATGGATGGATGGATGTTGTCACAAGGAAAACCGTGAGTAATGCACTCCGCCGCCATGGCCTGTATGCACGCTCACCACACAAGACCCCATTGCTGGAAAAAAAAAAAGCATATCAAAGCTCATTTAAAGTTTGCTGAACAATATTTGGACAAGCCAGTTATATACTGGGAGAATATAGTCTGGTCGGATGAGAGCAAAATTGAACCGTTTGGATGCCATAATGCACACCACGTTTGGAGGAGAAATGGTACTGCACATCACCCTAAAAACACCAACAGTGAAGTTCACAGGTGGGAACATGATGGTGTTCTTGACATAAATCTGCTGCCATCTACGAGGATGATGAAAATGAAACGAGGGTGGACATTTCAGCAGGATAATGATCCAAAACATAGTGCTAAGGAAACTCTCAATTGGTTTCAAAGAAAAACAATTATTATTGAAAGATTTTAGGTGTTGTCTTGGCTTTCCATGCCTTTTTGCACCTCCCTTTCTCCATGTGTTCAATACTTTTTCCCTGTATCATTGCACATTATTACGCACGACTTAGTTTCTGTGCTTATTTGTCCCTACTTTCTTTGAGTGTATGGATTACTTGGGTTGTTTCCAACATCTGGTGAAATTTTCATGTCAATAGCACCTTTGGAAATATATTTAATGAGAAAAATGGTGACGTGTTAAATACTTATTTCAGACACTGTATATATTGGGGCGTCAGCCTCACAGTTCTGAGGACCCGGGTTCAATCCCCGGCCCCGCCTCTGTGGAGTTTGCATGTTCTCCCCCTGCCTGCGTGGGTTTTCTCCGGGCACTCCGGTTTCCTCCCACATCCCAAAAACATGCATGAATTGAAGACTCAAAATTGCCCGTAGGTGTGAATGTGAGTGCGAATGGTTGTTTGTTTGTATGTGCCCTGCGATTGGCTGGCAACCAGTTCAGGGTGTACCCCGCCTCCTGCCCGATGATAGCTGGGATAGGCTCCAGCACGCCCGCGACCCTAGTGAGGAGAAGCGGCTCAGAAAATGGATGGATGGATGTATATATTGGATATATTTGAGTAATACATATGCATGCATCTAATTTTCAACTTGCTATTTCCGTCTTTTCATTTTTGAGTGAAGAAACATTTTCAATGCACAGTTTGTTTTTTTGTATTCTAGCCACGTCTGACATTTGGAACAAAACAAAATGAAATGAAAATCGCTTAAAAATTCAGCACGTTATTTATTTATTTATTTTTGTGTGTGTGCTCATGCCTAAAAGTCTCAATAGAAACAAATAGAGTGGAGGGGCAGGACCATAGGGGAGCTCCTGGTTCAAGCTAAAGGGAACACTATTATTGTGCAATCTATTTAATCTATCCATCCATCCGTTCTTAATAGCACTTATCCAGTTCAGGGTCACGGGGCACTGAAGCCTATCCCAGTTTACATCGAGCGAAAGGCAGACTACACCCTGAACTGGTCACCAGTCAGTCACAGGGAACATATAGACACGGACAACCATGTGTACTCATATTCACACAGTCACTGAGTGGGAACTGAACCCACAGTGCCCACACCAAAGTCAGGCGAATGTATCACGATACCATCAGTGACTCTGTTTAATCTGTTTGTTGCAAATCTCTATTTTCAACACTGTGGTGCACATAAATTCCTTGCAGAGGACACGCTTTGGCTCGCTAACTTATTCCCGGTCGCCGTTGCTACACTTGCGCCACAACACACACACGCACGCACCTCGTGTGAGCTCTTCCTCAGTAGTGCACCTCCGCCCCACACATGCAGAGTTGTCCACACACTCACACAGACGCCACACACCAGAGGTGGGAGTAAGTCTCATGTGCAAGTCACAAGCAAGTATCAAGTCATAACCTTCAAGTCTCAAGCAAGTCTAAGTCACTGTGGGACAAAAAACAAGCAAGTCAAGTCAAGTTGCCACTAAATTCATTATTACTTGGTTTAAGACAAGTCAAGTCATACAACTTTGGTTCAGTTGCAACGTATAATGCAGTGGTATTTAAAGAAATCACAAATCATAACACTAAAAAAAGTATTCACCTCTTATAAAAGTTAAATGAGTCAAATGAGATTATTACTCATTAAATTTATTGCACTGAATTGTTTTGAAGTTGGATTTCAAACTCAATTCAATTCAACTTTATATCTGAACAAACTATGCTGTGTACTTTGTGGTGACAGCCTTGAAACTCCTACAGTTCTAAGAGAACAGCATTAAACAAAAGATTGGCATATCACTGTCCAGTATTTACAGTGGATATAAAAAGTCTTCACACACCTGTTAAAATGCCAGGTTTTTGTGATGTAAAAACAAATACATTTACTGTATAATAAATATTTTCACAACTTTTTTTCACCTTTAATGTGACACATAACTTGCACAACTCAATTTCAAAATAATGGAAATATTTTACTACTAGGGAAGTGGATGTGTTCAGAATTACTGACTTGAAAATTGCCATTGTCATTAGATTAAAGGTTATGTTTCATATGATGTGGTCTCAAGTTTAAAAACACAGATCCGACACAACAGATGACATTTTAATGGTGACACTTCAATAGTGTCATGTTCAATGGTATGAAAACTATATTCACACGTAGTTACTCATCATATGTACTGTACTTAGTAATGCACTTCTGCCAACAACTTTTTTTATCGCCGTGATATTAGTAAATATCAGAGAGAGAGTGAGAGAGAGAGACTCAAGTCATGTAGTTCAAGTCAAAGTCAAGTCTAAAGTCCATCCATCAATCCATCCATTTTCTGAGCCGCTTATCCTCACTAGCTATCTTCGGGCAAGAGGCGGGGTACACCCTGAACTGGTCGCCAGCCAATCACAGGGCACACATAAACAAACAACATTCCGCACTCACATTCACACCTACGGGCAATTTAGAGTCTTCAATCAACCTACCATGCATGTTTTTGGGATGTGGGAGGAAACCGGAGTGCCCGGAGAAAACCCACGCAGGCACGGAGAGAACATGCAAACTCCATACAGACGGGGCGGGGGATTGAACCCCAGTTCTCAGAACTGTGAGGCAGACGCTCTAACCACTCGACCAACGTGCCAAGCCTAAAGTCAAGTCTTTCTTAAGTGTTTGGCAAGCAAGTCGCAACTCATAAAATTGGCAACTCAAGTCGACTCGAGTCCCCCCCCCCATCTCTGCCACACACAGTGAACTCCCTGTCACATTGACATCAGACAATGCCCATAACAATGGTGTGCAGTGTCTCCCACTCTGCCCCCCCACCAAAAAAAAATATCAGCACGCAAACCACCAAGGCTACCTTTGCTCGACGATCTCCAATTGACCATTTGATCGCGATCGACCTATTGGGCACCCCTGCTCTAACCCAACTGGTCAAAGCTTTCGGCCGCCTCATACTGAGTCTTGGGTCTGCTTGAAGTATCTTCCCAAGAGGGAGTTTTTACTTGCCCCCGTCGCCTAGTGCTCGTTCACGTGGGGTTCAGTTGGTCTTTTAATGAGTGAGGAGTGTGGTCTTTGACCTGCTCCATGTGTGAAGTGCCCTGAGACAACTTCTGTTGTGATTCGGTGTAGAGGCTGACACTGGAGTGGATGTTGACTCCCGCTCCCTCCCCATCCCACAGAGGTGGGTCACGGGACCCGGTGAGAATCATGAAACATGTTAGCCTCTAATTTGGCGCTATATACAGTACATGAAATTGAGTTGAACATTTTTATGTAAAGCCCTGGAAATAATATTCATGTTGTCATCCATCCATCCATTTTCTGAGCCGCTTCTCCTCACTATGGTCGCGGGCGTGCTGGAGCCTATCCCAGCTGTCATCGGGCAGGAGGCGGGGTACACCCTGAAATGGTTGCCAGCTAATCGCAGGGCACATACAAACAAACAACCATTTGCACTCACAGTCACGCCTACGGGCAATTTAGAGTCTCCGATTAATGCATGTTTTTGGGATGTGGGAGGAAACTGGAGTGCCCAGAGAAAACCCACGCAGGCACGGGGAGAACATCCAAACTCCACACAGGCGGGGCCAGGGATTGAACCCGGGTCCTCAGAACTGTGAGGCTGACGCTCTAACCAGTCGTCCACCGTGCCGCCTCATGTTGTCATATGAAACCAAATGTTTTCTGTCTAGAGTACCGTAAAAGTAAAGTAATTTACCTCACTTGGAAAGGGTTTGGAAAAGGAGTACATTTGGCGATATATCTTGAAAAAAATTGCCTAGCCTCTGGACAGTGCAATGTTGTTATACTTTGGGTTCTACTTTAAAACCCTTTTATATTAAGTGTGGGTGCCTGTTGGAGGATTGATTGCATGTCTATGCAAGAAAAGCACTATGAAATGCACTGTCTGAAAACTATTTGTGAATATAGAGAATAAGTATTCTTTGTGTTTGGATTTGAGATTTACTGGCCAGTTAACCCAGAGCAGACAGAAAGTTTTAACAGGAGAGAGGTCTATAATTGGATTTTGATTCGTCATCCACCCTTGTTGTGCCATCCTCTCCATAAAAACAAATGGTACTCAGTTATTGTGTGCAATAGAATATCAATGAACCATTCCTTACCCTCATATTTCATTTCTAAGCCAACTACATTTACGTCAAACTACAATAAGCTGTGTCAGCAAAAGAGGTGTCAACACAGGTACACGCACGCATGTGTGTGTGTGTGTGTGTGTGTGTGTGTGTGTGTGTGTGTGAGTGCAAGCATGCCTATGTACGTGCGTGTGTGTGTGCGCAATTTATTTTCAGGACAGGGAACCAAGATTTAAAAAAAAATGTCTTCCAGACTTTGTAGAGGAAACATAAATAATTTACTTTGGCCTTCCCCATCCAAAGCTCTGAGCAGTAAACTGCACGATACACAAGAATAACAATAACTGTCACATACTCAGCAGTAGCCTGTGCTTGATGCCCGCAAAACCACAAAAAAATGTATACCGTTTATGCAGCATAATAATCCTAAATCTGAGGCTGACTCATGTCCTGCATTTCTTTTTAATTTGTCAGCACAATCCTAATGCACGTCAAATGTTGGCTCAAAGCTTGATAAATTGATGAAAAGACAAACGAGGAGTAAGAATGCTCAGGAGTATAAGATTATGCCAGGTAATTGACACACACCATGCACACATACTGTACAACTCACGATGAAAAAGTTTGTTGAAGGATGCAAATTTGCACCTCTACCTTTTTTGTCTTGTCCCCATACACATTTTCTGTTAACCCAGATTACTGCATCACAATGCACGTGTACCTCGAGATATGACAGATTTGAGGAGATCACACACATTGAACACCCTCAAAGAGCACATTAAGCATCAAAAGCATTTTAACTCACTTTTACATAAACGACTAACGTTGCCAGGTTTCAGGTGGCCTGTGAGCGATTTCACATGTTAGTTGTGATGTTCACTTTTTGAAAAGATGTGAGCTGTTTGTGAACTAAACGTATGTGGGTGTTCAGGAGCTACTTACCTGGCTCTACATGTTATGTTTGTTCCCCACATCTATGGGATCATATCTAAACCCGACCTGCTTTCGCTTCACTTCTGTGTTATGTCTGCTTAGATAATCGCACAAAGAAAATGATAGCCCAAGTCACGTTTAAAATACTGTATATAACACTATTTCTGATTATTTACCCTAGTAGATTATATTGTGTTTACTGTCTGTCAATCAGTAAATAATTTCTTCAGACATATAAACAAACAACCATTCACACTCACATTCACACCTACGGGCAATTCAGCGTCTTCAATTAACCTACCATGCATGTTTTGGGGATGCCTCAAAACCGGAGTGCCCGGAGAAAACCCACAAAGGCATGGGGAGAATATGCAAATTCCACACAGGCGAAGGCCGGGATTTGAACCCCGGTCCTCAGAACTGTGAGGCAGATGTGCTAACTAGTTGTTCGCCTCGCGAGTCAATTGCTGATGCATATTCTATTCATTGATACATACAGTAGTAGTTTTAGAATGATGTGATCACGTCATTTGCAAATTGCCAAACTTTGACCTCAGCTTTCTCAGACTGTGCACAGCTGCTAGCCACACACACAACATCTCTTAAATCTTGTAAGAAGAGAATTGCTTTGAGCTGAGGTCTTAGGGTCATCTCTCCTCTTGCCATGTACTTCTATCGAGAGAGTTACAGCACACAGAGACCTTGCTGCAGAGGATTGGTTTAACTGGAGTGGTAATTTGTTCAAGGTGAAATCCTTTAGGGGTAACAAGTACAATTCCAAGGATACCGAGGTAAAAGTAGCCAGACAGTTGTATTGTTTTGAGCACGAGGAAATACATGTACAGCACCTAAACCTCAATTATCTACAGGTTGGATTTTAAAATGTGAGACATAACTTTTAAGACATTTAATGTGCATTGTCCAAATAATGATTCAATTTGAGTGCATTTGTTTTAAAATTCACAAACATACAGTATACCACGTGTGTTTTGCAGAAAACCGAATCTCACACAGGGACTGAAACACAAACAATGGCAAAGTCAAACAATAGTCGTATCTCATCCTGGAGAGAAAAAGGCACACACACTCATACACATACTGTATATTGCTGTTAGGCAGCAGTGCTTGGCATCCCCCCCCCACCCCACCATCCTCTGCCCAGGCTCACTGGCCTCTCCAGATTTTAATGCACCACACCACTGGGGGGGGGTGAACGACAACTGATTCACAGGGTAGGGCCAAAGGCTGCCAGTCGGGGACCTGGCAGTCAAAGTAAGGGGGGCAAGGTGGGTTTTCACTGGCCTCAGGGCAGTTCTCCTGAGGCCAGGCCCCGGAAGTAGATGCAGGCGTTAATTTAATTATGCTTTTATCCAAACCAATATGCAAAACATATCTAATGTGTCATTTTTCTAGGTATATAATGATTTTCTTTCATCTTTTTTACAGTTAGCGTTTTGTCATTTGTTGTCTTCTTTTTTCACTCACCTCTAGAAACCTTGTTCTGTTCGACTGATCGACTATGATGCTCAATAAATATGCATTAAAATACTAAGAAACCACAGTGGCAGCTTAAAAAGTCCACTGTGACACAGTAAAACTGTTCCAGCATAAAAGGGACACAGATCCTCCTATTTGCTTAACCTAACAGCCGAACAGGACATAATAATACTAATAATAATAATAATAAAAAAGTAATAAAGACATCATTGACTAATCGACTTTGACTCCACTTTCATCACATTAGCATCGAATACAACAAAATCGTTACTTGTTTTTACATGTAACCAACTTCCACATTTCCTATGTATTGCATCTAAAGTGGAGGACAATATTCATTTTTGGGAATATTTAGAATATGAAATTGAATATTTGGTTAATTATAATATAATTGGCTGTAATGTCTTTTCGGATGGGTAAAAATATAAAATGTAAAGCTTTCAAATTAAAATCCTTTTTTTCTACCTATGATTGCACAGTTCTAGATTCAAACAATAAAGGGTAAAATGGGTTGCCTCAATTGAAGTCCTCTACTATTACATTAACGTAAATAAATAATCTAATCACAATCATACATAATACAACGGTTCACTCAAATGTCCTGTTTTAGCCTGAACTACTCTGTAAAGAAATTATAATACACTCATGCGACACTTCATTCGATATATTATGTTAAAATGTACACAAGAGATTAACGTTAGTTTGTTTTTTGGTAGTTGGTGATTTTAGGATACTGTTTGTTCATTCTGTATGAAGAGTTATAGCTCCATTGGTAGAGCCGCCCAGTAACCGCCCAGTAACCAAAGTGTCAGCAGTTTGAATGTCCGCTGTCAAAGTGTTCTTGGGCGAGACACTAAACCCTTAATTGCTCCCAGTGGGCCTGCATGGCAGCAGCTGCCCACTGGTGTATTAATATGTGCATGAATGGGTGCGCTCGGACGAACACACGCACATACGCACGCTAATGCATGCACACCTACACACACACGTCCACAAACAGGCACCTTAAAGTTTCAGGCCACTGTAACCTACTGCCCCCATGACATGAGGGTTCTTCAAACCCTGCCGCCTTCAGGGAACAAGGTTAGGGCATACAGTTAAATCTTAATGGTTAAATACATTGTCCTTATGTTATTATGTTTTGGAATGTGAGAGGAAAACAGAGTACCAGAGGAAAACCCTCACAGGCACAGGGAGAACATGCAAACTCCACACAGGCAAGGCTGGATTTGAACTCAGAACTGTGAGGCAGTTAAACCACTCATCCACTGTGTCACCAACATTTTTAAATTTGAATGATTCCGAGAGAACCGGAACGTTAGTACCCGTTCCAGTCGGTTCGCGATTCTCTATGTCCAACTGTAGCTACAAGACCATTGGTAAGACGTTGGGTGAGAAGGTTGGTGCAATAATTAGAAAAGGGAATGAACTTTAAATGTCAATCTTCCTCAGTCTGGGGCTCCTCGCAAGATTTCACCTTGTGGGGTATCACTGATCCGAAGAACGGTTAGGCATCAGCCCAGAACTAAACAAGAGGAGCTTGTTCATGATCTCAAGAAGCTGCTCAAGAAGGTACTGGCCCGTTTTGCAAAAGAACACCTGAATTATTTAGACAATGATTGGGAGAAGGTGATGTGGTCAGCTGAAACAAAAATCGAGCTGTTTGGAAT
The DNA here is from genome assembly GCF_024500385.1 of Phyllopteryx taeniolatus. Taxonomy (NCBI): domain Eukaryota; kingdom Metazoa; phylum Chordata; class Actinopteri; order Syngnathiformes; family Syngnathidae; genus Phyllopteryx; species Phyllopteryx taeniolatus. The sequence goes on along the minus strand of NC_084509.1, from coordinate 17,701,805 downwards.
CAATTTGACTCACCGTGTTGGGAGAAAGAGGAATTCAGACCATGACCCCAAGAACACCATCCCCACCGTCAAGCATGGAGGTGGAAGTTATGGTTTGGCAGTGTTTCACTGCAAAGGTGACAGGTTAACTTCAATGCATCGAGGAAAATACAAATGGAGCCATGTACCGTGAAATCCTGGGTGACAACCTCCTTCTCTCAGCCAGAAAACTTAAAATGGGTCGTGGATGGGGCTTCCAGCCCGACGATGACCCAAATCACACAGCCACGAAAATGAAAGAGTGGCTAAAGAAGAAGCATATCAAGGTCATGGAGTGGCCTAGCCAGTCTCCACACCTAAATCCCATAGAAAAAAATGGAGGGAGCTGAAGCTCCTAGTTGCCAAGGTACAGCCTCCAAACCCTAATGATTTGGAGAGGATTGAAAGAAGAGTGGTCCAAAATTCCTCCTAAGATGTGTGCAAACCAGGTGATCAACTACAAGAAACGTCTGACCTCTGCTCTGGCCAAGAAGGGGTTCTCCACCAAGTACCAAGTCATGTTTTGATAGGGGTTCAAATACTTATTTTCCCCGATGAATTGTAAAATAATTTCAATCTTTTGTTTTATGTGATTTTCTAGATTTGCTTTTTGCTATTCTGTCTCTCCCTGTTAAAATACACCCACCATTAAAATTAGAGACCGTTCATGTCTTTGTCAGTGGTTAAACTTACAACATCAGTGAGGGATCAAAGAATTATTTCCTCCACTGTATGTGCCCTGCGATTGGCTGGCGACCAGTTCAGGTTGTACCCCGCCTCTCGCCCCCGAAGTCAGCTGAGTTAGGTGCCAGCACACCCACGCGGGAGTGAGGTTAAGTGGTTAAGAGGAGAATGGATGGAAGCTACGATCAATGTTTCCATTTACACAAATATTTAACAGCCAGGGCAAATAATGAGACCACCAAAATTATTTATCTTTTTCACCACGATATGTACCTCATCTCATCTTCCACATATCAAAACTGTGCGGGAAGTTCAATCTTCCTCTACTTCTTTTTAGCGGAAGTGGCACATATGTACAGTGACTCCATAGCCAGCCAGTCAAAGCCTCCCTGGCATCCAAGCAGCTGGTTCTCTCAGCCAGTTCCGTGGTTCAGCTTCATTTATTTATGACTTCCCCCAAGCTCCCTTTCTCTACTCTGGCTTTTTCAAAGTCCTCACCACCTCCCCCACACCCTCCCTTACTTTTCAATGCTCAGCTATTTCCCAGCTTTTTAAGAGTCTCCCTCATCTGAAAGACAGCATCAAGTTAAGCAACAGTCCCATTTTGGTACTTTTGCATTCCAAGACCAGGTGGGTTTTTTCTTTGTTTTTTGTTTTCTATGATGCTGAGAGAGAGTCGCAGAGGTGAAACAGATTGGTGGATTGGCTTGGGAATTTATTTAGTCAGAGGTTATATCTGCATTCTGTATAGTATGCAAACAGGTCTTAAAAGTCAGAACCACTATGAAAGTTTTCCCTCTCAGACAGACCTTGTGTATATGTGAATGAACAGACAAATGATTGTGTCTGTTATCCAATATGTAGCTACGTCACCATAACTACAGTATATGGTGGGAGCATATTATTAACACATTGGTGTATCTTACAGCTGCTAACGCAATTGCTAATGTTGTTGCATTAAAGTGCACACAACCCATCACAAAATACAAAAGAGAAACTGCCTATAGAGACATTTACAATAACAATTTGCACATTTGCATTTTTAAAAATGTCTTTACAGATTAAAATACATCAGTTGCTTAAAAAGAAAAAAAGTCACGTTTAGTCCTCTTCAGTCCTACGGTGCTCTTTCTATTATATAGTTTTTTGCTCTTAGAATTTGACACCCATAGCAATTACATAAACTACCATATCTGTAAGTCTCAAAGGGAGGAAGCCATGTCCTGGCTATGGCCCATGTTTTTGCTCCTATTGAATGTTTATAATGGATACATACATACTGTACACATATTATTCATGTTGTACTAAAAATGTTGATATATTCAGTCATATGAAATAATTATGCACTAATAATTTTCATAAAACCATCTTAGAATGTATATGCTCAAGTAATGCTTGAGTAGCATGTACACGTTCTATCAAATATTGATCAATAAATTGTGACAGTCCCACCTGTATTTATTTACCAATATTGATATTAACCAGTGAGAAGATAGACAGCGACAAGACTGCACAACCAGTAGAAGCAGAAGCAAATGATAGCTGGCACAGGAGACAGATTATGATTCAATTGTCTTAAATTTTAAAGATGGAAGGAACGAAGGAAGAAAAAGAAAGAAAGAAAGAAAGAAAGAAAGAGAGAAATACATAAATAAAGAAAGAAAGAAAGAAAGAAAGAAAGAAAGAAAGAAAGAAAGAAAGAAAGAAAGAAAGAAAGAAAGAAAGAAAGAAAAAGAAAGAAATTCTCAGTCTTGTGCTTTTACACCAATGAATAAGGAGACCTCACGATGAGAGGATTTTGCTGCAAGACACCCCCCTAGCACCACAGACATAGGTCACCATGTGTTTACAAAGTACATTTAAAAGGGTAGGAGGAATAATCCAAGAAACTGGGAATTGTTTTGAAAAGAAAAAAGAGAGAGAGAGAGAGAGAGAGAGAGAGAGCGAGAGAGAGATTAGAACTAGAGCGGAAAACAAAAGACATATGACCCATGTACCTAAATGAGAACATGACTGCCCCAGCAGAATCCCTGGTGGAAACTGGTCTTATGTTTTTTCATAGCAGTGGGTCTTAAAAGGGAGGCAACAATGGGGCACGGATGATGACACCACTTCTAATAATTGAAATAATTGCAGCATGGTAGAGACTGACGCTTCCAGTATGCTTAACTACAGACAGACTCTTAATTCAGCAGATCAAATATGGCACTTCATTAGGTACCACAAAATCTAACAGTTGTATGGAAAACATCTGTCTGCTATCGAAATCAGGCTCAGCAATAAAACATGTCAAGACACTGCAAAGAGTGTGTCAAGTGTGGTAATTCTTTTGGTAAATGCTGAGGCAAGCATCAGAGCTGCTATTTTCTGTACTGTTTTCTTCATCCTTTTATTCATCTACTCATAGTCACGCTAACAACAGTGTAATTAGAAGTAATTAGATTGTGTATTACTGTGTAAGCCGGTGGCCGACTGGTTAGAGCGTCGGCCTCACAGTTCTGAGGTGCGGGGTTCAATCCCCGTCCCCGCCTGTGTGGAGTTTGCATGTTCTCCCCGTGCCTGCGTGGGTTTTCTCCGGGCACTCCGGTTTCCTCCCACATCCCAAAAAACATGCATTAATTGGAGACTCTAAATTGCCCATAGGCATGACTGTGAGTGCGAATGGTTGTTAGTTTCTATGTGCCCTGCGATTGGCTGGCAACCACTTCAGGGTGTACCCCGCCTCCTGCCTGATGACAGCTGGGATAGGCTCCAGCACGCCCGCGACCCTAGTGAGGAGAAGCGGCTCAGAAAATGGATGGATGGATTACTGTGTAAGTGTATTTAATATTGTTGCTGGTACGTGTATGTATATTGTGTTGATGGTGAGTAAGCAACCAAGTACTTTATGACCTGTGGCTAACATGCATTTGCAGGTTTTCAAAGAGACACAATACACAAGCCAAATCATTCATTTTGAAGCATTGCCACTGTTTTCCAAGTCTGTTCATTATTGATACAGTATGTGAGTAACCCGCGAAAAAAATAACCCTCAGAGACTGCAGTGTAAAGAATACAGTCGGACAAAGGAGCTGTGACCAGAGTGTACAGTACATGTATAGAACTGATTGATTATTTGCCTCTACAAAGTCACAGAAAAGAAAGCAGATGCAAAGTCAATCGGCATCGTTGTAGAACAGAGACAATGGAAACTGAGTCTCAGTTATATTGAGAAAGTAATGGCGAAATAAGTTGTCCCACTCTACCACCAACCAACTCGAGGCGGGGATCCAGCCACACATCTTTCAGGTTACACCATTTTTCTAATATTGTGGGGAAAAACAAGGACAAGTGTTCCGACAGAACTTCTTATTTCGGGAATCAAAGTGGACGCACAGATTGGGGCACAGTTAATGCCCGAAGTGCAACCATAACTCAAACATAAATTATTAATTGATTTTAGTTTAGATTGGCTGGCAACCAGTTCAGGGTGTACCCCGCCTCCTGCCCGATGACAGCTGGGATAGGCTCCAGCACGCCCGCGACCCTAGTGAGGAGAAGCGGCTCAGAAAATGGATGGATGGATTTTAGTTTACAGCTCTGATGATATCTTAAGATCGTGGATGTATATGATTCAGGATTTGAACCAGAGGGTCAAACCTAAGCAACACCAACCATTTCTTTATAAAGAGCCCTGTCATATATATTAGTAGTTATTTTTATATTAGTTCATTATTTTTTTTAAATGTTATTCTAAATTTGAACATTATGGTGGACCGTTAAAAATAAAACACAGTTAATTTGCTTAAAGTACAGTATGGGTCGTATTATCAATGAGGAAATATTACCATCGACAACATTTACAGTACACAGGCTATACGTTGATCCTGCACTGAGTCCTGAATCGGGCGTCGACGTCGCAGGCGTCCTTAATGTGGCAAAGTGAAACGATCTGTGAAGGTGTCTTGTTCATTTGCTACTTGGAGAATATATCAACTGTTTTCCACTCAAAGTCAGAACTCATGGGTTTAAGATTGAACCATGACTTTTGATTGTTTTCGGCCATTCCAACACCATTATACGACTATAATTTGCTTATTTTGTGGCTATTATGATGGCCGCATCCAATATCTTTTCAGATGGAAAGGCCCACCCCGCTCAAAGTGGAGATCAGTCCAGGGTGTCTGTCTTTCACCTGATGTCAGCTGGGATAGGCACCAGCTCCTCAACGTGACCCTGAACAGGATAAGGAGTACAGAAAATGGATGGCTAGAATAAGGGAACCATATTAGTAAAATAAACTATTTGACAAATAAATGTAACAATGTACTGTATTTGTTTTATTAAATAATAATGCAATTATTTTTTAAATTAAATGAATTATAAAAAAAAATATTTATTTACATCATCTACAAATGACCTGGCCCATCTATCCGTTTTAAAAATCAAATGTGGCCCTTGACCACAAGTTAGCCTACCCCTGATTTAACTCAAGTGCCGTTGAATGAATAAATGTGCATACTTTTTTGTGTGTAGGTTTTATCCAGCTATGCCATCTTCTATTCTTTTTGCATATTAGAGATTAATTAAAATATCAATTGTCAAACTCTGCCCAAACTTTTGATTGCTATATACTGTAATTTGATCTTAACTGACAAAATGATGCTTCATTTGCTCATTTGGCCATGATAGAGCCTCCTTTGCTTAGTTGGCCACACACAGACTCTTGCTACTATAATCAATCATTTTTTGGGGTCATTAGAAAACTGACCTTGCCATATGGCAGAGTATTCATGGTCACTGCCTCCCAGAGGACAAGATTTGGCTCTCTCTTGTTTCACAGATGTTCAGCACTGGTCTTGTTGATTGTAATTACAACACTGAGTGAACGCTTTGCGGAGACGGGCACAGATGAGAAACTAACCTGAGCCTGGCTCTTTTTGTTTGAGCTGAGGAAATCAGCCTATCTCAACTGACTATGAGTGAGAGGTGAGGTTCACCCTGGGCTGAACACCAGTCAATTACAGTGCTTACATACCGTAGAGACAATATTCACAGTCGCATAACGTATACTGACAATTTGGAGTGTTGAATCTAACATACATTTGCTTTTTGACTATGTGAGTTCTTATGCTACTGCCATTGTGAGGAAAATCACATGCTTACCCTTTTTCTTGCTGAATAGATTGAACCTCACTGGTGGCTTTTTGACGTTGGTATGCTGGCCAGGTATTATTCCTCAAACAAGGACGGAATGGTGGCTAAATAGTATATGCATTTAGTGTGTGTGTGTGTGTGTGTGTGCGTGTTGCTTCTGATTGAGATGAGGGAGCGAGCAAGTAAAAAGTTGTCAGGAGAGGAAGAGATTGTCCAGAAGATAAAACAAAGCTGAAGACAAGAAAAAGCAAGTGAAGAAAAAGTAGCAATCCCCACAGACACCAAATAAGAGGTACAATGACAGAGAAAAGAAAAGGAGGAGACAGAAAACTTGAACTCCAGGCCCTTTCACAAACAGTGACTCACACCTACATACACTTGAACAACTCATGTTCTATCCCGTGTGTTTTGCATATCCTGACATTTTTGCATTTTTACCACTTAGATGAGATCTGGCTTTGAGGCAAAGACTTCCATTGGGATAGTCCTCAAGGGAAAGTTTCTACCCTAACCAGTGGGCCTTGTCTAAAATGTAGGGCTGGGCGATTATGGAAAAAGTAATGATCACTATTATTTTGACTGATATTGAAATGATTATTAATAAACACGATTATTCATTGATTTTGAAACTAAATATTTATTTAACTACCAAAATTCAACTTTAAATAAAACTTGATAGAACAACCGGAAAATAAATTAGTAACTCGTAAAATAATACTATCTTAAAAAATAGAAATAAAAAACAATAATTAAAAATAAATACACTCATGGCTAAAAACATTGGTACCCCTGGGGTAACTGTATTGTCTACTATATACGTATATTTGTATACAATTTCATGTCAGGCAGTCAGGGGGGGGAAAGCGTTTGTCTTTTTATACAAAGCCATGACTGTATCTGCTGTTCCTACTGTATGTGCCTTGGCCTATATATTGCATTGCCCAGCCTATAGTTTTATCAATTTACAAATTAATTTTCTGTCACAGTGTCTTGTTAAAGATTACTGAACCAAAATATAAATAGAGCCCTTGTTCCACCCCCCCCCCCCCTGTTTTTCCTGAACTAAACTGAAAGACCTAAGACTTTTTCTACATACCAAAAAGGCCAATTTCTCACAACTCTCAATACAGTGAAACTGCACGTGTTAGAGTGGCCTTTATTTGTGGGCAGCCTAAGGCACACCAGTGCAATCATCATGCTGTCTAATCAGCATCTTGCTATGCCCCACCTGTAAGGTGGATGGATTATAATGGCAAAGGAGACATGCTCACAAACACAAACTTAGACATATCTATATTTGTGAAGAATCTTTGAGAGAAATTTGCCCTAGTGTACTTAGAAAAAGTCTTCGATCTTTCAGTTCAGCTAATGAAAGTATGGTTTTGACGCAGGTCAGAAGCATTCTGTGATTGTCTGATTTGAGCGCTACAATAACCACATATGACTGAGGAATGCTAATGTCGTAGTTTTAAGCAATGTATCTTGATGTCAAACCACACATTAGGATCAGTTTCCATGGTTATTTGTGATTGGAGCGTCATTTAATTCACTACAAGGTCTTGCAGGATTTGTACATTTGCAGGAGGGAGATTAGCATAGAGAGTGAAATCAGATCAAGGCTGATCAGGTCGGCTCAAATCTTTTCTCATCTTTTTTTAACAAACAATTATGGCTTGTAAAACTGGCAAAAATCTATTTTGACAGTCTGACCTGGTGAAATGATTGTGGAGACAATATACAGTATGATTGATTTCCTCCATTGACTTTGTCCTAGAAAGTATTTAATGCAGTCTCTCAGTGATTGTGGGGTCCTCTTCGGAATCCCCATCACACACTCATTGAGTCAACATCCTGCTTTTTGACATTATTAGGCCCATGGTCAAGCTTGTAGTCTTAAATACCATTTTTCTTTTTTTTTAATAAAAAAAAATAATTAAGATTGAATACTTTTTAGTGCCTCGTTTTGTCCTCTAGTAAATTTGTAAATTTTATACCATAAATACGTTTACTCAGCTACTTTTTCATCATGCCGTGCAGTCTGTTACGGTTGAAATCAAAGTAAAATTGAATGCTCTGTACTTGTTAATTTGCCAGTAACTCTTTTGTGAAACTGAAAAGTACAGAATTTTTTTTTTTAATGTACATAAAAAGATGATAATAATCTTAACAGTTACTAAATTCAACAAGAGACAATTGTCTGTGCAATGTTAGCATTGGTCTATAAATCTTCATGAATATAAAGTGACAAACTATTCACCTTTTATCTATAGTAATGTGACAAATCATGTGAACATAAAAATAAAGCCTCTGCTAGGCTCAACAGACGGATGTGATGAATCTGGGTATTTTCCATTCTTTCCAATGTTCAACTGTCAATCAAAACCTGCAAAAATGACTGATAATTTTATGTTTTTTTAAATCTAACACAAATTTTAAATGATTTTGACTTGAATATTTAATTGGTATAAAGGGAAAATGTGTTTGAAGCATTATTGTCATTGGCTTCATTCACATTCATTCGTCATTAAAATCCTTCCCCTGTTGTTTGGTCTTTTTTTTTTTTGTCCTGTTCGGCTGTTAGGTCAAGCAGAATGGAGGATCTGTATCCCAGTTTTACTGTGTCACAGTGGAGTTTTTAAGCTGCCGCTGTGGTTTTTTAGTATTATAATGGATATTTTATTAAGAATCAGAACAAGGTTTCTAGAGGGGAGTGAGAAAACAAGACAACGTCTGTCCAATCGCGTTGTTTTTGTTTCACACGAGCATCACTGGACAAAAGTACTTCATAGGATGCAGGGTTTTATCATCATCCTGACAACTATTGCAGTTGCAATACCATTTTTTTTGGTGGTGATTTTTACCAACATTTTACGAATGTTGTGTTTCATCAAACAAATGGATAATTTGACGGATCACGGTCACGTAAAGCAGAACAATTACATACAACCTCAATTCCAATGAAGTTGGTACGTTGTGTTAAACATAAATAAAAACAGAATACAATGATTTGCAAATCATGTTCAACCTATATTTAATTGAATGCACTACAAAGACAAGATATTTAATGTTCAAACTGATAAACTTGATTGTTTTTAGCAAATAATCATTAACTTAGAATTTTATGAATGCAACACGTTCCAAAAAAGATGGGACAGGGTCATGTTTACCATTGTGTTACATCACCTTTTTTTTTTTTTTTTTAAAGAACGTTCAATAAACGTTTGGGAACTGAGGACACTAATTGTTAAAGCTTTGTAGGTGGAATTCTTTCCCATTCTTGCTTGATGTACAGCTTGAGCTGTTCAACAGTCCGGGGTCTCCGTTGTCATATTTTACGCTTCATAATTCGCCACACATTTTCAATAGGAGACAGGTCTGGACTGCAGGCAGGCCAGTCTAGTACCCACACTCTTTTACTATGAAGCCAACAGGACATGTATGAGGGCATCAGAACAGTGGTGAGGTGTGTTGTAGGTGTGACAGAGGAGTTTAAGGTGGAGGTGGGACTGCATCAGGGATCAGCCCTGATCCATTTCCTGTTTGCAGTGGTGATGGATAGGCTGACAGATGAGGTTAGACTGGAATCCCCGTGGACCATGATGTTCGCAGATGACATTGTGATCTGCAGTGAAAGCAGGGAGCAGGTGGAGGAACAGTTAGAAAGATGGAGGCAAGCACTGGAAAGGAGAGGAATGAAGATTAGCCGAAGTAAAACAGAATATATGTGCATGAATGAGAGGGGTGGAGGGGAAGAGTGAGGCTACGGGGAGAAGAGATAGCAAGGGTGGAGGACTTTAAATACTTGGGGTCAACCGTCCAGAGCAATGGTGAGTGTGGTCAAGAAGTGAGGAAACGGGTCCAAGCAGGTTGGAACGGGTGGAGGAAGGTGTCAGGTGTGTTATGTGACAGAAGAGTCTCTGCTAGGATGAAGGGCAAAGTTTATAAAACAGTGGTGAGGCCAGGCATGATGTACGGATTAGAGACAGTGGCACTGAAGAGACAACAGGAAGCAGAGCTGGAGGTGGCGGAAATGAAGATGTTGAGGATCGCTCTCGGAGTGACCAGGTTGGATAGGATTAGAAATGAGCTCACCAGAGGGACGGCCATGGTTAGTTGTTTTGGAGACAAAGTTAGAGAGAGCAGACTTTGATGGTTTGGACACGTCCAGAGGAGAAATAGTGAGTACATTGGTAGAAGGATGAGGATGGAGCTGCCAGGCAAGAGAGCTAGAGGAAGACCAAAGAGAAGGTTGAAGGATGTTGTGAGGAAAGACATGAGGGCAGTTGGTGTGATAGAGGAGGATGTAGGATAGGCTTATATGGAAAAGGATGTTGCGCTGTGACGACCCGTAACGGGATAAGCTCAGAGGAAAAGAAGAAGAAGGTACAGTCCAGTTCATTTTGCCACAATACTGTTTGGAAAGATAAAAGTAGATTATCATACAGATTGATTATCTTGGTACCCTTCACACATTTTGATAGTAGAAACAAAACAAAATGTACACGACACCAACCAGATCCAGACTGCATTCTTTGGGGACGTAAAGAAGGGGCAATTAATTTTCATTTATGTTTGTTTTGCAAATAAATTAAGTGCTGCTGTGACATCGCAGTCACTGTCTTAAAATCAAAACAAACATCAAAGAAATAGTGGCAATGGCTTTTTCCAAGAGTACATTTGAGGAATTAATCAAATAAGAAAAGAAAAAATAGCTGTAAACTATGCCTATCATGTTGATCAAAAGTGGCAGTTCTGAATTTTGTCAGTCAGCCCCCACCGGCATGTGAATAGAAATGATCTTCAGACTTAAAGATTGTACCGTAGTTGTGCCAAACACACGGGAGGAGATGAAGTGTGAAAGTGATGCAATGTGGCAATACGTTTTCCCAGCAGTGGCATTTACTGCATTTCATCCAATAATGCGTAGTCTTTTGAGGAGACACTGACGGGCCACCCAGCCATTTAGGAAATAAATAAGGGGCTTTTCAGTGTCACATTTAAACGGGAGGAGGTGCAGAGAGTAGAGCGTGATGGCTAAATACAATTGACTGAGAGATAGCTGTGTCGGTGTGGCTGTATGTGATGGATGAATAAGCTATGATCAGCAAATTGTAAGAACGATATAGGTGAGTGGAAAGCAGAACTGATGGGAAGCAGATGATAAATGCATTCATGTTTTCCCTTAGCAAGCCATAAGTGGAGATTTAAGAGCTTCTACTGTCACCTTCCCATGCTAATGGAAAAGCAGCGGCCATGCACACAGTCAGATAAATACATCAGAGTAATGATAGGAGTGAGAGGAAGAGAAGTAAATACAGCAAGGTGGTGCCTGGGTGCTACAAGCAACATAATACATCTAAAGTTCTGTATGCATGATTTATACTATTGTTTTTCACACACCATCTAAAATGTTTTCTGAAATTTGAACAAGAATGCAGAACCTGGCAATAGCTAATGTTATATATATATATATATATATATATATATACATATACATATACATATACAGTGGGTACAGAAAGTATTCAGACCCCCTTAAATTTTATTTTGCAGCCATTTGCCAAAATCCTCTAAGTTCATTTTTTTCCACATTAATGTACACACAGCACCCCATGTTGACAGACAAAAAACGGAATTGTTGAATTTTTTGCTGATTTATTAAAAATGAAAAACTGAAATATCACACAGCCTAGTATTCAGACCCTTTGCTCAGTATTTAGGAGAAGCACCCTTTTGAGCTAATACAGCCATGAATCTTTTTGGGAATGATGCAACAAGTTTTTCACACCTGGATTTGGGAACATCTGCCATTTCTTCTTGCAGATCCTCTCCAGTTCTGTCAAGTTGGATGGTGAACGTTGGCGGGCAGCCATTTTCAGGTCTTTCCAGAGATGCTCAATTGGGTTTAAGTCAGGGCTCTAGCTGGGCCATTCGAAAACAGTCACAGGGTTGTTCTGAAGCCACTCCTTTGGTATTTTAGTTGTGTGCTTAGGGTCATTGTCTTTTTTTAAGGTGATCCTTCAGCCCAGTCTCAGGTTCTGAGCACTCTGGAGAAGGTTTTCGTCCAGGATATCCCTGTACTTGGCCACATCCATCTTTTCTTCGATTGCAACCAGTCTCCCTGCCCCTGCAACTGAAAAACACCCCCACAGCATGATGTTGCCACCACCATGCTTCACTGTTGGGACTGTATTGGACAGGTGATGAGCAGTGCCTGGTTTCCTCCACACATTTCACTTAGAATAAAGGCCAACAATTTCTATCTTGGTCTCATCTGACCAGAGAATCTTATTTCCCACCATCTTGGAGTCCTTCAGGTGTTTTTTTTAAGCAAGCTCTATGCGGGCTTTCATGTGTCTTGCCCTGAGGAGAGGCTTCCATCGGGCCACTTTCCCATAAAGTCCCCAGCTGGTGGAGGGCTGCAGTGATGGTTGACTTTCTAGGACTTTCTCTCATCTCCCAACTGCCTCTCTGGAGCTCTGCACTGTGAGCTGTAAGGTCTTATATAGACAGGCGTGTGACTTTCCTAATCAAGTGCAATCAGTATAATCAAACACAGCTGGACTCCAATGAAGGTGTAGAACCATTTTAAGGGTGATCAGAAGTGTCACAGCAAAGGGTCTGAATACCTATGGCTGTGTGATATTTCTGTTTTTCTTTTTTAATAAATCAGCAAAAATTTCAACAATTAGATTTTTTTTCTTGTCAATATGGGGTGCTGTGTGTACATTAATGAGGGGAAAAATGAACTTAAATTATTTTAACAAATGGCTGCAATATAACAAAGACTGAAAGATGTGTGGTAAGCGTGCATACAGGCCATGGCGGCGGAGTGCATTACTCACGGTTTTCCTTGTGACAACATCCATCCATCCATTTTCTGAGCCGCTTCTCCTCACTAGGGTCGCGGGCGTGCTGGAGCCAATCTCAGCTATCATCGGGCAGGAGGCAGGGTACACCCTGAACTGGTTGCCAGCCAATCGCAGGGCAAATATAAACAAACAACCATTCACACCTACGGCCAATTTAGAGTTTTCAATTAACCTACCATGCATATTTTTGGGATGTGGGAGGAAACCGGAGTGCCCGGAGAAAACCCACGCCGCCACGGGGAGAACATGCAAACTCCACACAGGCGGGGCCGGGTATTGAACCCCGGACCTCAGAACTGTGAGGCAGATGCTCTAACCAGTCGTCCACCGTGCCCCACTGTATATATATATTTACATATATTTTTTGCGTATCTGGATAAATCAATACAGAAATGTATTTTCACAATGTTAGGCGCTATTAATTAAATTCAACTGAATCATAATGACACTGCCTGACTGTTCTTCATCCTTCTTGAACAAAGAAGCCACCTTCTAGCTGATGAATAGAAGAGCAAATATAACCAGTCACATAGGGCAATATTCTCCCATGTGCGTGAGTCAAAAAAGGCCCGCGGGTGGACACTTTTCTGGCTGTGCGTATTCTCCCTCAAATCTGTCATTTACGCACCCTCACGCCAGGTATGCACTCTGGGTGGAGCAATCCTAAAATGTGGGCATTCCCTGTCAAATCTGGCCCCGTGTGCATGCTAAGCGGATTCTCCTGTGGATGTAAGCACTTGTCCTCTTCCGCACTCCAGAAGCTGTAGTAAGTTTAGCGCCCTGTGAAGGTGAAACATCATATTGCACATTTGGATGCACGGTCTGCCCGCGGGGATGTCATCCTGCACTTTCCCTAGGGCGGGGGCACTCTACACTGTCGGAAGTCCCCCTCCGCCCAGTCGTGGTGGTCTCTGTGGTGGCATCCTCTGTGTTTGTGTGTAAGTGTGGGTGTGTGTGTTTATACAGTATGGGCGTGTTTGCATTTATATGTGGGCATGGGGTAGATGGGTTTATTTCATTCAGAATAAAAAAAACATGGCTCTCCTTCAAAGTGTAGCGTGTTAGACAAAGCAGTGCCAATCTCACTCGTGACGGCACATCTGTTACGGAATGTATTTTCATGTTTAAAGTGTGCTATCTTTTCCAAATGTACCAATAGATCATCTGTGACAACATAGCATTTTTACCTGGTTATGTAACCTCAACAAACAGACTAATCTTCAAACATGATTTCTTGAATCTGATGGTCGGTGAGGCAGAAATTAGGTGCTATTCAATTGCTAAATTAATGATAGACACGTCTACAAAATAAGGATTTATGCTTATTAATTATATTTGGCAAGTACTTTAAGCCACTACATTAGTTATGATGTCACACATATAAAGGCACTTAATACTTTAATGCATCATCACTGACTACACTTTATAAAAATTATAAAAATTCCAGGTCTGCTGTGTCCAACATCACAGCAGCTGATCCATGGGAATGCAGGCTTGTGTAGTTTCTAAAGAGCTTAGAACATTGTGGACCTTTAAAACAAAAATAATAGACAATATAGACAGGGGTTCTGTTTACTCACAGCAAAACATACGCAAAGATGCAAACACAAAAATCACCAGGTTTCCTAATTGGGAAACAGGAACCATATTAAGTGGGTTTACGCTTAGGATTAAAGGCATTTGCTTATCAGTAATGCACTACTGATCCAACCAATTCATACCTGCAAAAGAACCCAATATTTTAGAGCTTGACAATTTAGACGAATAATGAATACAAACTGCATTAAAATGTCCATCCATGCAGCCTGTTTATTTCATTTGCATTGGTATTGCATGAGACCAGCCGTGAAGAGAAAATGGATGGATGGAGAAATAGAACAAAGTAAACTTTCTTTTATGTTGTAATAAAGCTATATATATACACACACACACACACACACACACACACACATACGTAGATACAGTGGCTGAAATAAGTATATAACACGTCACCATTATTCTCATTAAATATATTTCCAAAGGTGCTATTGACATGAAAATTTCACCAGATGTTGGGAACAACCCAAGTAATCCATACACCCAAAGAAAGTAGAACAAATAAACTCAGAAATTAAATTATGTGTTATAATGTGACATGACACAGGGAAAAAGTATTGAACACGCCAACTGGTATTTATTGAATACGTTGTACAAAAGCCTTTGTTTGCAATGACTGCTTCAAGATGCCTCCTATATATTGAGAAACTAGTCGCATGCATTGCTCTGGTGTGATTTTGACCCATTCCTCCACACAAGCAGTCTTCAAATCTTGAAGGTTCCGTGGGCTTCTTTTATGGACCTGGAGTTTCAGTTCTTTCCATAGATTGGTGATTGGCTGGGCCATTCTAGCAGCTTTATTTTTTTTCTTTGAAACCAATTGAGAGTCTCCTTGGCAGTATGTTTTGGATCATTAGCCTGCTGAAATGTCCACCCTCGTTTCATTATTACACACAACTTAATTTCTGATCTTATCAGTTCTACTTCCTTTGTATGTATGGATTACTTGAGTTGTTCCCAACATCTGGTGAAAATGTCATATCAATAGCATCTTTGGAAGTATATTTAGTGCGAAAAATGGTGACGTGTTAAATATTTATTTCAGCCGCTGTGGATGTGTGTGTGTGTTTGTGTGTGTGACACAAGAAATCGGAATGTCCCATCACTGGTAAGCTATTTTTGGAAAAGTCCTGCGGGCGACTCGTGAACTTTGAGGGAGGCTTGGTGCCCACGGGCACCATGTTGGCGACCCCTGACCTAAGGGCTGAATTGAAGCCAGTCACAAAAAGTCATGCCATACCACTGACAAATGTCCTATCAACTCTGCACTTCCGTGCGGCTGGGTAATTTGTGACACCAGTTACAGCTGGCCACTCCCAGAGCGTTTTAGCCACAATGTTACTCAAGATGAGCACATACATCCAATTGCATTCCACCCATGACTTTTATGTGCTTGCTGGTATCCCTAAAATTATCGGAGCAAATAATTTATTTTCTGTAATGCAGTAATATATAATTAATATTAGTTTGTTTGCCTTTTCACTTCCAATTCCATCACTTCAAACCTAATTGCGTTCTTGTGGCGCTCTCCCAAATGTTTCATGGTGAGAGCTACCTAAATCTCAAAATCATTATTTTTACACCTGTTGCGAACACTGCGGGCGATCTGTTAGAGTGAGTGAAGACGCAATTTAGCGCCCGCTATTTGGGAGCTTAGTAAATCAGACGTAGACATAATATCAGCTTGTTTGGTGTGTGATTGTTCCACTACAAATAAAGTTAATGTCCCATAAAAAATAACATACTGTTCAGTGAAGCCAGACTTTCAGAGCAACTGCATTATTAAACATATTACATATAACATTACAGTCAAAATGAAGCATCGACTGAACATTCTGCCCTTACTCCAGGCTATGCCAAAAGCTCAACAAAACAGAGGCAAGTTGCAGTTGCTGTGCAACCACACAGGAGAAAAAAAAAAGAGTGATGCAGCACAGAGACCATCTTGACACCCTTCGGGAGAACTGAAATAACACAGAGGTGGAATACGCCTCTGACATAACATCAGAACACTCAATGGAATGTAGTGTTGCTCAAATGTCCAGTTGAGCCACTTATGTGTGTGTGTATATATATATATATATCCATCCATCCATCCATTTTCTGAGCCGCTTCTCCTCACTGCCATTGCCACTGGAGCCTATCCCAGCTATCATCGGGCAGGAGGCAGGTACACCCTGAACTAGTTGCCAGCCAATCGCAGGGCACATACAAACAAACAACCATTCGCACTCACACCTAGGGGCAATTTTAGAGTCTCCAATTAATGCATGTTTTTGGGATGTGGGAGGAAACCGGAGTGCCCGGAGAAAACCCACGCAGGCACGGGGAGAACATGCAAACTCCACACAGGCGGGGCCGGGGATTGAACCCGGGTCCTCAGAACTGTGAGGCTGACGCTCTAACCAGTCGCCCACCGTGCCGCCCATATGAAACAATTTAGGACTTGTGTCACAAAAGATACATTTCAAATCCAAACTACAAGTTTTGAAGAACAACTCCCCCGCCACCGCCCGTTCTCAGCATCCTCTGCAATGCCTATGTGCACTGATGAAAGGATTCTTCAGGGATCCTCCGCGGCGCTGTCATCACAGCCATCTTGATGTCGTCCACATCTTTAAAACGGGTCCTCTTGTTGACCTCCTTAAGCTTGGGAAAGGGGGGGGAAAAATCACATGGAGTCAGGCATCAGCACGGTGATGTTCTTCTTGGCATGGAACTGCTGGACTTTCCAGGCATTGTGAGCAGTTGTTTTGTCATGGTGAAGCAGCCATGAGTTTTCCTGCCACATTTCTTACCGCGCTGAACAAAAGGGTGGAGGATTTCTTTTTAGACATGTTGGTTGATTGTCTGGTCCACACTGAAGGGGAAAACTTGTAATTCGAAGTTTGCGTTTGAAATATATCTTTTGATAAACAATTATTGTAACTTTTCTCGCACTCCTCATATACTTCTAACACCTCCATTCTACTGTTGTACTCTTCTTTGGCACAAAAGGTGATGTAACTCAGTGATAAACAAGACCCTGTCCCATCTTTTTTGGAACGTGTTGCAGCCATAAAATTCTAAGTTAATGAATATTTGCTAAAACAATAAGGTTTATCAGTTTGAACATTAAATATATTGTCCTTGTAGTGTATTCAATTAAATATAGGTCGAACATGATTTGCAGATCCTTGTATTCTGTTTTTATTAGTTTAACACAACGTCCCAACTTCATTGGAATTGGGGTTGTAATTATATACAAACAATGTGGATATTTGGACAACATAGACACTACCAGTCAATGTTTTGTACCCAGTTTCTCATTTAATAGCACTAGAATGTGTGTCCAAATGTTTGACTGGTAGTATATGTAGAAAACACATTAATTGGGGTTTTCTACAGATTGTTTACAGCTTGCTCCTCGCTAATGAGTGCAAAACATAGGGGCCAAGGCTATAATTGGAGAATGATTCATTTCTCAGTGCTCACACTGCTAATTCGGCAGAGGTCACCTCATTACTGACTGCAAATGCGGGGTGTTAAAAACAAGATAACTGCCGACATTATAAAGTACATTAAGCAAATAATACTGTAAAAACAGTGCCTGTTTGTCAGCGGCCTGGGTTGAAAAAACCCCACAAAAAACATAATAGGAAGTGAAGGAAATTGCATTCTAACCCTATCCATCCAGCCATCCATTTTCTATTCCCCTCATCCTGATCAGGTTTGCTGGAGCTGGAGTCTATCCCAGCTGACCTTGGGCATGACAACTGGTCAACAGTCACTCAAAGTGCAGTTTTAAATTACACAGATTACTCCCTCTTTCTTTAAACACCAGTAAGACAAATTACAGTTGCAAGAAGAAAGTTTGTGAATCCTTTGGAATTGCCTGGATCGGCTCTTCTTCTAAATCACAACAATAAACAAACACAGTCTGCTTAAAATAATTCTTTCATCTTCCGCTTCTCCTCACAAGGGTTGCGGGAGTGCTGGAGCCTATCCCAGCTCTCTCCGGGCGAGAGGCGGGGTACACCCTGAACCGGTCGCCAGCCAATCGCAGGGCACATAGAAACAAACAACCATTCACACTCACATTCACACCAATGGGCAATTTAGAGTCTTCAATTAACCTACCCTGCATGTTTTTGGGGATGTGGGAGAAAACCCACACAGGCACGGGGAGAACATGCAAACTTCACACAGGCAGGGCTGGGATTTGAACCCCGGTCCTCAGAGCTGTGAGGCAGATGTGCTAACCAGCCGCTCACCGTGCCGCCGCTTAAAATCATATCAAAAAAAATTTGTGTTTTCTTGTTTTTATTGGACACCATGGAGACATTCAAAATGCAGTGGAAAAAGTATGTGAACCCCAAGGCTAATAATGACTTCTATAGATAATCTGAATCAAGACTCAGCCAACATAGAGTCCAATCAATGTGACATCACAAGCCAGTTTTGAGTTTTTATCGAGACAGAGAGGGTTAACGGAACTGAACAATAATCATTCGTGAATTCTAAATGCATCATGTGCAAATTGCTCAACATGTTGCACACACTGTACATCCCGTATTTATGTAACAGTGGATGAATTATTAATCATTAATTAAAATGAAGATTGCTAGTTAATTAAGCTCTCGGCCGCATTTTTAAGATAGCCAAAGTGGAAGCACTGTACAGTATTAGTAGTAGTAGCGTTATAAGCACATCTGCTGCACAGTTTTTAGGTTGCAGGTTTGAATCTTGACTCTAGCCTTTTTGTGTGGAGTTTGCATCTTCTCCCTGTGCTACTGTGTTTTTTTTCTGGTTGCTCTGCCAACCTCGCACAGTCCAAAAACATTAATGTTAGGCTCACTTGTAACCCTAATCAGGTCAACCAGAAGAGAAAAAGGATGGAATGATGTATCTCCAAAAAACAGGTAAAGTTAATGATTTAGCAAACAAATGCATTGTTTGCTGAGCAGCAACATACTGTAAGTATGACTACTTTCACAATCTAATGAGATCTAGTAGAAGACCTGCAACCATATGAACACCTCTCTAATGTTGACTATCTTTGAAAGGGTAATATTTTTCATGCAGCTCTTGTAACACATCTTCTTCGATTGGTCAAAAAGGTGAATCATGTTGAGGCCAGTAGATCACCTCTGTATGTCATCACAGAATTAAATATGCTGTGAGAATGAGTGAAAGTTACATTTTCCTCCATAAGACAAAAATGCAAATCCTTTGTCCAGCACTTACTCTGCTGGCCATCCCTCTTGATTGATTTTTAGGGTTTCTTCCAAGAAAGAAAAGGAAATGTTGAGCTTCTGTGGCCACAATGTCCCACCACATCATTGGTAGACCTTTTTGCTGCCACAGGCTGACAAGGCCTATTTGTCTCTAGTCAAATTGAGCATTTCATCACATCATGGCTGAAGGACACTTCCCAGGTCCAAACACAAACTTATTTCAGGAGCCAGACCAAAGTGACACACAGGAAGTGCTCTGCTTTAAGGTAAATATAAATAAATGGAAAAAAGGTTGATGGATGAGTTTGGGGCTGCAGTGCATTTGTAGAGATTCAAGGCATACATTTGTCTTGTTTCCCTTACTTTGCAAAGGTTCCTGGATGTAAGGTAAGCAAATCGCAATTGGCGACAGTATGTTGTTGTTTGATGTTAGATATATACTGTATACTGATGTATACTGTAAGCCCTTTTTATTCAGTAAAAGGGCTTGTGTGTTGTTAGTTCAGAGCACTTTTTCCAGATTTACAAATAAGGCTTAGTTCATGCTTGTCACATTTGGTTTGGTTGAAACAAACTGCTGCTTGTTTGGTTAAGTGTGAACACAGTCATCTGGGGTGGCCCAAAGGAGCGGACTGAGACCGATTGGAGAGGTCTTGGTGCGCTTGTAAGTGAACTTTGTGCAGTTGGGGTCACTCAAATTGTCACGCTTTGTATGACACACAAAAGACACAGTGCAGCATGAAAATGACCGCTAGAATCTGCAAATACGCTGGAAGTGTTGTCTCCGTCTGTGTGCCGGTGAGCGTTATGGGTGAACACTAACAATGCGGCACTGTTGCAGAAAAGCATTGTTGTACTGTATATGCTTCTATTATATGCACGTGGGGGTCATATTATGTTTCCATGGGAGGAGGCTATTTATTTGCTGGTAACAGTGTTGCCACTAAGTACTGGGAACTGTAAATTAGAGTTACTGTAAATTCAAGTTTACAGTAACTTGTAATTTACTATAAAAACCTTGTCAACAGTGTACCCAGCGACAAGTTAAGGATGCTTTCACCCTTTACCCTCTAGTTGACTTTTCAATCTTTGGTGCATTTCATGTGAACACGTATGAACACAGCACACCAACTCTGGTGCGGAAAAAAATAAATAAAAATCACACGTTCTGACACCTTTTGCGAGAGGTGGTCTCGGTACGGTTCCAAACATACCCCAGGACGGTTTGCATGTTATATACTGTAAAGGCCATCTGACCTCAACCAGCATAATTATGAGAGAATAATTGTTACTCTAAACGGCTCCGTAGCGAGCTCTTCTTATGTATTCTGTGATGCAGCGGTTGCGGAATAATCCAGTAACATTAGTAACACTAGGTCAGGGAACAGGTCACACCTATATGTTAATAAAGACATATAGTAATATATGTAATATAACATATAATTTCCTTTTAGATAATTTAACAAAAACAGAATTCCAAACAGATTTTTAAAATGAAAGGGATGATGAAATAAATTGTGTCATTTACTGTATGCTGTCCTATCCAGTACAATGGAGTCAGAAAGCACCACTGTACATCTTTCTGGGACAAAAAAAAAAAACAAGAAAGAAAAAAAAAGATTGACTTTACTTTGGCTCACAAAGGCAGAAAGACAAGAGTTTGACCTTGTGGATGAGAATAGATCTAACAAGTGCACAGATGACCTGATTACGAATGCTATGGCCGATCTCATTCGTGAGGGGATCTGTGATAAGCCCCATCCATCAAATTTGACTCCCTAATTCAATGTGCTGGGAAAAACAGTTCATCAACACCTCGTTGTACAGATAAGTAGTTAGTCACTGGCGCTATAGAGAAAAGAAGATGAAAACGTGCACGGAAGCCACTGTTTCTTTTCCAGTAAGGGGGAGACATCTGCTGGCTATTAGCTACCCTACAACTCTGCTTTGTAACTGGAAAGAAGTCGAATTGAGGCACTGGACTCCTCTGTTGCTGAAGACATTAATGTAAAAGGTTTCTTCACTTTGAAAGCTTAGGTGTGGAGTTCTGGTCTGTGTGATCCCCTGAAGTTGGTCACATAGGATGGATGACGTGGATGACAACATGATTGATTTCTTGGGGAC
Source organism: Phyllopteryx taeniolatus (assembly GCF_024500385.1). Lineage (NCBI taxonomy): Eukaryota > Metazoa > Chordata > Actinopteri > Syngnathiformes > Syngnathidae > Phyllopteryx > Phyllopteryx taeniolatus. Next base: position 17,680,159 of record NC_084509.1, on the reverse strand, counting down.
TTAAAAGGCATAAAAACAGTGACAGCAGCGACATGGAGGAACGTGAACCGGGGAGCATGAACCACGCCAAAGATTTGAAGAAGAAAGATGTTCCCCATCCATGGCATTAATAATAAATAAATAAATAGATAAAATATATTTTATATAAGTTCTAAGGTGCGGCACGGTGGCCGACTGGTTAGAGCGTCAGCCTCACAGTTCTGAGGTGGAGTTTGCATGTTCTCCCCGTGCCTGCCTGTCTCCTCTACTTTAATTAAAGCCCTCAGTCAGGTTTATTTATTTAGAAGCACTGACTCAGGACAATTGACAGTTGTCATGATTAAAGGCTACTTTTTATATGCTGTGGTCACAATTTTAGAAACATATTGCAGACAGCGTCATCACAGAGCCAACACAACAGATAACATTGTAATGGCGGGACGGAACTTTGTCAGCGTCTTTTTTGTTTTAATCACCGTGATCATAGTGCAAAGTGATTCCATAGGGTACGACCGATAACACACATGGCATCTTCTAGCGCCGACTCTTTCGTTATGCCCGCAAACGTCTCCACACCTTTTCTTCTTTTTTTTTATCTCCACAACTGACGCTAGCAACGCTGCTTCACTTCTTCTGCATTCAGCGGTTGGCATTCTATTTTAGGCACACCACTTCACCTCATTAGTCAAGAAAGAGGAGAGTTTTGCGTGCCTATGAACCGAAACGAAAGGTTCGGACAATTATCATGAACAGTACCACCCCTAGTTATTTTACTTAGCTGTACTAAAACATAATGGTAAAGGCACTTAAATAAACATTCTAAATTAGCAATTGTTTTATGCTGCCCACATCATCCATGAAGCAGCCAAACTTAAAAATCCAGTTCTTTAAAAGTTATTCGTGATTTAAAATTTTAGGCATTCATAGTAAAGGCAATCCTTATTGACCGAGCAAATGCTGGTGGCCCACTGAATACACTTTAAGACAAACATGCATAATGGTAAACACATAAACAGCTTCATTACAATTGTGTGAGTTGCACACTTTTGACATGTTGCCCTTCAAACTCTGTGGCTACAAGTGCATAAATGATCCTAACTACTCATTAAACCCGTTATACGAAGGTGGGGCAGAAAGGCTGAATGTTTAAAAAATGGGTATAACTCAGCCAAAGGAGGAGGTACAGTACATACAGTATGTCAGGCAGGTACCACTGAATCTGTAAAGACTTTGCATTTTTCTTTTAGGTAGCACCCATGGCCTTGTAGACGATAGAGCATTGTGAATGCGGGACTGGTGAAATGTAAGAACTCAGGGAAATGTCAGATGGATGCAGCTTTGGATGCAAATGACAATCTCATTCTGCTAATGAGCGGTGAAGCTTATTTTCATCTTAATGGCATGGTAAATAAATCAATTTTGTTATCAGGCTCTTGAAAATCCAAGAGATCTGCACGAAAGACCACTACACAGCCCAAAAGTGATGGTCTGGTGTGCTATGGGAAAAGCTGTCGTCATCTGTCCTTACTCTTTCAAAGATGATCATGGAAATACTGTTACTGTGACCTCTGGCGTTACATTGGGATGATAAAGAACTTTTTTGTGCCTTTTTTTTTTTTGTCCTGTTCGGCTGTTAGGTCAAGCAGAATGTAAAATATGTATCCCTTTTATGCCGGAACAGGTTTACTATGTCACAGTGGGGTTTTTAAGATTCTGCTGTGGTATTATAATTGAGGTTTATTGAGAATAACAAAGTTTCTAGAAGTGAGAGAGAAACAAAGACAAAAGACAAAGCACTAATTGTAAACAGGATGAGAAAAGTAAATCATTACATTAGCTACAACAATGAAACATTAAATATGAGTGTTGCATGGGGCTGTAGTGCTACACCTGTGAGGGAAGGACAGGACAAAATAGAACAGGACAAGGACAGGAGAAGAAGCATGCAGGACAAGGGTCGTGAACCCGACTGTACAACTGAAGTGTGGTGGCATTAATTATGTGAATTATAAAAGTTTACAGGATGAGAGTATAAGTGAGGGGATACACAAGTGATTTGCATATTCATGAGTTATTTGTCGCAGTAAGTGCGTGACCCCACACCCAGTGAAAGAGTCCTAGGGGTGTGTGTCTGCGAATACATGCAAGTTAATTGATACCGTTTTACATGCACAAAGAATGACAGAAGTGTCCTGTAATTGCTGTGGCCGCACCGCGGCGGCTGAGGACCCCACCCAATCAACCGAGGGGCGGGATCAGGCCCAGGGGTCCACCCGAGAGCAGGCCGGCGGACGGGACACGTCCCACACCGAGGCGCCACGACAACCGGCCACCCAGTGGGGGCCGCAGGGACCCAATGCCACCCCCCGAGCCAACACCCCCATCCCCACCCCACCCACCGCCACACACGCCCCGTCAATATAAATAGCTGCTGATCGATACAAAGTCCGCATCACTGCAGACGCTGCACTGATCGGCCTGTCGATCTCCCGTTCCATTCTTCCTTCACTCGTGAACAAGACCCCACGATACTTGAACTCCTCCACTTGGGGCAGGATCAGTATGTGAACTGTATTATTTTACTGGTCTGCTTTTATTTTGAAGGCCTGATTTTACAGGGTACCGCATATGGTGCTTTTTGAATGGCTACATTCCATTTCACGTCACAATTCACTGAGTCATGACTCGGGAGTAGTCAGCTTTCCCCATATACATGAAGATTTTGGGCCATATATATTGAACATGTTTAATATTTAAGAGTGGTGGCCCTGACCCATTTCGGACCCTATTATTGGGACAAATTCACTCTTAACACACCTCAGACAAAATGATAATTTTATAGGATGATCTTGTAAGACATAAAATCATCTACCGTTTGTTGTCCTTGGTCAGAAAGGGGAAAAATAGGGACAAAAACGTCCCAATTACTGAATCTTTATGTGTGTACCAGGCCTTAGATAAAAACCATGTGGTGTATGGATATAAGAAGTACTTAGAATAGGGATTTCATTTTGGTGACATAAATCAAATTTAATTAAACACAGCCAGTGGTTGAACTTATACCCCCATTATCTCAACATTTGCCTGTGTTTGATGTTGTCATATACTGTTAGCGCCTGCTCCAAACCATGTGTTGCCATCTTTAATATTTTAGAGACTATTATTCCAAGCGTAGAGCTGTTGAGGCTGCCAAAGCTGCTCTGAGATATATAAATGTGTATACTGCAATCTGCCACACCACGGTTTTATGACTTGACAATTTGAAGGAAAAAAAAAAAAAAAGGTCACAGTCATTTGCCAAGAATTGCGTTTGAGTGAGAATGTACTGTACCCTTTCAGAGAATGAGGCTCTGAAGAAAATAGACATATTGGGCTACAATCACTACACGTTTCCATGAACTTCCACTTGTACTTTAAAAAAAAGTACTATTTAGCAATTGTTTTCTTACATATAGAAAACACACAGCAATTTGATAAAATTTAAAGAAAACACACTGCAATGTGATAAAATGTAGTTGAATGAGTTTAGTGCTGCATGTGGTAAGCAAGAAGATACAGATGTTCCACCCAACTTTTGAACCTTGGCTGAAATCAGCCTGTTTCGAGGGGTGGGTCCCAGTCTCATGCAAATAAGCCACTGCTTAACACCGCCATTTGTACCACAGGGTGTGCCATTGTGAGAAGAGCTTTTGTTACCATGATGACTAGGGGGGAGAAAGCCGGTAGCTACTAAACAGTATGATACAGTAAAAAGATCAATTGTATTTACTCAGCATCACTGCATCACCAAAACACTGTATTAAGAGTGCCGATGTGTGCATGTGCTAACACCCGCCCACACCAAAACAAAAGGAAGTGTTAATAGACCAACTACTCATATTTTCAAGAGTTATTGAGTTACAATATTTTGAAGTGCATGATATGTTATTGAAAGTGGTCTCTAATACTGTCAGTATACTGTACATAATTGTTGTGTTAGAGGGTGCACATTCACAGACTGTTACAATGTGGTATGGCTAAAACACGACCTAAGCAATCATCGAAGTTGCCCATCCCTGATTTCGTGTCCCCCAATTAGCCTTTCATGCATTTTTGGGGAATGTGGCATGAAACTGAAGTACTTCTAGAAAATACACGAAAGCACCTGTGCTGCCCTTTTTTATTCATCCACCCATTTCTATTTTTTATTCTGCTTGTCCTCATGAGGAGGTGAGCTGAAGCCTATCTCAAGTGACTTTGGGTGAGAGGTGGGGTACACCCTGGGCAGGTCACCAGTCAATCACAGGGCTCCTATAGAAAAACAATCATAGTCTTCAATCAACCTAACCTGCATGTTTTTTTTTTAATGTGGCATGAAGCCAGAGTACTCTCAAGCACGAGGAGAACAGGCAAACTCCAGACAGGGGTTCAGCAGACATTCGAACGACGGACCTCTAAATTGTGAGGCCGATTTGCTCATCCCTATTCAACCATGCGGCACCTTGATTTGATTGAATGCATTAGAATAATCATTCATGCCCGTTTTTATACATTGTGTAACTGTCCCACAATTAGCTATGAGATAAAGTGATTTGGATAGTGGGCTCTGAATTGGACTGCTTCTATTCTCTCACTTCTGAGCCTTTCTCCCGTTGCTATAGAAACATCAGAGGAAAAGAAAGAGAGATGATCCGCTTCGCAGTAGTGTGTGCACATGCATCTGTGTCCATGTGCAACAGGGACTTCAGATCACTTTTGAGCTGTGTATAATGAGTACAGTGCAGTGATGTTGTATAAAAGCCGGCAAGTCACACCTGATCGAGTTTCAGTGCCGGGATACCTTAACGGGGAGAAAAGTGAAGACGATTTTAAGGGCCCATGACTGATAGGGGCCCTTAAAAATCATATTTTCAATTTGTAGCATTGAAGCAGTGGGGTTCGAAGTGATTTATTGAATTTTTTTCATGGGGCTCCAAATACCTGCAAGCACCCTTTGTCAGACATGCACCCATTTGGGAAATTGACATGTTAGTTAGCCCTAAATAATTTCTAATTTCCCTTATGGCTAGATACAACATGAATGCATACCTAGAAGACCCTTTTGGTGACATCCAAGAGAATCTAGAATGACTATTACTGCTGTACTGTGTTGAGCAACTGGTCCATGAGAGCTCCTTGGCATGTTTGTCATAACCTTGTACTGTAGAATCTGAAAAATAATCCTTTTTCCTTCCCCTAATAAAATGTCGCCGATGTGCTAAAACGTCTCAAAGCCCATTGTGGGAATACGTGGCATATGCGGAATATGCAGTAGATGGTATAAATATGGCCTAGACTCTCCTGACCAATTGTAATAAATGCTTTTTTAATGATGTCATCATTTCTGCCTCAGTGTGAAAATGGCTTCAAGCATGTCTGAACACACAGCTGGTGGAGCTGCCAGCCATACGTGCATCTACGTCCAGTCACCCGCCCATCCTCCCTGTTTTCCCAGCTTGTGCGGCCCAATACTATCATTGTGCATTGCGACTCCTCTCCTATAAGTCACTAATCCTCATCTCCATGGCAATTATCGCTATCACTAAAGCAGGACGAGGAGTCGCTAATCATGCGACATACCAAGTAAGAACAGGTAACAGGAGAAGATGGAGAAGCCATGCTAACCATTAAGCTAATGTTTAATGAAGAATAGAAAAACTACAAAATAAGTGCTCAGGTGGTAAAGTACAGTTTTAACTGAAGTCTGGCCTGAACCGCATTACAGCAGACTAAGCAACAAAGAACAGCAAACCGGCATGTAAATCAATGAGTGTCTCGCGAGAAAATATTACAAAAGCTACACAGCAAGCACACATTTCCAATAACTGTAAATCAAGGTTACAGTATACGTCAGGCTTTAAGGTCAAACATATATTAATGTGTAGTATATTGAATATTTATAATATCACCAATGTTACGGTGATTGTTTGCACTATTTTGCACCATAGAGTGTTGAGTTTTAATTTTGACATCTGTACAATAAATTACATCTTATCTTTTTTATTAATTTTTTTATTTTAAATTTAGAATACTTCTCAATTTAGCTTAGCTAAGCAACTATATTCCATTAAAATTTGTATACTTGGGTTCATATCGTGATGTATACAGCTACTGTGAAGGGATTCAATTCATACCATGCTATTAATTTTAAGCCATATTGCCCAGCCCTGACACATTGGGGTAAATCTGTCCATCCATTTAAACCACTTATCCTCTTTGGGGTCACAGGTAGAAGTGCCTATCCCAGCTGACTTCATGCAACAGGCAGACTACACCCTGGACTGTTCGCCAGTCAATCACAGGGCACACATAGAGGCAGAGAACCACTCACACTCAAGTTCACACCATCACTGAATCCCAACTGAATGAATGGAAGTCAGGCCAATGAACCACTTCACCATCAGTGACTTAGGAGTATATCACATGTTGATTTATTCCCCCAAGTGAGTTTCTTTTCCTCTGACATAAACTCAGTCCCACCAGTATTTTTTTTATGACACAAAAAGATGCATGGCATCAAGGAATAAATAAATGCCACCTTATTAAGGATATGTTGCCTGAAATATTACAGTACAAGCTTTGTTAGAGTGTGTAACAAGAATAATTTTTTTTTTAAATAGTGTCTGCATCAGCACATCATTAAAATAAATGATAAAATGTTTTTTTGTTCTCACAGAATGCAGAGATATATTTCAGGATACATAAAGCCAAAAGACAAACGTCTGAAGGATGCTCTGAGAAAGCTTAATGATCGCGGAACCTCACATTTGTAAATCTTTTCAGCTCATGCAGTGAAACACGATGGCCACTGGATGTCAGTAGATCCTCCTATTTTGTTTTTGTCTCGTGACACCCTACTACTGAAGTGATAGCAAGTCCACTCAAATGTCTGAAGCATTCTAGCTGCTGCTGCTACTGTGTGTGCGTGTATGTGTGTGACGGATGGACGACCAACTCAAGGTATGGTTGACGTCATCATAATTAAACATCATGATCATGTCACATATTAAGATGTAAGATTCCTTGCAAACAGTCAGTTTGCCAGTCAGTTGCTTCAAAGGAGAATCAAATCCTTGCAGTGTGTGTTCACATTTGGACAAAAAAAAAAAATGAAACTGATGCAACAGAAGGCAAATTCCTAAAGTAATGAATGTCACTCAGGCCCACCCATGTGTACAGTGATGGAAAAAAGTTAGAGCATGTGTATTCTAATTCATATTGAATTTATGCTTCAGAGCTTGTCTGCGATATGACGACCAATCTTTACAGCCAATGAGATTTACCAGTCCTCAGTCAACTCCAACTTGCAAATACCACGTAAATACTTAATCTCACAGATATTAAACTCAAATATTCCATTCCCTTGTGGATATCCCCATCAAAGTTTTTTGGGCATAGCAGCATACAGTCCAACTGCTTTGAACAGCTTTTCTCCTATTTGTTGTTCTTCTCTTGCACATCATTCATTCTTTGGTGCTCGCTGAACTAAGCTCCCACAAGATTTACTGACATAATGTGTGAAGTCATGGAAGTTGGTCCTTTTTTAACAAAAGAAAATCATTATCATTTTTCCTACAATATTAGAAACACATATATCAAGAAAATTCTGAATTGTACAACCCTAGGGACATTCAAATTTAGATGTTTCCCCAAGGTTGAGAATACAATTTTCAAAGTAGCTATGTCCAAAGGGGGTCGTCATGGCTGAAGAGTATTATTTAGAACACAAAGGCGCGCTAATTAATATCCATGTATCTATATACACTTGTTTAACCAAGGGGAAGTTTTAAATGATGTGTGGAAACACGATACTGTACTTTCCCTACCGTGTGCACCTGCAATACATATGGGCAGACTCTTTCAATAGAAGTGAAACAGCTTGAATTAGAGTTACTGGTCAGCAGAGAAGACATTTTATGCATGAGCAGATGTTGGTGAGTGTTGGGATGACTAAATGTTTGCCAAATCAAAAACGCATCCTTCAGAGAGGAAAAGAGTGCATTGATAAATTGATTAAGTAGCTGCAACTGACATCTTTGTTGTCTGTTTCTTTTTATCCTACACCTGTAAAGACTGACGCGACAATTCAAAACATCCATCCATCCATTTTCTGAGCCGCTTCTCCTCACTAGGGTCGCAGGCGTGCCGGAGCCTATCCCAGCTATTATCGGGCAGGAGGCGGGGTACATCCTGAACTGGTTGCCAGCCAATCGCAGGGCACATACAAACAAACAACCATTCGCACTCACATTCACACCTACGGGCAATTTAGAGTCTCCAATTCATGCATGTTTTTGGGATGTGGGAGGAAACCGGAGTGCCCGGAGAAAACCCACGCAGGCACGGGGAGAACATGCAAACTCCACACAGGCGGGGCCGGGGATTGAACCCGGGTCCTCAGAACTGTGAGGCTGACGCTCTAACCAGTCGTCCACCGTGCCGCCCGCCAATTCAAAACATATGGAGCAAAATAAAACATCCATCCAAACATTTTGTATAAAACTTCTCCTCATTAGGGTCACAGGTCTCAGATGACTTCGGGTGAGAGGGAGATTAGAACCTGGATTTCTTGACTAGGAGGCAGACACGCTAACGGCTAATTCACCATGATTTTGCGAAAATGAAATTTTAGAGGTTTTATATAATTTAAATACAGGAAATACAAGGCATTCTTTTTTATATTTGCAGTGCACACACCCAGACCTCTGCTACATTTAGTAAGGCTCAACCACACTGACATACAAATATTCTATGGAACAGAAGGTCACACATCTTGATAAATCCTACAAACATGCAAATGTTTGCTCATATTGTAGAATTTTACTGATCTAGCATCTCGTGTTAACACAATGTGGGTATAATTTATACCTTCATGCAGCACCAACCAACCGTACCAATTTAATTTCCTCAACTTTGTTGCTGGCGAAAGAGGTTGTTGTAAAAACCAAAATAAAGTTAATCAGTATGTTTGAGCGAAGACAATGCCTGTGCAAAAGCAAATGCCTAAAAAAGGCAGGAAAAAGGTTTGAATTTTCACAGTCCACACTTTGCCACTCTCACTAACCTAGTCTACTTCAATTATTCAAACTCGCTGTCTAGCTTGCTCCCTCAAGTCATTACCGTAATCAATTTTATATAGATTGTTTAAAATATGTCTAAAATTGCCTGAGAACACTTCAATCATCCCAGCAGCAAGGAAAACAGAAGTCATTGGCAGTAAATGTTTTTTCATATAATTAAGAAATAACAGCTCAATCATAGTTGAATAAATAAACAACATGAAAATCACACTCTACACACTCTCTCCACTGGAGAGGAAGCAGTGGAGAAAAATTAAATACCAATTAATAGTTCTTACAATAATCGCTTCCTGTGTAAACTAATTCATTTATAAAAAAATAAATTAAATATGTATTTCATCAAGACTGTGGGCCACATCTTGCTGGCCTTTGTTTTTTTCAACATAGACAATATTGCTCTAAAAGGCTTTTCCACAAAACAAAGCTGAAAAGGTGCAGGATTATTTGCTGTACCTTATCACCTCTCTGATCTTTTCTGTAAGGTTACATTTACAATGCTCCCTGCGGCCATGGCAGCCCCTTTTTAAAACACCGTGGGCAAAGGACAACATGGTGGTGGTGTTAGTAAAACGAGGTGCACGTAACTTAACTTGACAGTACATTATAGGGTGTATCAAAACATGGAGGCAGTACGTAGTGGGATGGGAAGCTGATGTATTTCTTGGCATCTCACACTCGTGGCCTACACCCCTTATAAAGCTAAGCCATTTTTAATTTACCTATAATGCCTTACCTTAATGTTGAATGTGTGTGTACGTGTGTGTGTGAGAGAGAGAGAAAGCAAGAGAGACAGCAAGAGAGAGAGAGAGAGAGAGAGAGAGAGAGAGAGAGAGAGAGAAAGAGAGCTCTGTGCAGCGTTTATGTGAATCCCGGTGTCTTTTGCATGTTTTGGTGCAAGAGATGGATTATTGAATTAGATGTTGACAGAAAACTAATACTGTGTTGTCAAATATTTATTGAGCAGTATGTGGCCCCCCCATGCTGACGCCGACTCTGACTGGGGAGCTTCATTCGACTCTATTGGAGCAACAAACATGATTAGAAAGGCTTGACAGAACATACGGGACCCCATCGGAACACACTGGCATCTGTGGAAGACCGCGGGCCAAAGCATAGGGCACCTTGAAGCATCCGGGATTCAGCAGGCCCGTCCCCCTACGGCCCGTCATGGATACTGTGATTTATGTGAGAAAACTTAGCACGACTTTAATGTTGAGAAAAAGCAGCCAAAAATCCACAGTGCACTATTTTTCTGGCAGATGGGGCTTCCGTAGCCACCGGGAACATAGTTTAAACTATTTAAACTGTTTCAACAAAAACAGCTTATTTCATTATCTCCAAGATGAATTTTAGGGAACCATAGAAATCTTTACTTTTATGATTAAGGAGTTATCCCTTGAGATGAATTATCTCTTTTTAGACGGGGTCCAACACACAGAACAATGAACGCATATATCATATTAAATAAACACAAATACATCTCTCTCAATGGTCCCCCAGCACACCCCTACCAATCCCCCAGAGGTAAATTATACGTAACAAATTGAAATATGCCCATTTAACAGAACTGCAAGCAGAAGTTAAAAGGAAAATATCCAGACATGGGACAATCCGGCATTTGCAGTAACATCCATATACTGTAGTATAAATATAGACAACTGGACTACTTAGATACTGTATATAAATAAATGGTTATGTACATACAGGCACAAATAATACATTACAAACATTACATAAAAACAGAATAAAATCAAGAACAATGAAAGATGAAAGTAAATCCATCTGTTTCATTGGTCCTGCAATATGTAATAAATTCTAGCTGTGAGGAAACATGGATACATCATTGCAAGTGTCACTGCTGCAAAGTAAACCACCTTGTGGAGCTCATCGCCACAAGTAATGGGCCATTTGTGGCAAGGTTGCAACAAGTGTCTCATTTCTTTGGTCTTCTGTATTGGGCATACACCTGAAGAAGCACAGAGAGCCAAACACAAGGGCCATGCAATGCAAGTCCTGCCAATGGTTACTTATTATTCTGTACCAGCTGCGACAGCATGCTGGTGTTGTTTTCACCTTGGGAGTTAGTGTGTTTGTGTCACTATATTAGGTATATAGGATGTGTTTCCGTCACTGATGGTGTAGTGGTACACTTGCCTGACTTTGGTGCAGGCAGCTTGGGTTCAGTTCCCACTCAGTGACGGTGTGAATGTGAGTGCGAATGGTTGTCTGTGTCTATATGTGACCTGCGACTGACTGGCGACCAGTTCAGGGTGTAGTCCGCCTTTCGCCCGAAGTCAGCTGGGATAGGCTCCAGTGTCCCGCGACCCTAACCAGGATAAGCGGTGTTGAAAATGGATGGATGGATGGATGTGTTTCCATTTTCAGTTAGGCATTCCCCTTATAAATTACCATATAGAAATATATACCTCATTTTGTATTGTCACGTATGCATCATACTGTTATTCATTTGTTCACGGCAAAAAATATTTATTACATTTTAAGTTCAGTTTCTTGGAATATATTGTTAGTAGGTCTAATTTAGATACATCTACAGACCCTTTCCAAAAAATTTGACCATCATGGAAAAGTTTCTTTCCATAATTCCATTCAAAAAGATAAACTTTCATAGATTCGTGGGCCCACAATTCAAACAATTTCAAGTATTTATTCGTTTATTTTTTTACATAATTTGGGCTTCCAGCTCATAAAACCCACAAAATCAGTATTTTCAAAAGATTAGAATACTGTGAAGAAATTAGCCCAAATTTTGCAGGCCATAAATGTTTTAAACTGAGTGTCACACACTAATCATCTACTAAACTCAAAGCACCTGCACAGGTTTTCCCAGGTGTCACTAAATTGCTTTAGTTTGGTTCAATTGCCTCAGTTGGGTTCAATATGGGGAAGACAGCAGACTTGACAACTGGCCAGAAGACCATCATTGATGATGGGTAAGCCACAAAAGTTCATCGCTAAGGAGGCTAGCTGTTCACAGAGTGCTGTGTCCAAACATCAATGGAAGGACAAAATGTGGCAGAAGAAGATGCACCAGCAAAATAGATGACCGTGGGCTTCAGCGGATTATCAAACAGAGAACATTCAAGAATCTAGCAGAGATCCAGAAAGAGTGGAATGAGGCGGGAATCACAGTTTCAAAAACCACCACATTCCAATGCATCCAGGAGATGGGCTACAACTGTCGGGTTCCTCGGGTCAAACCACTTCTGAGCCTGAGCCGACGTAGGAAGCGTCTCAACTGGGCCAAGGAGAATAAGGACTAGACTGATGGTCCGAGGTCCTCTTTTCCGATGAAAGCAAAGTGTGCCTTTCATTCAGGAATCAAAATCCAAGGGTTTGGAGGAAGATGGGTGAACAACATAACCCAAGCTGCTTGAGGTCCAGTGTGAATGATTTGGGGTGCAATGTCCAGTGCAGGTGTTTGTAAACTCTGCTTTCTTAAATCAAAAGTTACCGCAGCATCCATCCATCCATCCATTTTCTCGCAAGGCACATAGAAACAAACAACCATTCGCGCACACATCCATACCTACGGGCAATTTAGAATCTTTAATCAACCTACCATGCATGTTTTTGGGATGTGGGAGGAAACCGGAGTGCCCGGAGAAAACCCACGCAGACACGGGGAGGACATGCAAACTCCACACAGACGGGGCCGGGATTTGAACCCCGGTCCTCAGAACTGTGAGGCAGATGCACTAACCAGTCGGTCACCGTGCCGCCTAATGTTTAATCAACTCATCATAATATTACAACTACACAACAACAACTTGATCAGACATTAAGGATAATAGTTTGTACAGCAATTGTTCAAGTTACTGTAAAAAGGGGTTTGGTAACAAAAAAAAAATGCTTTAGAAATACCTCAACATTTATTACATATGACAATTTGGAAATGTTGGTTCAGATTTTAGCAAGAATCATGGAAGCTGACGCATGATTTGCTTTCGCGGGCCACATAAAATGATTTGGCTGGCTGGATCTGGCCCCCGGGCCTTGAGTTTGATAAGCGGTATTGAAAATGGATGGATAATAATTATAACAACAATAATAATAAATGAATAAAATAAATCCTGCTCATTTTCTTAGCGTGATTTTAAAGACAAACTAAAACAGCAGTCTACCATAATGTTTTAGAGGACTTCATGATTCCTTCTGCTGAGGATCTGTATGGAGATGCAGATTTCATCTTCCAGCTGGACCTGGCCCCTGCCCATACCGCCAGACGCACCAAAAACTGGTTTGATGCCCATGCCATCACAGTGCTTGACTGGCCAGCCAACTCGCCGGATCTAAACCCCATTGAGAATCTATGGGGTATTATCAAGAGGAAAATGAGGGGCACCACACCCTAAAACAAAGAGGAACTGACAAGCATCAAGGAAATCTGGGCTTCCATAACTCCCAGCCAATGCCACAGGCTGATTGCCTCAATACCATGGCGCAGTGATTAAAGCAAATGGATTCCCAACCAAGTATTGAAGATTAACATATTGTTTTGAAAGTACCATATTTTAATTGATTTAATGTGACCCTAATTTGTTCTTTTTTTTTCTACAAAACTGAGAAGTAAATGGTGATTTCTTCACGGTATTCTAGTTTTTTGAATTCCTGATTTCATGGGTTTTATGAGCTAGAAGCCCAAATTATGTAAAAATAAACAAATAAATACTTGAAATAGTTTAAATTGTGGGCCCTGAATTTATAATCTACAACCCCAATTCCAATGAAATTGGGACGTTGTGTTAAACATAAAAACAGAGTGCAATGATTTGCAAATCACTACAAAGGGTGAGAAGCCGGCGGCGTTTCTGGCTGATAAATCAGAATCAGAATCAGAATCATCTTTATTTGCCAAGTATGTCCAAAAAACACACAAGTAATTTGTCTCCGGTAGTTGGAGCCGCTCTAGTACGACAACAGACAGTCAATTGACAGAGAACCCTTTTGAGACATAAAGACATTGACAAAAAAAAAAAAAAAAAAACAGTCACTGGCTTTTAAATGCCAAATTAAATGGCTTTTGCTTTGCATAGCAGAGTTTTAAGTTGCACTTACGGATGTAGCGCCAAACTGTATTTACTGATATTGTTTTCTGAAGTGTTCCTGAGCCCATGTGGTGATATCCTTTAAACATTGATGTCGGTTTTTGATGCAGCGCCATCTGAGGGATCGAAGGTCACGGACATCCAATGTTGGTTTTCGGCCTTGCCGCTTACATGCAGGGATTTCTCCAGATTCTCTGAACCTTTTGATGATATTATGGACCGTAGATGATGAAATCGCTAAATTCCTTGCAATTGTACATTGAGGAACGTTGTCCTTAAACTATTTTCTCGCACACTTGTTCACAAAGAGGTGAACCTCGCCCCATCTTTCCTTGTGAATGACTGAGCAATTCAGGGAAGCTCCTTTTATCCCCAATCATGGCCCCCACCTGTTCCCAATTAGCCTGGTCACCTGTGGGATGTTCCAAACAGGTGTTTGATGAGGATTCCTCAACTTTCTCAGTCTCTTTTGTCACCTGTCCCACCTTTTTTGGAACGTGTTGCAGCCATAAAATTCTAAGTTAATGATTATTTGCTAAAAACAATAAAGTTTATCAGTTTTAACATTAAATATCTTGTCTTTGTAGTGTATTCAATTAAATATAGGTCGAACATGAGTTGCAAATCAGTGTATTCTGTTTTTATTTATGTGTAACACAACGTCCCAACTTCATTGGAATTGGGGTTGTATGAAAGTTTAACTTTTAGAATGGAATTATAGAAATAAATAAACGTTTCCATGATATGCAAATTTTTTGGAAAGGGTCTATATTTAAAAAAATATAACATGTATTAATGTTGAATTTAGTATTCAACCCACTTAGATGTAAACTGAAATATCGCATTTCGGATAGTGGCTTAAACACACTACGTTTAACAACGAAAACACAAGTAATAATCAGTTGAAACTTAACAATTAGTACAAATAATACAATCAATATGATGAGCTATATTATAACAACCCAAAATATACACTACTAAACTGGATTCAGGGGATAAATCTGGCAGTACATAAATTGACCTTCAGGTTCATTTGTCAGCATACGGCAATCACAGCATGTATCCAGAAAACACTGGCACCAATACAAACCCCACACAAGTGCAGCACAATTGATCATCTGAGAAATTTGGTATTAGAAATGCACATCTGCAAAGGCACTTCATGTAAAATTTTTCATCACGTTGCTGTGCATGATGTCATCAAAAAAAGTTAAATATGATGTTTGTAAATGTAGGTGTAGATTTGCATCCGTATGTAAAACATGAAAGACATAAAACTAGTTTGAACATTGTTTTTCACATTAAATTTAATATTAAAGTTATTATTATTATAATAAAGGAGTACCATTATTGCTGTTGAATGTACACAATGACCTTTACAAAGTGACTTTTCCCTGTTGTGATTTGGTCGGTTTCCAGAGATCTGTTTTTTTTTGGAGGGGGGGTTGTAATCATTGTTCCCATTGGTGTTCCATTGTTTACCAACCATGATCTGTTAATGTATTAGAAGCATCACATACATCATCAGGCAAAGATGGTTGATGGAAATAAGCTGGTTCAACATCAAAGTAGCCAGTGTGCTTCACACTAATGAGCTGTTTCCTTGCATGGAGGCTGAGAGGAATCTTATTCATGCCAGGGTGAGAGGTTGGTGTGCTGTTGAATCTGAGATAAGGAGCTATATATATATTATATATACTATAAAATAAACACCTTGACGCTTGTGGACAATGGGGGCATAAAGTACTTCTAATTATTTTATTCACTGTTGGATTAATCCACAGAAATTTCAACAACAAAAGCTAAGTTATGAGTGCAGCTGTAAGAGTTTGTCATTCGGATCTTTGCAGTGATAGAAAGCTCAAACTTGCATTGAAAATAGATTACAATAAACTTATTTCATAAGGGGGTAAATTACTAGTAGAAACATTTCCCAGTATGATACAGTGCACCTCGAGATCACGAAAAACAACACCTACAATAATAAATCCTCCTCATGTTGTTGGTCAAAATTGAAAATAATTTTCTTTGTAAAAGCTACAGCTACAGCATTTGCATTGTATGATTGTGTGAATTGACCCAATGAATGGTCTTATACAGTAAGTGAATACAGTATACTGTATGGACACACTTTGACTTAATTAGTCATGTTTTGCCCCTCCAAAATATCTGAGGATCGAAACCCTATGAGTGTTACGTTTGCACAAGCATGTGCGTAGTATGAGGAGTGACATTGAATGACTTTGCGATGAGTTGAAAAAGAACAAATGTGGGGGAGGAGGGAAAAAAAGAAATAGCGGCGCACAGCAGCACGAGATGCTGGTGACTGTGTTTGTGGAGGTTGAAAAACAAACCAGGAGAAACAACAACAGCTTTGAAACTTGAAGGTAATACAGTGAGAGACAAAGAGCAGAGGAGAAAAGACGGAGTATATCTAAACACCCACTGGCAGTTCAGCATGAATAGAAAATATCTCTCCTTTGAAACCTGGTAGTATCAGAGGAGAGACTCTTCCCCCGAAAGCCTTTAAATCCTCCTCTCTGCTTTCGGAATACAGATGTCGGTAGCCTGTGTGTAAGACATCATGTCTGTGTATTTGTGTTTCTGATGTATTTTTGTCGTACATATGGCTTTACAGTGTGTAACTTTAGTGTAGTATTGTGGTACATTCTGCTGCCTTTCTTCCCCCTATTCCCAGCCACTGTGGGTCCCAAGCCCAATAAGTAAGGGTGGGTTACGTCAGGAAGTACATCCCATGAAAGAATCGGTTCTCTACAAATCATGCAAGTGACTCACTGTGGTGGCCGCTGATAGGACATCGGTGCCTGCCATTTACTATCTCTCTGTGCAGTATTTCACACTCACCATTGCATTGGTGGAAGTCTGGTAATACTGTCACAATTAATTTGTTACATCACTCGGCTGCACTATAAATCGTCTTAAGATTACTACCCAAGCGTTGTGTTCGTTTTATCCCAGGTGATTTACAACATATAAACATTAGTATGAGCTGATGGCTATTAAGCTTCAGCCAATAGGAGACAACCACCATCACCTCCCAAGGAATGCGTGTTATGCTCCTTTACAAGTGTCCTCTTTTCAGGGGAATGGTGAGATCAACAGGCAGGTAACTGGTTTTGTCATGAACAGATTTTTAAGAACTCTATTACTATTTCAATATTTTAGAGTCTGAGACCTGTGTCTCATTTTATTTGTCTTAAAAGAAGAAATGCATTTTCAATAAGTCCTCATTTTAGCAACAATGCTTTCAAATGAAGGCATTTATGGGGGGAAAAAAACTTCAGAAAATGAAATTACACTCAACAAAAAATGATCAAAAAGTCAGCCGTATTTATGCGACATTTTAAGTGACTTTCGGGGAAAAAATTATTACCCCCCCTCAAGTTACTTAGTAAGGTAAACCATGCTTTCGCTTTAGAGTTTTTGTAAGTTTCCCTCAGATTGTGACTTTGGTGCACTTTGCTTTATACTAGACATCTGTTGCATTGCATTGTATTGTTGAGTCAGTGTTTGGATAAGACATTAACATTCTGATTCTTCCATTCTCTTAGATCTGAACTTTTATCTGAACTTGATAGAGAGTTTGCAGGTTTATCTACTGGAAATTTGTTATTGATACTCAGCCATAGTATTGACTATAAATTCTGTCTGAATCACAATATAGTGCAACATTGCAGGTTTTTATTGTCCCATCACAAAATGGTCTTTAGTTTTTTAAACTGAATACATCAGTGTACCCTGATTAACTGAATAGAGAGAGTATATTTGAGGTTTACACTACTTATTTTAATCAGTCAAATGCAAAATTGTCCAAACAGAAAAAGGAATGAAGAAAAAACATTAGAATACTTGGGTTTATAATGTAACAATTCATAGCATTAAAGTAACACATAATATGGCCACATTTGTCAGTTCATATAGTTTTGAGGGCACATGAAATCACAATATTAAAGCAGAAACCAATTTTAAGATAAAGCAAATTAGAAATAAATTAGATTGTGTAAGCTGGTGATTAAATACAGGGCTTTGAAGTTTCTAGTACTGGTACAAAACACTACATAAAAGCAAACGTTTTACAGTAATAGAGCCTTCTTGCTTGTAACGCACAGATAACACCTGATGGAGAGTAATGAACGGCGCAGTGAGGGAAACAAACAAATATAAAAATGGATCACATTTAGTCACACATTTTCAGTCTTTCAAGTCTTTTTTTTTTTATCAAAACGACTGGTTAGCACTTCTGCCTCACAGTTCTGAAGACAGGGGTTCAAATCTCGGCCTCGCCTGTGTGGAGTTTGCATGTTCTCCCGTGCCTGCGTGGATTTTCTCCGGGTACATCTCAAAAACATGCGAGGTAGGTTAACTGGAGACTCTAAATTGTCCGTAGGTATGAATGTGAGCGCGAATGGTTGTTTGTTTCTATGTGCCCTGCAATTGGCTGGCAACCAGTTCAGGGTGTACCAGATTTACCAGTATGAGTATGAAGTTCCCATAGGGAGAATTACAGGCTTTGCTATTTATATTCCCAGCATATTTGCAAGGACTGACGCGCAAACTATTAAAAAAAAGTATATAATTTGTTATTTGAGGAAATGACAAATTTCAATCTTAATAAAAAAAACATTGCCATCTAATTTGAGCTTCTAAGAATGAGATGCTTTGCAACATTAGAATTCTTCGCTATCTCATTTGATTCCCTGACGTGTATATTAACTGACAGACGGCTGTCAATAATCATCCTACTGACTCACGATTAGATGGGTATTAATATTCACCACACAGCATGCTGTTCATCACCATTTGTCAGATTCATTACTTTTTGATCAAATTAAAACAGAAATGCAGTATCGGTATTAATAAAAACAACATGACAGTGAAAGCTTGGAGAATGAATGATTATGCATTCATATTTCCATCTTAATTTTCCTCTGTCAGAAATTTGAAAGGCCTCAATCAATCCACACACAAATATGATTTCATAGGAAATTTTCATTAATAATTATATCTGATTATTATTATGTGTGTATCAACAGCTGAGCTGCATATTTGAATATCACCTGTTCAAATGAGAGAATACGATATATGTAGACTTGACAACATCCATCCATCCATCCATTTTCTGAGCCGCTTATCCTCACTCGGGTTGCCGGCGTGCTGAAGCCTATCCTAGCTATCTTTGGGCGAGAGTGGGGTACACCCTGAACTGGTCGCCAGCCAATCATAGGGCACATATAAATAAACAAACATTCACACTCACATTCACACCAGGCAGGCAATTTAGAGTCTTCAATTAACCTACCACGCATGTTTTTGGGATGTGGGAGGAAACCAGAGTACCTGGAGGAAACCCACGCAGCCACGGGGAGAACAAACTCCACACAGGTGAGGCCGGATTTGAACCTGGGTCCTCAGAACTGTGAGACAGATGTGCTGACCAGTCACCCACCGCCTTAATAATATCCATCGATCAATTTTCTGAGCCGCTTCTCCTCACAAGGGTCGCGGGCGTGCTGGAGCCTATCCCAGCTATCATTGGGCAGGAGGCGGGGTACACCCTGAACTGGTTGCCAGCCAACCGCAGGGCACAAACAAACAAACAACCATTCACACTCACACCTACGGGCAATTTAGAGTCTTCAATTAACAAATATTTTTGGGATGTGGGAGGAAACCGGAGTGCCCGAGAAAACCCACACAGGCACGAGCAGAACATGCAAACTCCACACAGGCGGGGCCGGGGATTAAACCCGGGTCCTCAGAACTGTGACGCTGACGCTCTAACCAGTCGTCCACCGTGCCGGCCTTAATAATACTATACTTTAAATTAAATAAATGTGGAATGAGTCCATGTTGAAACCATGTAATTTTAATTTAAGTAGGTCTAAAATTCATGTTCGAGACATGGACAGTGAGACAACTTGGAGCAGTCTCATTATAAAATGAAAACGGCAGCATTTGCGATCACTCATAGCATGCAGTATGTCGCAGTTGTATGCATAGTCACAAAAATGTTTTGTTGACAGGACGGGAGATTACGGTGAGCCAGGTAGCATCAGTGTTGTTTTCCAGGAAGGAAAGTACCACTCCCACAGAGATTGACTTCTCTGTTTACTTGTCACTAACTCCTCATGAGGAAGTGTGGGAGGTTAGCGCTCTATTTACGCAAGCCAGATGCTTTAATGGAGCACACAGTGACAACGTGAAGCATGGAGCTGATGGAGGGGATTGTTAACAAGCTGGGGCAGCAGCAAGTTATGGGCAGTATTTTCAAAACTCTGACTAAAAGAAGTCAGCAGGCTGAGTGATGAAGGTCTGCGCTCCTTGAAAGTATGCCCTTCAGAATCATTTTTGTCGAAGTTTGAGAGAATGTGAGAGGGCTCATTATGGCCCGGCGAGAACAGAAATACCCTCGGCTGTCATTTCAACCAGCAGACAAACACTCAACTGAGGGCCTCTTCACCTCACTCTAACAAAGAAATGCAACAGGCCACTCTCAATTGCGATGATTAATGACTGGAATACATTACTTCAGCTATCGTGAAAGTGGGACCAAGGACGTTGTGTGTGAACCATGTGTTTTGAAAGATCAGAGGTGAACTGGACTTTTAGGTGAACAACTGTAATTTACATTACACAGGTACAGTAGCTACACATACTGCCACTTGTATAACAGGAGGATACATTTGTTTGTACACATTTTAGCATCATTACTTGATTTTAGATCTCACAAAATACAGAGCTTCTTAAAACCTTACATCCATTTCTGTTTCATGACAAAATAAACTTCTGCTCTGCGTTATGTGTGTCTGGATTCTCATTGGTATTTTAAATGAGGTATCTCTATTTTAGTACCTTCCATTCCACTGAAAAAAGAAAAAGCAGCAACTCCATTGAAGATAGCAGATCCTCACTTTTACATGGTTGATTATTTTTATCCTGCAGGGGTCATTAGTACACTTACCTAGAAAAGAGAAAAGAAGAAAAGACACCAAATATGATGTTTTAGTACAGGTCGTCAAATATCATGATAACACCATTTTGTTCCCACTACATTCCACAACGAAAATGTCATTTTAGAAAAGCATTAGAAAGGACGTTATTGCAACATTATCAACCAGGCAGAAGACTTGCTACTTTAATAGTTGATGGCCATCGACATTCAAAGCTGGATTCATCCATCCATTTTCAACAGCACTTATCCTGGTTAGGATCACAGGGCGCTGGAGCCTATCCCAGCTGACTTGGGGTGAAAGGCGGACTACACCCTGAACTGGTTGCCAGTCAGTCGCAGGGCACATATAGACACGGACAACCATCCGCACTCACATTCACACCGTCACTGAGTGGGAACTGAACCCACCAAAGTCAGGCAAGTGTAACACTACACCATCAGTGACCAAAAGCTGGATATTAAGTGTAATTATTCTCTATCAATACAGCATTGACAAGCGTTTTCAAAACCAAGGAAAAAAAAGGTTTCTGGAGGATGAAATACATATACACAATACATAAAAAATATACACTGGCCAATGTGTATACAATGCTTCACTATGGAAGTAGAACAGCAAGGGAAATTGGAGAATCACAATAAACTGAAGTGAGACTGATAAATGGGCAATTTGATATAATTTCTGAGTTGAGTGCATCGGGAAATGGTAGATAAAGCATTAATTTCACAGTTCATACTACAAATCATATTCTTATCACTTCTAAGTAGTGCTTCACAGGGCTGGGACAGAGATGTCAGATATTATGATGTGCTGATCTAAACATTTCAGCACATTTATTCAATGGGAAAGAAATTGAATTCATTGCAGTATTTCTGTCCTTTTGTGTACGACAGCTGAAGAACAAACAATTCAATTCCACAGTACAGGCCAATGGAAATGTTACATTCGTGCGACTACCGTTGTCTTAAAAAGCCCAGTGCGTGAGGGTGACTAACCTTCAACAATTCTCCCCCAGGCGGGGCCGCGGATTGAACCCCAGTCCTCAGAACTGTGAGGCTTACGCTCTAACCAGTCGCCCACCGTGCCGCCCCATTGTAACTAATCATTTTAAATATTATTTCCAATTACACTGTAAATGTAGAATGTTAAAACAAAGTTAGCAGATTCATAAATTTGTTTCCCCTTCTTTTGGGGTAAAAAAAACAGGGTTATGGTTAGTAGAAGTTATCATAACATTTTAATAGTATGCATAACTTTTGGAGTAGAACTAATGTCTCATTTTAAATGTTGAGGTTTTTGATGCACCCTAATGATCACTCACTTGATTAACTGTATATTGAAACCTAGTGCATCCAGAACTTCTGTCCAGTTGCAATATGTACGCGTTTTCTCAAAAATATAGATCCTAATTTTCTGATGTTTCCTTTGTCCAGGAAAACTGATTATACATGATAATAACCAATACATGTACTATACATGTTCAACATTATCTACCCAACAAGCCTTACAACAATGTAAACGTATTCGGTCAGTAGAGTCTATGAAATGGATTCAAATTTGCATTTAGAATGCCCATATGGCCAATTTTCTTTGGATGATGAGAAGCAAGCAAAGGCAGAAAAGCTATTTTACCTCCTGAATAGTCACCGAGATTCCAAATGGAGCAAATGTTCACCCAGAGGGTTTCACAGAAATGAGAGTAAAACTCAGAACTAAAATAAATAAATAAAAACATTACGTCAGGCCTGTCAACAACCCTGACATGGAAAAATCTGCTCTCACCTCACACATATGCGGGCGCATGCTTACTCTAACATAATTACGCATTGTTAACAAGACAAAATTTACATGTCTTCAAATGATGAAGCTTGCAAGTAGTGACATGAGTGGAGATGAGATTATGATTTGTGGTATTTGAGAAGGTTTTATTGAATGCAACTAGATTTAGATAAGAGAGTTGTATGAGAATAGTATCTAAATATTTTCCAGTATGATTTGTGATTGCCATCTGTCAAGAGATTTGCTACTTACAAGGGCAGTTTGCACCTCTGAATGAACCAATTCAATTCTATTAGTGGCAAAGATTGTAGAAATTAAACGGTATGAAAACTTGATATTACAATTATTCTGAACAGTATTACAAATATTTGCGTTGCGATGATATTACTAAAAACAAATGTTAAAAAAACAACACAAATTACAGAAAAGGAAACAAAAACCTTTTTTTTTAATACAAAAAAATAAAACCAGCAACTGGATGTAATTTTTGTCTTTACAAATTGTAAGCACTTTGAAACAACCCAAATTAATTGTCATGCATTCAAGACCCCAAAATGACTAAATGACAGTCATCATCATCAGCATCATAAATAGTGGTGGGACCCGAACAATAATGTAATTGATTTGTGGCCTTGCATTCATTCAAGATGGCTATATTCAAACTTTAAACCAGTGATTTCCAACCTTGATGGAGCCAAGGCACATATTTTACACTTGAAAAATCTCACAGCACATCAACAAACAAAAATGTCACAAAAAATGGATACATTAATTACTGTATGGACTTTCTGCCATCTTATAGAACACCATTAATTTGATCTGTCTGTCACTATGCCTCACTGGCATAAATAGATGAACAAAGATACATTATTTATTATAATTTTATTATTTATTATAAAGTTTTTGAGCAATTAAGTAAAATTTGATAATTTCCCATGGCACACTAAAGTGCCACAGCATAGTGGTTGGGAATCACTGCTTTAAACAGACTTTTTTGGCAATTTAAGGGCTTAATTCAAGGTAGCTGTTCCTGCTCAAGGCTCCAGATTGAGTTGTGTCTACTACTTGAGATGAGCCAAATTGGGAACATTAGATTGTGAAGAGGAGGGGTCCAAGTACAGAGCCTTCTGGTATGCCTTAGCTGACTGGATCTTGAGTGGATCTGGAGATGTGAAGCTGTGGTTGGTGACATACTGTTGGCCTGGTAAGAGTGAAACCAGAAAAGACCTGTGTAACCAGTTAAGTCGGATGGAATGGGAGACCCTGTCAAAAGCAGCAGAAAGGTCATGAAAAATAAGAGTGCTAATAGGTCCTGAGTCAACTGATATGAGATCATTTATTATTTTGCTAAATTATATCCTCCTACTGTGGTGGGGTCTGAAGCCAGAAGATGCGTTTCATAGAACTCATGGCTGGGCATTTGTTGGGGAAGTTCATTGGCAACTTTCCAGGATCTTACTGAGGAAAGATACATTTGAAATCAGCCAGTAGTTGGTCGAATTTTATGGATCTAGACTAGGTTCTTTAAGGATGGGAGTGAATGAGGCAGATTTAAAGCTGGAGGGTACAATGCCATATTCAAGGGGAGGAGTTGATAATTTTGACAATGGTGTTGCAGAGGACAAGTAGGAAGGATTTAACTGAGGCAGTGGGCATAGGCTTTTGAGAGCAAGTGGAGGCCTTGAAATAGGTGAGCGGTGGGAAGGTAAGGAGTGATTAGAGGTGGTGCAGTGGGTAGTGGAGGTGGGGTAGTTGCCAGAAGCTGTTGGTGGAAAGAGTTTCTTTTCCCAAAATAACTAAACGTGTAACATGCTCGTTTTTAAGTAAGACAAGTGTGCCATGAATAAGTTGGGCAACATTGACGATGTACAATTTGGGTAAATGTCCCATATTTGTTCTGTTTCTTCAGAATTAGAATTAGCTTTACTGGCCAAGTATGTTACAAGACACACAAGGAATTTGTCTCTGGTAGTTGGAGCCACTCTAGTATAACAACAAACAGACATTATGACCAAATATACATTTAGGACATAAAAAACACATGTGGAGAGTCACTGACCAATGAAAGTGTACCACTAGTGTGGTGATACTGATATAATGGCAATTGTGCAAATGATGGCGAGTCCTCAAGCAATTTAGAGCAGTTTAAAGTGACACTAGTGCAATGAACTGGTACAGTGACGAATCGTGCCAAGAGTTCTCAAATATGAGTGGCCAGTAGTAATCAACAACAGTATGCAAATAGTGCAGCATGACGAAACAATGTGTACGAATAATGTGAGATATTGGCAGCATGTTGCAATGAAATTCTAAGTTAACTGTTTCGGAAGTTAATGGCAAGAGGGTACAGCGTGATAAAACAGTGTACGACTAATGTAAAATAACTTTATACTTCTGTGTGGCAGCACCAAACCAGACTGTAATGGATGAACACATACAGTAACCAATTCTATGACTGCTGTGTAGAACTCCCTCAACAGCTCCTGTGGCCGGCCGTGCTTCCTCAGAAGCCACAGGAAGTATATCCTCTGCTGGGTCTTCTTGAGGATGGAGTTGATGTTGGTCTTCCATTTTAGGTCCTGAGAAACTGTAATTCCCAGGAACTTGAAGTTCTTGACGGTTGACACAGGCCAGCTGGACAGCGTGTCGGGCAGCTGTGGCGAAGGATGTTTCCAGAAGTCCATGATCATCTCTATCGTCTTGAGCGTATTCAGCTCCAGGTTGTGTTGGACACACCAAAGTCCCAGCCACTCCAATTCTGGTCGATGCGCAGGCTCGTCACTGTTACTGTTTGATGAGGCTTATGACGGTGGTGTCGTCTGCAAACTTCAGGAGTTTTGACAGCTGGGTGAGTTGAGGTGAAGTCGTTTGTGTAGAGAGAGAAGAGTAGTGGAGAGAGGACACAACCTTGGGGGGCCCGGTGCTGATGGTGCGTGTGGATGAAGTAGTTTCCCCCAGCCTCACCTGCTGTGTCCTGCCCGTCAGGAAGCTGTGAATCCACCGGCAGATGGCAGTTGAGACGCTGAGCTGGAGAAGCTTGGAGCAGAGGAGTTTGGGGATGATGGTGTTCACAGATCTGAAGTCCACGAACAGGATCCTCATCGGTCCCTGTGCCGTCGAGGTGTTCCAGGATGAAGTGCAGTCCCATGTCGAATCCGTCAGCCACAGATCTGTTTGCTCGATAGGTCCAGCAGGGCTCCTGTGACGCTCTTGAGGTGGTGCAGCACGAGTCAAAGGACTTCATGACCACAGATGTCAGGGCGACAGGTCTGTAGTCATTCAGTCCTAAAATTGCAGTTTTCTTGGGGACTGGGATGATGGTGGAGTGTTTGAGCAGGATGGGACTTCACACAGTTCCAAAGATCTATTGAAGAGCTGTGTGAAAACTGGGGCGACCTGGTGGTGTGATGGAGGTCGTCGGTGGTGTCGCTGGGTGGGTGTGGGGTTTACAAGTCCATCCATCCATCCATTTCTTATGTTTCTTTAGCAGGGATGCCCAGACTTCTCTCTCCCCAGCCACTTCCTCCAGCTCTTCCGGTGGGATCCCGAGGCTTTTCCAGGCCAGCCGAGAGACGTAGTGACTCCAGCGTATACTGGGTCGTCCCCGGGGTCTCCTTCCGGTGGGACATGCCCGGAACACCTCACCAGGGAGGCGTCCAGGAGGCATCCTAATCAGATGTCCGAGCCACCTCATCTGGTTCTTCTCAATGTGGAGGAGTAGCGGCTCTACTCTGAGACCCTCTCGGATGACCGAGCTTCTCACCCTATCTCTAAGGGAGAGCCCGGATACCCTGTGGAGGAAACAAATTTCAGCCGGTTGTATCCAGGATCTCGTTCTTTCGGTCACGACC
Source organism: Phyllopteryx taeniolatus (assembly GCF_024500385.1). Classification (NCBI taxonomy): domain Eukaryota; kingdom Metazoa; phylum Chordata; class Actinopteri; order Syngnathiformes; family Syngnathidae; genus Phyllopteryx; species Phyllopteryx taeniolatus. Next base: position 17,653,415 of record NC_084509.1, on the reverse strand, counting down.
CACAGCTCGTGGCCATAGGTTAGGGTAGGACCGTAGATCGATCGGTAAATTGAGAGCTTCGGTTTTCGGCTTAGCTCCTTCTTTACGACAACGGACCGATACAAAGTCTGCATCGCTGCAGACGCTGCACCGATCCCCCTGTCAATCTCCCATTCAATTCTTCCCTCACTCAGGATCTCATCCCCGACCTGGAGTGGGCACTGCACCCTCTTCCGACTGAGGACCATGGTCTCAGATTTGGAGTTGCTGATTCTCATCCCAGCTCCTTCTTACTCGGCTGCGAACCGCTCCAGTGAGAATTGGAGATCATGGCTCGATGAAGCCCACAGAACCACACCATCTGCAAAAAGCAGAGATGCAATTCTGAGGCCACCAAATCGGACCCCTCTACGCCTCGGCTCTGTCTAGAAATTCATCCATAAATGTTATGAACAGGATCGGTGACAAAGGGCAGCCTTGGCGGAGTCCAACCCTCACCGGAAACAAGTCCGACTTACCGCCGGAAATGCGGACCAAACTCTGACACCGGTCGTACAGGGACCGAACAGCCCGTATCAGGGGGTTCGATACCCCATACTCCCGAAGCACCCCCCACAGGACTCCCCGATGGACACGGTCGAACGCCTTCTCCAAGTCCACAAAACACATGTCGACTGGTTGGGCGTACTCCCATGCACCCTCGAGGACCCTGCCGAGGGTGTAGAACTTTTCTAATCTCCAGTAGAAGGTATTCCAGTCGTCAGCCAGTCATTTATTGTTCTCCGCTTGGGGGGATGATCGCTTGTAGTTGGTTAGTGATTGTAATCCTCGCCAAACTGACGTAGAGTCGTTAGCAGCAAACTAGTTTCCTAGCTTTTCTGCATAATTTGTCTTTGCGATGTTGATTTCTTTTGTAACCTGATTTCTGGCCTGGTTGTACAGGGCTCTGTCCCTACTCCAATAGGCGTCCTCTTTCGCTTGGTGGAGTTGGCGAAGTTTGGCAGTGAACCATGTCTTGTTGTTATTGAACGTGCGAAATGTCTTGGTACACAACATCTTAACAGAAGCTGACGTATGATGTAATAGTGTCCCTATATTCACCCAAGCTGCGAGTTGAAGTTCCAAAGACACTCCAATTTGTGCAGTCTAAACAGTCTTGAAGTTCCATCTTAGCTTTATTAGTCCGCTTCTTCACTGTTTTCACCATAGGCTTTGAACTTTTAAGTTTGTTCCTGTATGTTGGTATTAAGTGAATTAAACCGTTATCATACGAGGTCCACTGTAAGAGTACTTTAGCGTGCTATTTCACTGGTCTTGAATGTTTTTCCTGCTGGGACAGTCAATGCGCTGCTTGTATTTAGGGAGTTTGTGGTTGAGTTTTGCTTTGTTAAAGTCCCCAAGAATAATTAGGGGTGAATTTGGGTGCCTTTTTCAAGTTCGTTGACCTGGTCAGCCAGCGTTTGCAGTGTGGCGTTTGTGTTAGCCCAAACAGCGACTCCAAGTCCGGGCTGCAGTGTGTGCTGATCCTTGTGCCAAAGTAAACCATTTTTTCGTTGCTATAGAAGCCTATTCCGCCAGCTTTTGTTTTCCCCGATAGCTCCGTGTCGCGGTCCACTTGGTGTAGTTGGAAGCCGGGCAGTAGTGTGGTGCCGTTGGGGGTGCGTTCACAAAGCCAAGTCTCTGTGAAGCAGAGGGCGGCAGAACATGCAAAGTCTTTACAGGTCTTTGTGAGGAGATGAAGCTGATCCATTTTGTTGGGTAGAGAGCATAGATTTGCGAGGTGTTTTGACGGAAGCAACATTCGAAATCCAACTTGCACTCCGGCACACTTTTCTCTGTGGCGTCGTCTTCTCCCCTTCCTCCATGCGCCATAGAGTGCAGTCGCTCTGCTGGTATCTCCGGGAAGAAACTTTGCTGATTTGTGAAAGTTGGCAGAAAAAGGTCCAAAGGGTACTCCCCAGTGCTTAGTATGTCTTCCCTGGTGTAAGTAAGTCACAAAATGTCTCCAAAGACAAACGAAAAAGACAAAAACTTGGTCAATACAAGAGAGCCCGTTACAGAGGCGTGCACTCTTTTCGGCGCCATCTTGGAACCTTGATGAATTAAATGCCAAAGTCAGACAGACTGTCTATTGTTTGCCTCCAAGCCGTTTCTTTTGATAAATTTCGTTTTCTGTGTTTCACTTTATTTAATGTATCCAATCTCTTCAGTGTTTTAATTTCACATTCAGGAGACCAGCGTCCTCTAAATCCATTTCTCGACCCCATTACAACAGATTCCTTTCTCAGATAGTCGTATATCAGCCCTCTGGCATTTTTAAAATCAAGTTAAAACTAGATCTTACCATATTATGTATGCTGGAGGAGTATTTCTCCTTAATATATCAAGCTATTGTTGAAACAAACTTGGTTCCTCTGGCATCTATTCTGTTTTCCCTCTGTTCTCCTCTATTCAATCAAGTTGTTTCTTCCTTTCATCTCATTGTGTCTGCTCCAGATGATAAAGAAAATGGATTCAGCTTCTTTCCGCAGGTTGGGACAAGGACATAAATTCAGTGTCTAGCAGGGTGGTCAATCTGATGCAGCTTTAAATAACTAATTATGCAGAGTGCATTGTTTTGAGGCATACTCTCTTTCTCACAAAAGATGGAGATAAAGAGAAGAAGCAAATGCCTCATTTCTATTCAGGTGACAATACCTAATAAAGCTCTTCTTTTCTCTTTCCTCTCGCCTTTTTTTCATAATGAGAAACACCTTGGCCTTTGTTTACAGATGGAAAACAGGTCTACAAAGTACTGGACAAGCAAAGTCAAACGATGTGATGCAGAACAGGGGTTTCTATTTCAAAAAGTCGTAAAAGCCTGTTTTATTCTTTTTAAAGGTATCACAATGTTACACTTATGTACAGAGCCCCTAAAGGGACATGGGGGAAAAAAAGAAAGTTGTTTCTCATTCTAACGAGAAACTTTCTCATTACAACAATAAACTCTCTCATTCTAACGAGAAACTTTCTCGTTACAATGAGAAACGTTCTCGTTTGAATGAGAACGTTTCTCATTTGAATGAGAAACGTCTACCTGTGAGTGGTAGCTTCCTGCGTTCGGGTAGCCGTACAGTATCTTATTTACAACTTGCTTCCAGCGCATGTCAGCTGAGAGAATGGCAACAGAAGAGGACTTGCTCTCTTTCCTTAAAACAAGGAATATACCTGATAGTGTCATCGACCAACTAAAAGAAGATAAGATGAGTATAAATGTAAACTTTCATCACACGAATAGAGCAGTGTAGACTATAGAATAGCTGAGCCATATTTGCTAGCATGTACCTTTCTTAGTATTGCTTGTAGTAGCCCCTTGCTAGCCTAAAATGCTTCTGACATTTGTAACCCTTGCCTTTCTTCTTATAGGTCGATATTTATGTCATATGTGTTATGACAGAGCAGGAGTTAGGACAGTATTTCGTAAGATATGGAGACCGACTTGCACTCAGAGCATTTTGTCATCGGAGAACCCTGACAAACAAAAACTCGGGAGGAATTGAGACTGTTAAGTACACGCTCATGCAAAGTATCAGAAAGGTTAGGGAACGAACAGAAAGCAACTGCCAACAGATGCACAGCACGCTCTGTTAGACATAAATGTGCCGTCAAAGTCACACGGCGTGTTGAAATGGGGTGGCTCCACATTCAGAACGGCTCATATCACCAAATCAGAGCAAGAGGTGGAGGTGGAACACGGCACTTGTCGGTTGACAAATCAGTGATTATGGCTGAGCTGGAGACAGGAAAAGACTTGTTTTTTCCAAATGGACATTCGCCCGAAGGACCAAGTGAAGACTTCGAGTTTGATGTACGTGTGATTATAGTCATAATTTAGCGTCTCGTGAAGTCACAGTGGGTCAGCTATACGAGCAGAGTAAACTAGCGAAGCTGCGCATCGACACAACCTCCAAAGCAAAAGTAATACATCTCTCTGATGTATCGTCGGACTTCGAGCCCACAGACAATCGACCAATGAAGGTAATCTATTTTCTGCTACGTGTGGTTTTAATACATAGGTTACTGCACATATTAAAATAGTATGGATAGCTTTTAAGTTTGAAATCTGGGCAGGAGTTACAGTATAGGTTACAAGTGTTGTAGACTAGCATGTTATGTATAGGCATATTCCAGATTGTCTAATAGCAAATGTGATAGGGCTGTGATTGTGTGTAACACCTGGCCCGTATATTTCTATAGTAGAGCACATTATATATATATATATATATATATATATCAAATCCAGCTGATCCTGCAATGTAAACCAAGGCACACATCAGATTCTCAGTTGGAGATATTAGCTGCTGGGTGGTCCTGCAGCCAGCTGTGGACAACAAAGAAATTATTCAGTACTGATGTGTTTGTGAAATCTATTCACATTAACAGTATTTTTAAGGAATTTGTTGTAGATTGTTAGAGATGTCAAATCCACAGAACCATAAATACAGTACATGAAAGTTGATTTGTGATTGTGGAGAGTTTGTGCACACTTCAGCTAATTAATTACAATGCGTTTCTACTACTTGCAGTGTTCATTAAAGACCAATCAGTGTTTTAAGTATGGATAGATGTCATTAAATATGGCATCAAAATTAAACCTTTTGTGGATTATCATGACTTGGATGATTGAGAATCAACACAGACAAAGCAAAAACTATTTTTTGGGCAAGTATATATTTCTTTAAATATATATTGTTAGAGCATCTGTCTCACAGCTCTGAGGACCAGGGTTCAATCCCTGGCCTCGCCTGTGTGGGGTTTGCATGGTCTCCCCGTGCCTGCGTGGGTTTTTTCCAGGCACTCCGGTTTCCTCCCACATCCCAAAAAACATGCATAGTAGGTTACGGGGTGTGCATTGTGCAAAACAACATCGGTTTGGCTAAGGACCCCGGAAATGTCACCTACGAAGAGACACGCTTACGAAGCACAGTTTAAACTGCAAGCTATCAATTACGCGGAGGAACATGTGAATTGAGCAGCCGCGAGAGAATTCAAGATCAACGAATCCATGGTTCGCAAGTGGAGGAAGCAGGAAAACGAGCTTTGCCAAGACAAGAAGACGAAGCTGAGTTTCTGCGGAAAAAAAAAAGAAAAACAAAACACGGAAACAAAGCGAGGTGGAAGACCAACTCGAGCAAATGGATTAATGAGCAAAGAACAGCCGGGAGAAGCGTCTCAAGTCGCCATTCGACTGAGTGCAATAACTCGGGGCTTGCCATCATTCCGGGAGGCTTGACGAGCCGCTGGACATCCATGTAAACAGGGCGTTCAAAGTGAAGTGAGCGGCGTGGGTGCCATGGATGACAGATGGCGAACACAGCTTTATTAAGACTAGGAGGCAGCGCCGGGCGAATTACGGCGGAATTTGTGAATGGATTGTGGATGCTTGTTCGAGCTTTGTCACGGCAACGAGACTGACTCGAACCTGGCGTGTTTGGTTGAGAACTTGCCCAGCTGTTCATTTCGGATACAGAAGATGAGGACTTTGATTGATTTGTGGATGAGGATTGATAAAAAAATAGCCACATTAAATGAGCTACTTAGTGCAGACTTGACATGCCAAATACAGTAAGTACCTAAACATGTAAACAAGCACGCCATTCTCAAATACACTTCTCTAAAGACTCTTGAGTGATAGATAGCTAGATATATAGACAGACAGACAGACTGTAGAAACTCTGCATATCATTCGAGTTCTGTGGTTTCCGATTGTGTGGGAGTCCATGGAGGCTACTGTGTGTGTGTGTGCGTGTATATAAATGTGAGAGAGAGTGGCGGTTAGATGTTGGGCTTTGGGGAAACAGACAGGACTGGAATTAATGTTGTTTTAAAAGCGTGATTGCGGCCAACAGTACTTATTAACAGTATTTTGTTTGCATTATATAGTTGTTGGTAGCGTTTCCTGATTCTTTCCTCCAACAACACACATGAGCGAGTACACATAAACACACACACACACACATATTTTGAATGGAGCCTGCATGAGGGGCTGAGATTGCTGTCAAACCTCACAGCAAACCCTGAAGCGCTTCCCGAATCTGTCACGTGGTACAGCCAGGCAGTGAGACTTCAGACGTCATCACTTCCTAAATAAAGCAAGCCTCGACACATCATTGGATATGGGAACATACTTTTTATGCTTGACACATCCATAGAATCCAAAATTCACAATAAAAGTCATTTTAGGTATGTGAGACTAAAGATGCAACAACTGCAATGAGTCTGCTAACTCGAGGAACTGAATCACATCATCGGAGTTTGCTGTCATTCCTTGAGTCTACCAATTCCCCTTGTGTACTTAACAGTCAGCCAGAGTACTCATAGGTTCGGGTTAATAGAGACCAGTTCTATGCTTTTATGAGGATCTCATTATCTGCATATAGCCATCAAGAATACACACCAGCAGCTTGTTTGCGTCTGCCTGTGACCACATCACCATAATGTGCCACCGCCCATAACATGAGCATCAGCAAATCACTGTGCTAACACAAGTCAGTGCCACTCCCTGCCTTTTGCACAATGAATGTAAATTGTGATTTATTTATTTTTTAAATTTAGGTTTGGAGTTCAAACCCTAAATCTTGCAAGACTTTAGCAAATCTATTGAGATTTCATAAATCTCTTGAGACTTGATCTCAGTAGTAAGCAGCTAAAGGATTAACGTTGCATGTGCATTTTACACATTTTGTCTTTCATGACACTGAAAAAAATGCAAGCACCTAAAGACTGTCGGTGAAGGCAAGCCAAAGAGGAATGCTGTGATGACCAGAGTAGAACTAAAAAAGAAACTTATCACCAGAATATCACACAAGCTACAGGTGAAGCTCAGTAGACTTCATTTCAGCCAACATCAAAGGATTACAGCTTTAAAAGAAGGCCTAAACAGGGCTGAATTGCAGCCAGTCACAAGAAAGAATCACACTTTCAACTCTACATTTCCGTCCATTTGACGGTGGGAGTTTTTTATATAATTGATCCCAACGAGACATTGTGGAGTTCAACTAACGTCATGTAAGGGATTGTGGTTGAAATTCAAGATATCATGATATTGGAACAAACACAATTATCAATATAACAAAATATAATAAAATATAATATACTGTATTGGAATTATATTTTGTCAACAGAATTCACATGAATCTCTAACAAAGTTTTCTTCTGTACATGCTGTCTTGTTACAAATTCCAAGCAACCATCTTTCGTCTGGTCCCCCCCCCCCCCCCAAGTTTCATAGTGCAAGAAGTTTTATTTGCCAAAATGAAATAAGTGCCGCGGCACGGTGAGCGACTGGTTAGCACATCTGCCTCACAGTTGTGAGGACCGGGGTTCAAATCTCAGTGCCGCCTGTGTGGAGTTTGCATGTTCTCCCCGTACCTGTGTGGGTTTTCTCCTGGTACTCCGGTTTCCTCCCACATCCCAAAAACATGCAGGGTAGGTTAGTTGAATACTCTAGATTGCCCGTAGGAGTGAATGTGAGTGCGAATGGTTGTTTGTGTGAATGTGCTCTGCGATTGGCTAGCGACCGGTTCGGGGTGTGCCCTGCCTCTTGCCCGAGGATAGTCGGGATAGGCTCCAGCACGCCCGCGACCCTAGTGAGGATAAGCGGAACGGAAGATGAAATAAGTGCCACCATTGCCCACCTAAACCAATTATTTTAAGGAAGAACATAACACAAAGCCCAAAACCTAAAATCCAATATCCTTTCCGAAAGACTATCTATTCCACGCTTATGATGTGTTTTTCTCTGTGAGAGCTCAAGTCAGTCTGGTATACTTCTGATGTCCAGCAGATCCACACAAATGGCAGCAATGCTTCTTGGAGAAGCACCCCTTTCTCATCTTACATTTTCTCCCAAGACAGATCATTTACTCACTTCAGTCAGTCCGTCTTTCTCCATGCCTTCTTTTTTAGAGCAACACACACCTTAGTGGCACCTAATCTAATTTTCTTTTCCTTGATCCTTTGGGACTGTAACTCCATTGCTCCATTCACCGACATCCTTTTATGCTTTGTGAGAAATAGTGTGTAATACAGACTCTATTGTCGCTGTTGCATCACCCAGAGAGTAGTGCGGAAGTACAGGGGTGAAATGAGTACAGTACCTACATCACTATAGTCACTGATAACCAATATTCGAAATTTACTTTCATACACTTAGTTTGTTGCGAGGTCAATTTTCCATTTATCGAGTGCGCAATATACGGTACATGTGTTAGTTGTTAGTTTTTTCTCCCCCCATCCTGGTAGCTTGTTTCAAAAGCCTTGAATTTTGACTGAACATTTTAGGTCTAAAAGATTAAATAATGCCTTTCGAGTTGTAACGTACTTGTCAGTCTTAGAGTAGCAGCAGCTCACCGTGGAAGTATGTGTTTATCCACGCTAGTTAAACAGCCGCAGCTCGTAGCTGGTGTGGAGCAAGATAGCTTAGCGCTCTTAGCATTCCCCGGTAGTTTCCTAGCAGCCGGGGAAACAGAGAGAATGTGTGACTGTTCAGCGAGGACATGCTTTTTTTTCCTTTTTTTTTTTAACCAGCTTGAAGCTGATAAATAAAAAGTGTTATCGTGATTGATTGGTAGACTCCGAATCAAAATTTATCCCGCATATACTGTCATGATTTGTACACTGCAGTTCCTTTTTTGGAGCTTGGGTGGCGCTTTGCGCCCCGCCCTCCCCGCTCTCTCTCACTCTCCCCAGCAATTATCACCCCCTCGCCTGCACACCTGTTCTCAATCAGCACTCCTCACTGCCTGTATTTCAGCCTGCCTGATCCAGAGATCTGGCGCCAGAGTATTCGCACTCATCCATTGTACACAGGACGACTCTTGAGACTACTCTTCGTGTTTGTAAGTTGATTACCTCGCTATCCGCACTTATACTGATCCTCTTGTGTTATTCTCCGCTTCCAGTATTCCTTCCGTGTCTCCCGCTTCACTGCCCGCTTCAACCACGGCGGAAAACCCGTCCACCTGCTCACGGTTCCGCCTTCTTCCAGTTCCTTGCTCCTTCGGACCACCCTTAATGCATTGCTGTGCGTAAGGTCAATTTCTTCTACAAATCCAGGATCGGGTCGCAGGAGAATCCAGATTTCCCTCTGTCCAACCATTTTGCCAAGCTATTCCGGGTCCAGAGGTGTTCAAAGGCCAGCTGAGAGACTTTGGGCTTGATTTTCTCAGGGTTTATGTGTCGAAAAATGGGTGAAAATTTGATTGCCTACATAAATAGATGTGAAAGCTAATCTACTAACTAGGTAGAACAACCGGAACACTCATCCCTCCCAGCTGTTTAACATTCAGTTGTAACGCACTCCAGTGAGCGTTAAAAATTGCAGCTTCGTGAAGTCAACAGAAGCAAATCATCTGCAAAAAGCAGGGACACAATACCGAGGTCACCCACCACTGAAGGTGAGGGATGTAGTCAAGCTAAAGAAGGACTTCTATTGTGGGTCTTTTTGTCCTGAGGGACACTGGAGCCAGCTGATGGGTACCAACAGGCCAAGCCGAATGCAGCTTTGGTGGTCGTTGAGGTAAAAACTCAGGTATTGGAGGAGTTCAGTGAGGCCAAAGGGAACAACTTCAGATTAGAAGAAATATGGTCCAAGGGTGGGAAGCAGTGCACCATCACCACTGTGTAAAGTAGGGTGGGGGCGCTGCCGACCTTGGCTCGGGACATTGAGGGTCAATTGGGAGAATACTTCAAAAACTTCCTCAATTCCACCGACATGCCTTCCAATGAGGTCGCAGAGTCTGGAGGTCTCCTATCTCCACGGTTGAGGTGGTTAAAAAGTTCCTTGATGGTAACCCCTTTGAGATGGATGACATCTGCCAGGTGTTCCTAAAAGCTCTGGACATTTTGGAGCTGTATCAGTTGACATGCCTCTGGAACATCACATGGACATCGGGTAAACTGCCTCTAGATTGGCAGATGGGCGTGGTGGTCTCCTTTTATAAGAAAGGTTTTTCAAGTTTTAAGTTTGTTGCTTTTTTACAGTGCAAAATCACACCGAGGCGTCCCAATGCACTTAACATTGTTAAAAACAAGCACACACAGTTACATCAACAACAGTACACATGAACACACAATGCAGTTTACAAATACAATATATGAGCATCAAAGGAAAGAAATAGATAGTCGGTGAAACTTAAGGCTGAAGCCGCAATAATGAGGTGGGCCTAGGTACCCTTATTTTGAGTCTAGTTTTAAACAGCTGGATTGAAGGAGCATTTCTAATACTAGGCAGAAGTTGATTCCAAAGGAAAGGTGCACGGTAAGCGAACGCCTTGCTTCCCAGTTATTTTTTTTTTTTTTTTTTTTTTTTTTTTTTTTTTTATGAATACGTGGGAGAGTGAAGTAGCTAGAGTTAAATTTCATTTGAAGAAAGCACCTTGGTTTTGTCATATGTCCAGAAAATGCCCCTCTGAGAGCTACAGTACTTCTGTTTGACACAGTTTTGTATCCGCTTTGTCCATATTTGGCTCAGCCGCCCAATTTCCTCTCTGATTGGTTGCCTCCGTGTACAAGACCCATTTGCGAGGGCAAGTGTTTGTTATGTTGACAGCGCTGGCCTGGGAGCAGAAAGGGAGGCGGGGATCTTCACTAATGACGTAGATAAGCTTGAGAAATTCGAATGACCTGATTTCAGGCCTCTTGGCAGAAAAACGTCTGGGAGGCAGGAATGTGTGGATGATTTTAATTCATATTTTACGTTTACAGAGGCACCATAGAGACAATATTACATCCAAAATACTAGAAAAAGTTGGTTTTGCAAAATACGAGACCTTTAAGGACAGAGGTGATGTTTTCAAGTTTTTTTGGCATGAGTGAGTATTCTGTAGTGTATTCATGGTGCATAGGGATAGGCCATAAAGAAGGACATTGGATTAGGGTTTCGGCATCTGGGGTTGTTATCATTGAGCGAATCTTGGCGATGTTACATAGGTGGAAGGCTCTTTTGGAAATATCTTTAATGTGAGCAGTGAAGGAGAGACTAGAGTCGAGGCGGATGCCCAGGTTTTTAACTGTAGCACATGGCGTAATTGTGTAGTTATTGAGGGTGAGGCTGAGGTCTGCATAATAAGAGAGTTTGTTTGTTTGTTTGTCCCAATAAACATCTCAGTTATGTTAGGATTAAGTATGAGGAAGGTTTGTGCTGGCATGCAAACAGGATTCAAGGTGAGTGATTTGTGAGTCGTCGTCGGGAGTGAGAGGTATCTAGATTTGAGGATCGTCTGCATAACAGTGAAATTGAATACCATAGTGACAGAGGATGGATGTAGAGGAAGCATATACTGTATATACAGTATATAGAGAGAAGAGTAGAAGGACACATACTGAGCTTTGTGAGATGCCATAGTTTACTGTACAGTAGTCAGAGAGAGAGAGTTTCTATGAGAGACATCTTGTGTTCTGTTTGATAGGCAAAAGGTGAAACAGGAGAGCAGAATCGCTAATTGCTAAGAAGGGTTGATAGACGATTTAACAGAATGGGGTTGTCAATTGTGTCGAATGCCGCACTAGGATCAAGTAGAACTAGGAGAGAAGATGAGCTAGAGTCTGCATTTATGAGGAGGTACTACTATATATATATATATATATATATATATATATATATATATATATAGGAAAAGACAGTAAGCCTGTCTCCAACATCAGGCATGATCTGTTAGACGTTACATAGCTATCACCTCCACTAAAAGCAACTTTGATTTGAACCAGGGATGGAGAGGTATTGCTTGGGTATAAAGCTTTATTCAGCTATGGGAAGTTTATATCATGCTGCATCCACCATTGCTCCATCCAGCATGTCGATAAAAAATTAATCAATGGGCACCATGTCTTTGGCAATGTTCAGCTTGATCGACTCCGTGAATGCCTCACACTGGGCTCCTTTTTTGTCATACGCAAAACAATGCGAAAATTATTCTGCTCATGTCTGTTTCTTTGCGGGAGTTTTCGGGCTCCCTTCCGTGTTCATTTGCTGCTGTGTTGAAGTAACTTGTTTGTGCTTCTCCTTTTGGTTGCAACAGCCTTTGAACATAATTTGAAATGGACTGATTTTTTAAAATCATGTTCTGGTGCTGAAAACCTGAACCAATTCAAAGTTACTAACAAAACTGTCCCTCTTTTCTAACTTTTCTCCTCTCTCTTTGTCGCCATGTTGTCATTGTAAGCTGTGCTTGTTAGCAGGGAGGTGCTTTGAACTGTGGGAGTCGCAAAGGTTTGGATTTTGTGTAAATAAAGAAAAATTGACCTGACACAAAACTCGACAAATCAATTGTATGCCCGAGCCCAATTTAAACCCCGAACCTCAGAACTGTGAAGCAGACCACCTAACCACTCAATCACAATGCTGCATTTGAAATGATTTTGCAAAGGACAATGTACAGGGATTGCTTGCACGAAAATCAACACTGTTTGATGTATTGATGCAGAGATGGATATGTTTCTATACATACTGCTTACGCCTGAATTAACAAGAATGCCCCCAGTTGAAGAAGACAAAACCAAAATAAAGAGGGGATGGAAGCCTGTAGGTGTTTTCTCTTTTGTTTCATTTTAACCTCATTAAATATTTGTAAGCCTACTGTCAATCAAGTCAGAAAGACTATCTAAAAATAAAAAAGAGATGCCGGGTATATTATATTTCTCAATCATCTGTATTGTCTAAATTTAGAAAACATACACTTCTCACAGCACCCGAGATGAGATGAGTATATTTTCGCCATTAAAATCATACTTCTTTATTTTAGCAGAACACAGTTTTATCCAAGTCCAATGCGGTAAACTATTCAATCCATCTACTTTTTTGCACTGATTAGCCTCACTAAGGTCACATGTGAGCTGCAGCCTATCCCTGCTGACTTTGGGAGAGAGGCTGGAGAGGCCCTTAAATGGTCGCCAGCCAATTGCAGGGCACATATAGACAAACAACCACTCACACCTATGGACAATTTATTCTTCTGTTAACCTATGAAACGTGGGAGGAAGCAAGCACAGGGAGAAAATAAAAACTCCACACAGGAATGATGGAAGCCAGTTTCAAACCCTGAACCTCAGAACTGTGAGGCAAAAGTTCTAACCACTGGTTCTCTGTGCCGTCCATGTTGAACTACTGACGAAGGGTTGTCAAAGTGCGCCGATTCTCCTGTATATGACTTCTGAAACCCCCATGCGTACTGGGCGACGATGTGGGCCACGGCCAATGAGGCGTGACTTATTGAACTCTGGCAAGTGGAGTTTCTCTGAGACATATGATTGCCATAGAAATCCATTAGAAATGGAAAGGAATATGTCTACAATTTAAATGTGAAATTAACCTCCGTAGCGGAGCCCAAATTAGGCGTCGCCAGCGAGAAGTGAGCACAGGTCGTCTAACAGGTTACTTGGAAGAAGCATGCGTTTTTGCATTCTCTATTAAATGAATACTGTACAATATATGTAAGTTAATCAGAAAACTGTGTTTAGGAGTGAATGCATGCTTAGACGGCCAAGCAAACGGGTCATTAACAGGAAACCAAGTGAGCCAGCTGTTGATAAGCGTTGCCCAGCAACCATACAAGCGTCACACACGCTAAGCTGATTTCAGGACCGACAATGAAATATATCAAATAAAAACGAATTTATTTTCAAAATCTTAACACAACATCGCGCCATTAAGAAGACTGCAGTTGTTGTGAGCTGCACTTTCAGACAAACTCCAAGCCGCCATGCACCATAGGTTTCAAGTGAAAATGCCCCTCGCAGGCTTCATCTTCCCGGGAAGCTAGAATTACTACAGTTTCTGAAGTGCAGATGAGGAAACGCGCTTACGTCTTTGGCAGAATGCGCACTCGCACAGATATGAGAGGGAGCCCCTGCATTTCAGGGTTACCCCAACCTGAGTGCACACATGGACAGAAATGTCAGAAATGATAGAATAAAGTGGACGGAAGAATGGGCGTAGTCTGAAAAGCGTGGAGTTGAATGCCTTTTCTGACTTAAGCATACAGGAGAATATGCCACTAAGTGAATTGTAGCTCCTGTCTCTACATAATAAACGGCTATACAATATATTATGTCATTAGAATCATCTCTCTGACATCTGTTATAACAGCCTAAGGGCAAATCAATATCCTTCTAAATGGTCCTTGCTCGATGTTTTCTACTTCTAGGCACATTGCCAGCTCAGCAGCAAGACACCAAAGTGAAGTAATGTTGGCCTGTTCTTTAAAAACATATCATACTGACATGAAAATAGGGACATCATTCTTCAAGGGTTGTTGTTTTTCCCCCCTCTGAACTGTACAATAGAAAGTACCCAAAGTGGGTGGTCAAACAACTCAAAATTCAACCAAATATTTCAAGGGAAATATGCTTCAAAACCAAATCCACATTTTTGATTATTATTATATTTTTTTTGTATTAACAACAGTTACTTCGATCTTTGCAATTACAAGACAATTTACTATGGCGACTGACAACTAAGGCTGCTTGATTGCTTTCACTCAAACACCAAACCTGACGGTAATAATCATGGTATCATCTTTCACTGATATATTTCTTTTAACCACAACAATTGATAAATTTGTCCCATCGTGTTCCCTACATCTCAACAATACTGTAAATCTCACATAATATCTGCCTACTACTGACCTACAACTCTTAATCGGGACCTTAATTTTATCGACGACTGTAACTCTTTACAAGCATCAGTCCATCTACTCACTTAAAACTGGTTCTAAAACTATAAAATTTCTTATAATCCTACTCATTCAAGTTGGCTCATTCAAATCACTCGTATCTCAAATTAACTTTCCCCACTGAAATGAATGAAAATTCCATGAATTTGTTCCAGTCCCGCCAAAAGACCAATGTTTTTGTAATGTGTTTTTAATAAGAAAAATGGCATTCTATTACAGTATATTCCACTGTTTTAAAGCATACAGTAATAGCATAATTAAATACAATGTAAAGAATTAAACAGCTTTTGCAAAATTTTTTTGCTTTATTACAATGGACATTGGGCGGCACGGTGGCCGACTGGTTAGAGCATCAGCCTCACAGTTCTGAGGTGCGGGATTCAATCCCCGTCCCCGCCTGTGTGGAGTTTGCATGTTCTCCCCGTGCCTGCGTGGGTTTTCTCCGGGCACTCCGGTTTCCTCCCACATCCCAAAAACATGCATTAATTGGAGACTCTAAATTGCCCGTAGGCATGACTGTGAGTGCGAATGGTTGTTAGTTTTCTATGCGAATGGTTGTTAGTTTTCTATGTTCCCTGCGATTGGCTGGCGATTCAGGGTGTACCCCGCCTCCTGCCCGATGACAGCTGGGATAGGCTCCAGCACGCCCGCGACCCTAGTGAGGAGAAGCGGCTCAGAAAATGGATGGATGGATGGACAATGGACATTGTGTTGTTCCTTCTTGTGTGAGCACCTTTGCCACCAGAACACAGTAAAATACATACATATAAATTATAAAACAGGAAGAAGACAGTCACAACTCAGGCCTGGTACACATATTTTCCACTCCTAAAATATTTTCTATCTGCTACAGACCCCAAACATAAAGATAACAAATCGGGCATTTAACAGTTTGAGTCGTCACGTGTGCGGTGTGCTCCGAGAATCTCAACACAGCAGACCACACACAAAGATTCTGTTGAACCACCGATCTCGAAGTCTCGCGTGATCTCACAAAAAAGTGTGAATGTGAGAGCGAATGGTTGTTTGTTTATATGTGCCCTGCGATTGGCTGGCGACCAGTTCAGGGTGTACCCCGCCTCTCGCCCGAAGATAGCTGGGATAAGCTGGGATCCCCGAGTGAGGATAAGTGGAACGGAAAATGAATGAATTAATTAATGAATATTTTTGCCTCATCGGCCCTTGTTAATGTAAATCTATAAAATCCATAATATTGAGGATTTCGTTCTGATATTTTCAGATGGAAAATTATTATGTCCACATGAATTTAGTTGATGGTTGTAGTTTTGTGACATTAAGAGACGAGAAGCTTTTTCTAGATAGTGAGCGCATATGGAGGGGAAAACATTTGAATTTCCTTCTTAAATTTCAAAATATTAAGGTTTTCATTCTGATAATTCCAGAGGTTGATGTGGGCATAGTTCGAGATGTCCACATAAATGTTTGTGATGATTTGTCGCAGTTTTGTGACATTAGTCCACATTAAGCTTTTTCTGCATAGTGAGTGATATGGAGAGGAAAATATTCCATGAAGGTCCATGAAAATCCCAAATATTGTGGATTTCGCTCTGATACTTACAGAGGTTGAAGTGGGAATAGGTAGAGATGTCTACATAAATTTTGGTGACGATTGGGCACAGTTTTGTGACGGCATTAAGCTTTTTCTTTATTGTGAGTGGCCGATTGGAAGAAAAATGCTTAACGTCCATAAATTACAAAATATTAGGGATTTCATTCTGATATTTAGAGATGGCGAAGCGGGCATAATTAGAGATGTTCACACACATTTTGGTGACGATTGGTTGCAGTTTTGTGCCATTAAACTATGTTAAGATTTTTTTGTTCACTTTTGCTGTAAACTTAAACCGGGAGTGGCTATAAACTGCTTGAAGCAATCACACTTTGCCTCGTTCTGCCAAACTGCGCATGGCATACTCAAAGAGAGAAGAACAGACATTATCTGCTTTTTCTCAGCACTTTATTTCTTAAGGCCCATGGTGAGAAAAAAGCTCACTCAAAAATGTATTTTTTGCCTTTAACACAAAACAAAAAAAATTCCAACCAATGGCTCCTTACTTGTAAAACTTTTAAGTTGGGCACTTGTCAGTCAATGTACCACAGTATAGTTAGAGTAGGATAGCCCCAAAACTTAGCAAAACCTTTCTGTTCAACTCTCTCCACATATCTTTCACACATTACAATATATATACATGTTTTGGTAGTTACATTTGTCAGTTTTATGGCAATGCATTTTTTTGTAGCTTCATATGTCATCATACAGCACTGAAAGTGACATCTCACATTCACGTCCATGTTAAAAGAAAAGGGACAGATTCAAAACAGGAAACTAAAACAAAGTGGCAAGATTTGTCAGTTTTATGTGTGTATTTATACACACACACACATACACACATTCTGTACATATATATCATCCATCTATCTATCCATTTTCAACACTGCCTATGCTTGGTTAGGGTCATGGGGCGCTGGAGTCTATCCCAGCTGACTTTGGGCGAAAGGCGGACTATACCCTGAACTGGTCGCCAGTCAGTCACAGGTCACATATAGACAACCATTCGCACTCACATCCACACTGAGTGGGAACTGAACCCATGCTGCCCAAGCCAAAGTCAGGCAAGTGCACCACTACACCATATATATAATATTCAAAGTAAAATGTCATTGCAATCCTTTAGGTCTATATAGAGTATGTACAGTACATTTCTTTCATTCTAGAATGCCAACATATCAATTCATTGTACAGTATTTCAGTTCATCGTCAGCTCTTCAGCATTCACATGCAATTTCAACAGAAATGACATTTTCCAGTTTGGTATACATCCTTGTGACTACTTTGCATCTGTTCCTCAACTCTCCACCTTTTGTGTGTTCCATGGTCCAATAACTGCTAAAAATAGTGATGAATTGTTCGCCATTCTCGCCATGACCCTCTGGAATAGGCCTCCCGAATTGATTTAACCAGGTCAACCGCTGAATTGCTTTAAATTACTTCTACACATTCAGATAAGCCTTCTTCTAAAACCATGTGCTATCTGACAAAATGTGTTCTAGTGTTTCTGCCTGTATACACACACCTTATATTATTTTCCAATGCACTTATTGTGTCTGTTGTTTCATTTTTAAATTAATGTTATTTTTTGGATTCTTTCTTGGGTGTAACTTTAACTGTTTTAAATTATTTTACTTCATATCATTAAAGGGGAATCAAATATTTAAGATGTTCCATTTATTAAAGTATTTGGGTTTTGTTTAATAATGGAATTGTTCATTAATCAAGTGACATTGATCTATGCATTTTACATACCAGTCTGCAATGTACCATCCACATTAAATTGCAATACATTTTGCCGAAATGGCTCACATGAAAAAAACCATGACCTCCACTCAGCCTGGACTGACAATTGTTACAATTTTTTTCAGCCACAATATTTCCATACCAGTCCTTGTGCAAATGATCAGAGCGGCATAAATTTAAATGCAAATTTGGGTGCCTGTGAATATTCATAACACTAAATGGTCACAAAACATCAGTTAATGGGACAGAATTTTCCAAACCAATGCAGTTTTTGGAGAATCCCTGGCCAGCCGTCCGCGAAGGCAGCCTGTCAGATTGGTAAATGAATTTCCTCTGCCACATAACCCTACATACTGTATGGCTTCGTATCTTTGGGTTGTGTTTCTTAAAAACACTACTGCAGTGTTCTGCCTGCTGGGATTTTTATTTTAATTTGGGGTGGTTGACTGCCCAATGAACCTTTTAAAACTGGTCAAAGTTAAATGTTAACATTATCCTCAAAACCCAAAAAAGGATTATCTGTAATCTGTGTTCACACTAAATCTATTTTTTTTTTTGTCAGCTAACAAATAAATGACCTAATATTGTGATCACTGCCTTTAATAGAAACGTCAACAGGGAGATATGAATGAGGACCAGTAAAGGTCATAGAACTAGTGAGTGGGGAAACAAAATGAAAAACAGGAATAATAATGACAAATAATCCTGTCCACTCTGATGGAATGTTCCTTATCCAGTGAAGTAGTAAACAACAACAGTACAGTACAACAGGCATATTTGCTATCACCACAACCCATGCAAGGAAAACCCTTTTGTGGAACATGTTGCAGGCATCAAATTAAAAATGAGAATATTTGCAATAAAAAAACAACAATAATATTTATTAATTTGAACATGGCGGCACGGTGGACAACTGATTAGAGCGTCAGCCTCACAGTTCTGAGGACCTGGGTTCAATCCCCGGCCATGCCTGTGTGGAGTTTGCATGTTCTCCCCGTGCCTGCGTGGGTTTTCTCCGGGCACTCCGGTTTCCTCCCACATCCCAAAAACATGCATTAATTGGAGACTCTAAATTGCCCGTAGGTGTGCATGTGAGTGCGAATGGTTGTTTGTTTGTATGTGCCCTTCAATTGGCTGGCAACCAGTTCAGGGTGTACCCCGCCTCCTGCCCGATGATAGCTGGAATAGGCTCCAGCACGCCTGCGACCCTAGTGGGGAGAAGCGGCTCAGAAAATGGATGGATGGATGGATAGTTTGAACATTAAATATGTTGTCTTTGCAGTGTATTCAATTGATAATAGATTGAAAAGTATTTGTAAATTGTTGTATTCGTTTCCTGGAGGGCGGCACGGTGAACGACTGGTTAGAGCGTCAGCCTCACAGTTCTGAGGACCGGGGTTCAATCCCCGGTCCCGACTGTGTGGAGTTTGCATGTTTTCCCCGTGCCTGCGTGGGTTTTCTCCGGGCACTCCGGTTTCCTCCCACATCCCAAAAACATGCATTAATTGGAGACTCTAAATTGCCCGTAGGTGTGAATGTGAGTGTGAATGGTTGTTTGTTTGTATGTGCCCTGCGATTGGCTGGCAACCAGTTCAGGGTGTACCCCGCCTCCTGCCCGATGATAGCCGGGATAGGCTCCAGCACGCCCGCGACCCTAGTGAGGAGAAGCGGCTCAGATAATGGATGGATGGATGGATGTTTCCTGGAGTCTTTTCCAGGATGGAGCTGGGACATCCAGGTTGGATGTGGAACTTCCAGGCTGGAGCAGGGACATCCAGCCTGGGGCGTGTGTGTGTTTGTGTGTGTGTGTGTATGTGTGTTTGTGCCCAGCGGGCCACGGTTTGATTTACATTTTACATAACGTCCCAATGTCATTGGACTTGGGGTTTGTAATTACAAATATATCTTTGGTCATCTATCAATGCCAGTGATACGGTGATGTATAGTGACAAGCAGAACAATTAAATGCTCTTCCATTAGATGGCAGAGGGTACAACAAACCTGTGTATTCACCTGTTGCCACTCATACAAAAGAATAAGCCATGGTTTCCTGTGAGTATATCAGTTTAGTGTTCAATTAAACAGACACATATCACACTGAGTAAGTAAATTTGCGAGAAAATAAAGAAACAATCCTCTTTTTTCAGTACTCATATGTTTGTGACATTTTTGGGGTTTGTGTGTCCCAATGATCCTAGGAGCTAAGTTGTCTGGGGCTTCACGTCCCTGGTAGGGTCACCCATGGGAAACAGGTCCTTGGTGAGGGACCAGACAAAGCATGCTCAAAGACCCCTTATGACGAGTGAATATATTGGACCTAGTTTTCCCTCGCCCAGACGCGGGTCACCGGGGCCCCCCTTTGGAGCCAGGCATGGAGGTGGGACACGATGGCGAGGACCTTGTGGCCGGGTCTGCACCCATGAGGCCCGGCTAGGCACAGCCAATGTGGGTCCCCCTTCCCATGGGCTCATCACCTATGAGAGGGGCTAAGGGGGTTGGGTGCAGTGTGAGCTGGGTGGCGGCCAAAGTCTCGGATCTTGGCAGTCCAACTGACACTAGGGAAGTGATTCTCAACCAGTGGGCCGGGGCACATTAGTGTGCCGTGAGCGCTCTTCAGGTGTGCCGTGGGGAATTATAAAATTTTATGTAATTGCTAAAAAAAATATTTATTTACAAGAAATAAAGTATCTTTGAAGTCACTGATGGTGTAGGGGTGCACTCGCCTGACTTTGGTGCGGGCAGCGTGGGTTCAGTTCCCACTCAGTGACGGTGTGAATGTGAGTGCGAATGGTTGTCTGTGTCTATATGTGCCCTGCGACTGACTGGCGACCAGTTCAGGGTGTAGTCCGCCTTTCGCCCGAAGTCAGCTGGGATAGGCTCCAGCGCCCCGCGACCCTAACCAGGATAAGCGGTGTTGACAATGGATGGATGGAAAGTATCTTTGTTCATCTATTTATGCCAGTGAGGTATAGTGACAGACAGAACAAATACATGCTATTCTATTAGATGGCAGGAAGGACATTCAGTGATTAATGTAACATTTTTGTTTGTTGGTGTGCTGTGAGATTTTTCAATTGTAAAATATGTGCCTGAGCTCCATAAAGGTTGGAAATCACTGCTCTAGGGACGTGGAATGTCACCTCTCTGGTGTGTGAGGTCGATAAATTTCGACTAGATATAGTTGGGCTCACCTCAACACACAGCTTGAGCTAGGTACCAGTCTTTACGAGAGGGGCTGGACTTTCTTCCACTCTGGAGTTGCCCACGGTGAGACGCGCCGAGCAGGTCTGGGTATACTGATTGCACCACGTCTCAGTGCCTGTACGTTGGGGTTCTCCCCAGTGGACGAGAAAGTAGCCTCCCTCTGCCTATGGGGGAGGTGGACGGGTCCTGACTGTTCTCTGTGCCTATGCAACAAACAGCAGCTCAGAGTACCCACCCTTGATGGAGTCCTTGGAGTAGGTGCTGGAGAGCGTTCCTGCTGGGGACTCCCTTGTTCTGCTGGGGGACTTCAACGCTCATGTGGGCAATGACAGTGAGACCTAGAAGGGCGTGATTGGGAAGAAAGCCCCTCACCCCCTTCCCTCCTCCGATGAGAACCCGAGCGGTGTTCTGTTATTAGACTTCTGTGCTTGTCACGGATTGTCCATAACGAACACCATGTTCTAGCATAAAGGTATCCACATGTGCCCCTGGCACCAGGACACCCTAGGATGTACTTCGATGATAGACTTTGTGGTTGTGTCATCAGACATGCGGCCGCAATTCCTGCCCACCGAGAACTATTCCAACTACAATTATTCCAGAAAAACCTCATTTAACAATTACAGGCAAGTTGAATTCAATATTGTTGTTGTATACAATGAAACCCCTGGGTGTCATTAATAAAGCAACATTTGTCCAGCCACAAATACTACTGACTACTGTATCTGTGCAAACTGTGTGCAAACCTCTAAGTTGTAAAAGTATCACTGAAAATGACACAGTACATTTTGCAATGACAACTGTGCTTTTTTTTCTTTAATAAATTATAGTGCAATACACTACAAACTGCCACTAATTGCAGCCTCATCTGCCAAAATACAATCTATCCTTGATCATCACTCTATGTCATAGAGTCTATGATGTAGTTCTTGTGAGTAGTCTACAAAAACCAATATAATGGAAAATAATTTATTTTAGGCTTTTAATCATTTATGTGATCCTTTATTTTTCCAGGTTCAAACGATTATCCAAGTACATCTTAAGAAAAAGCAAAAATAAATTCACACTTGTGCAAAGATGTTTTTAAAGAATTATTGAAGCTAAAATTGAAAAAAAAAAAAGCATATCAAATAAAATCATTAAAAGCCCAAAACGAATATGGCTTGGCCATGGTAAGTGTCTGTAAACTTCTGACCAGAACTGTAAATGTATTGTATATGTCCTGTTTAAAGACTGGTATGTAGACTGTTTACTGTTTGTACATTTTGTACAAGCAGTTGACATTGCATCATGTGAGAAAACTATCCATCCATCCATCCATCCATTTTCTGTACCGCTTATCCTCACCAGGGTCGCGGGCGTGCTGTAGCCTATCCCACCTATCTTCGGGCGAGAGGCGGAGTATACCCTGAACTGGTCATCAGCCAATCGTAGGGCACATATAAACAAACAACCATTCATACTCACATTCACACTTACGGGCAATTTAGAGTCTTCAATCAACCTACCATGCATGTTTTTGGGATGTGGGAGGAAATCGGAGGACCCGGAGAAAACCCACACAGGCACGGCGAGAACATGCAAACTCCTACACGGGTGGGGCTGGGATTTGAACCTCGGTCCTCAGAACTGTGAGGCAGATGTGCTAACCAGTCACCCTGACAAAACAAAATAAACATTAATATTAAATAAAGTTTACATCTTGACTTTAATTGAATCAGCAAGATAACTGTTATTTGACATGTATTAACATTCGTGCAAGAATGCACAACGTGAATTACAGTAAATCAAAAATGTTCCGAAGGGTGGGACAAATGTATATCAACCAGAGGTGGGTAGTAACGCGCTACATTTACTCCGTTACATTTACTCAAGTAACATTTTTGATAAACTGTACTTGTCAAAGTACTTTAAATGCACTGTACTTTTTACTTTTACTTCAGTATTTATGCGAAGAAGAATCGATACTTTTACTCTGTTACAATGATCGACATACCGTTCGCTACTTTTATTTATCCATTCTTGTGTGTGCTTGTCTATTTTTAGACTCCATCTTCGACTTCCACATAGGGTGCCCGTTACGCCAATCCAACGTGATCACTAATGCCATTTGATTCTAATTCACCAATCAGACGACAAAAGGCAGTCACAAGACCACGCACGTAGCCTTTGCGAGCCAATCAAAATGACTCATTGTGGGGGAAAAACCTTACTTTACAGACTCCAAAAAACATCAGCTTTGTCATGCAGCTCTTAAATTGTGACTGTATGATACAGATGTTTCTATTGTTGTTTTGGCAATGGATATGGCAACATTAGCCCTATCCTATAGTTCGCGCACACACATGCTCACACACAATCACTAAGTCTGGTCAGCAAACAGCTTCTTCATGAAGCGAATAAAACAAATAATGTTTCTGTAGGGCCCAATCTATGTGTTGTTGATTTTTGGGCAGTTAAAAATTGAAATGGTGGAAGGTGTTCGTCGACTCCCATATTATTTATTTTGTTTTATTTGATGTTCATGCTCTGCTTTAAAAACAAATTTAGAAGTTACTCTTTACTTAGGTAGTTTTTTCATTAATTTGTTTCTTACTCTTACTCAAGTAAATATTTGGATGACTACTTTTTACTTGTACTTGAGTCATGTTATTCTAAAGTAACAGTACTCTTATATGAGTACAATATTTGGCTACCCTACCCACCTCTGATATCAGGCCTAGTCACTGTTGGTGTCTTTACAGTGTGTGCCCAGGGTGTAGTCTGCCTTTCCCCCAAAGTCAGTTGGATTTATTGACATTCAATCTTTTCATTGGGGGAAACACTTAACATTGATTTTGCCCAAAGAGAAAAAATAATGAGCTAACAATCTCAAAAGCCTGTCTTTAAAAATAGTCTTTCTCTGTCATTTTGTTTTATTGTTCCCCATAAATAAATATCCATCTGCTGCTCTATTAAAGGTGACGGACAATTTGGTTGAGCAGCTGGCCCTTACAGAACTTTGAAAAACTTGGGGTAGTTCTATTTCACATCCTGCAGATGGCAATTTGGTCAAAGTGATTCAACTCGATTTATTTGTTTGGATTAACATTTAACTGTTTTGGGTAATTTAGTGTGTGTAGTGTGTTTGTATCTGTATTCTTGCCATAGCTACATGTTCTTTGTTTGTTACATGGGGCACCAAATCCATCTGCCCATAAGTAAGTAAATAAGGCATCATGCAGCCACTTTCCATTCACTGCCAGTTGTCCATGTTAACATTCAACAGCTGTCAGTG
This sequence comes from Phyllopteryx taeniolatus, assembly GCF_024500385.1. Lineage (NCBI taxonomy): Eukaryota > Metazoa > Chordata > Actinopteri > Syngnathiformes > Syngnathidae > Phyllopteryx > Phyllopteryx taeniolatus. The sequence goes on along the minus strand of NC_084509.1, from coordinate 17,628,928 downwards.
GCAGTGAATGAGTAAAAACAGAGTTCACAGTACCAAGTTAAAACAACCATTTTAACTTGGCACTGTTCATCTGCAGGATGAACCCTCTGCTCGTCCGCTGCCATGCTGCAGCAACTGGAATTACCAGCACCAATTGAACAGAGGCTTTGAAGTCAGAAACACTTCAACCCCTGGAAGGGATCTGAAATTAGTGGAACTGTCACTGAGGGATTTCCTGATAGTGATAGCATTCCCTTCACTTGGAAAGTCACATCATCCTTACTTGACTTGTGATGCAGCAATTAGTCCTCTGTGTTGTCTGTTCATAAAGCCTATTTTTTTTCCACCCAAAAATATGAGATAATAGCTCAATTTCTGATCATTAATCATAATTTAATTAGATATTTTCGAAGACCTACTGTCCATAAAAAATGTTCAGACAGTAATCCACCCTGACCAAACAATCCTAATCCTTTTTTCTGACTAATTTGAGTAAAGAATCATGATTTCCCAGGCAATGTTTTCCACCTGAAGTGTGCACCTGTAATGTCACTGAGTCTCTTCCACTATTCCCGAGTCCACTGGGTCCCTAATAATGACATTTAATCTTTTACATATAAAAATATTTTACGTTACGTTATACGATTCTCTGAGGCCTCATCAGTACTTCGGTTCCCTCAATCAACTATTATCAATAACATTAGAAAAACAAAAGAAAATGCAGCTCTACACCACTACAAATTAAAAACAATAATCTAATTTTTTTTGATAATGCAGATGCCGTTTGTGCATTGGATCTCAAAAGAATGTGCATGTTCATGTGTGAATGCATGACTGCGTTCCCGTGTCTGCTACACTTACAGACAATGCTTTAGTGTTTTGTTCCACCAACCTTCTTCCCACTGCATCACTCGTAACCTTGTTGTGAGTAACATCCCTTCATAACACCATTTGTGACAAAAGAAGAAACCCAAACACAGGCCAGCTGACCCTTTTTTCGCAACAGCGCAAGCTACACATACTGTATCTGTGGCATATATTTCCGTGAGCCTGTTTGCAATACGGGAGCTGGATTTATCACAATACTAATACTCGTTCAAGAAATGGACGAAAAGTGAGCTGGAAAGAAAAAAGACAACAGCCACAATATTGTGGCTTGTGTCTTTTAACACATCCCTTGAGATGGGATTCAATTTGTAATTATCTAAAATAAAAAGCCTTAATTTAAGGTAGGTTTTTCCCTTTTCGCTGCGATGTAACGATACAACAGGATGTTCAGTGTAACTATTTTGAGCAGAACAGTTTTTATTTAGTGGTATTAGCACAGAATCGGCATCCAATCAAACAAGTTATCTCTTTACGGCTAAGGCATGTTGTATCGTGTGAACATGAAGAAGAAAAATGTTTCCATTATCAGAGACCATTTGGCAGAGTTCTGCCTTGCCATGCAGGGCAGGGATTACAACAGTGACACAACCTGCTCAATCACACAATTTAATCAATCAGCCCAATAGAAACCAAGTCAAGGTGACAGCAATGAGAAAGCCATTAAACTTAATGGATTATGACAGAAAAATGAATTTCACCTCATTTTAAATCTATAAAGTAGTGACATCCAGCTCTATAAAATACATTTCCCTTAAATATTAACACAATAAAGCACCTTTATTACAATACCTTAAATCCTGTATAGAAATTGGTGTCTGTCTTTAGGTTGTTTCATTCGTTTTATAATCCTACCACTACAGAAATGCATAAAGCAAGTGGGGAATGGTCTTCAGCGGCACGGTGGACGACTGGTTAGAGCGTCAGCCTCACAGTTCTGAGGACCCGGGTTCAATCCCCGGCCCCGCCTGTGTGGAGTTTGCATGTTCTCCCCGTGCCTGCGTGGGTTTTCTCCGGGCACTCCGGTTTCCTCCCACATCCAAAAAACATGCATTAATTGGAGACTCTAAATTGCCCGTAGGCATGACTGTGAGTGCGAATGGTTGTTTGTTCCTATGTGCCCTGTGATTGGCTGGCAACCAGTTCAGGGTGTACCCTGCCTCCTGCCCGATGACAGCTGGGATAGGCTCCAGCACGCCCGCGACCCTAGTGAGGAGAAGCGGCTCAGAAAATGGATGGATGGATGGATGGAATGGTCTTCAATTATAGCAACTGCAATATATGCCAATAAAAATAATCAGTTTGCACACATCCATATATGTGGGGTAAAGAATGTGCAGTAATGCATCATGTAAAAGGCAATCTATTGAATTTGTGATAACTGATTGGTTCAGTGAAAAATGAAGAAAAAAACAATCACAAACCCCACCTTCTTTCTTAAGCCTTTATAAAAGAATACTGTATATCAATGTGATGCGATAAGTGAAATAATAAGATGAAGCATCAACGCTACCACCTTCCTGTCTCATACCGATAACAACATGACTTTGGAGTGATTGTACATCTTTAGTACATGTTTTAGGTGATACATTTCATACTGTATATTAGCATACTCAGAGTTACAGTACATCCCGTTTCTTTGGTTGACACCCTCATCATGTCGAGTGAATTGTTCCCAGTATTAGTCATGCTATAGAAGAAGCTGCATCCTTTTACGGTACACTCACAATGCCAGGGCCAGGGAATTCTTCCACTCTTCGGCAGAGATACAGATCAGAATGGTCAGAATAGAGGAATGCACGCTTTCTTGTTACAGAAGTAAACAGAGATGATCAGAGAGCACAGACCTCCACCAAGGCTTAAACATGTGTAGCCTCTGTTATCAAAGAGTTGTTTGCCACAATCTAAAAGCTAAAATGTGGTAAAGTTGAATCTACGTTGAGAATTTCTTCTGAATGCTATCCACCCACTCATCCATCCATGCATTTTCTTTATCTTATCCGAGGTCAGGTCACGGGGGCAGCAACTTAAGTATGAAAACCCTGACTTCCATCCCCCCAACCACTTCGCCCAGCTCTTCCGTGCGAATCCCGACGCTTTCCCAGCCAATCTGAAAGACATGCTTGTCCCGGCTCATCCCTGGGGCCTGCCCTTGGCTGCATCTAGAAATTCTGTCCATGAAACAGAATCAGTGACAAAGAGCAGCCTTCACGGAGTCCAACTCTTACTGGAAACGAATCCAACTTACTGCCGGCAATGCAGACCAAACTCTGACACTGGTCGTACAGGTACCGAACAGCCTGTATTAGGGGGTCTAGTATTCCATACTCCTGGAGCACCCCCCATGGGACTCGAAGCCACCCAGAAGTTATTCTCAATGGTCTCACCGAACTCTTCCCACGCAGGAGTTTTTGAGATTACCAAAGCCGTGTTCCACTTGGGCTGCCGGTACCCATCAGCTGTTTCCGGAGTCACATAGGCCGAAAAGGCCCAAAAGGACTCCTTCTTCAGCTTGACGGCATCCCTCACCGCTGGTGTCCACCAACGGGTTTTGGGATTGCTGCACGACAGGCAACAACCACCTTACGGTCACAGCTTCGGTCGGCCCCGTCAACAATGGAGGCATGAAACATGTCCCAATCGTACTCAAGGTCCCCCACCTCCCTCCCTTTACAAAACTGATGGCAAACTCAACTTCACAAACTACACGAATGTCTCTCTCTCACAATTCTCAAAAATTCAGGAAAAACTCTTCAATAACAAATTAGAAAAACAAATTACTCTCTGGAAGACAGTATGGATTCATAATAAACAGGTCAATTGTATTAGCTTTAACAGAAATCACTAACTCCATAGACAAAATGAAATGTGCAGTAGGGATGTTTATTGATCTCCAGAAATCATGCAATACCATAAATCATGAGATATTGATCAATAAATTGGAAAGATATGGGATTAGGGATTTACCCTCGAAATGGCTCAAGCCATTTAACGAAAAGGCAGCAGTAATTATTAGTTATTACAGTTATTTATTAGTTATTATAGTTATAATATAATATAATAAAACATAATAAATATATATAATATATATTAATTCGTTTCCAACAGTCTTTTGCCTTAATTTCATAGTGTGCAGTCTTGCTTGTGCAGTTTCCATTCTTGCTTGCGCAGCTTCCAGTCATGTACAGTACTGTAGTAAGTAGATCTTTTTTTTTTTTTTTTGTCCAGTCAGTTTTCAGCTACTGTGTGTTGCCACGTCAATGTAATCTACCCAAAGCCTTCACAATCCAGAGTGGTGGCATCATAAAAGTAAAACACACACACACTGTCGAAATGGTCTAACCAGTGGAATTTTAGATTCACCACTCCGCACCTTCACGCAGGCTGAGTCACGTCGGCATTTTTCTCATCCACTGATTGGTTCAGCTAAATAGTCCTCTGATTGGTTGAGGCGAATATAGGCATGAGATTGATTGACTGAGGAGGATGACGTCAGACACGATTAAATATTCTTTTTCCAGGCGCGCTTTTTAAGGAAGAATTCGACTTTGTGAGGCTAGGTCAACCAAAATACTGTTGTTGCTGTCTGGCCTGTTTCCACCTGGAAAATGATTTTTTTTTTGGGGGGGGCACTTATGAGCAGCATGTAGGACCACGACAGCTAGCTTGCACAGACAGGAAGAAGAAAAGGAAAGAGGTCTGCTGCGTTTGTCAGCATATCTGGTGAGTGCGATGTATTTTATTTCAAGTTTTTTTTGTTTTTTTCCTCATGTTATTAGATAAATATTGATTGTGAACTGCTATATTGTGGTGCACACACTACAACTTCTACAGAGGTTTGGAGATGTTTGAAGGTGATGTATTGGAAGATAAAGGTAACTGTGTTTCTTGCTTTAGTAAAAATGGTATTCATCCTCAAATATGCTAAATCTGTCTCTTCTTTAATGCCACACATAGTTATATAATGTTTTTGTCCATTATTTTGCGATGTAATGGTGTTATTAAGAAGTGGGCTAGGTCACTAAAGGTCCAGGTCCAAAACTCACTGCCCGCCATGCTTATACAGACATAAATCATCTAAGTAAGTTTAGAAGTTGTTACCACAAACGTATACACATGGAATTTAACAGAAAAAAACAATATGGGGAGGTAGCAACTGAATATTTTTAAACAGTTACAGCGTATATTTAATAGAAGTAACACATTCAGATGAAAATCTTGAAGGCACACAGATGAAATAGTCTGGGTGTGTGGCACACAGACATGCAGTTTCCTTTAAATTCATAGTTCATTTGAAATCATGCTGGGGGGAAATTAGATTTGCATTCTGCACTCAAGATGGGAGAAATAATTTCCATGGCTGCAGTCACTGCAATAACTTTGAGGATGAGTACAAATCGGAAAACAACCCGAGGAAACAACATTGTTGTTTTCATTTAGGATTTCAAGGCAAGAACACACAGAGTGATGCCATGCGACAGCTTTCACTCAGTTGGAATGGTGATGTAACTGACTGACGTCTATTTGTATTTCTCAGTCCCCTAAGATAAGGAAAAGTAGAATGATTGTTCAGTAAATTGACCAGATTGTTGCCTGACCATCCTGAAAGGGGGATCCCCCCAATCTGTGGTCCCTTCTCAAGGTTTCTTTTTTCCACAAATGGGGTTTTGAGTTTTTTCATCCACAATTGGTGGGTTTAGATTAGGGGATGTCATCAATCATTGCCAACTGTGGGACTGTGAAGCCCTTTGAGACTCCTTTGTGATCAAGGGGTAAACAATAAAATTTGACTTAACACAAGATGTCTGCAAGTCAAAGCTGAACGGAAAGGTCACACTTATATGTTTGTGCTTTCAGAGGGAGAGAAGATGATCGTAGTGTCAGGAGTGCCACTACGATCATGTTTGACGAATAAAATCTTGACACTCAAGTCACAACTCGACAACAAGATAACAATAAAGCCTGAGGCGCTCAGTTGTGCTCCTGGGTGGAATGATGCGATATCTAAAGAGCTGCCCATCTGCCACAGCTCATCATAGAGCAGATGAGAATAGTTGTCCAATATGGCCCTTTTATTGTTTTTCATCCTCCTCTCAGCTACAGTCTTGAGCTTGTCCAACTCTAGTCCAGTCACGGAGCGGGCTTTCATCACGACTTTGTTGACTCTGTTGATTTCACTAGTCTTGATGCTGCCCCACCAGCACACCACCGCAAAGAAGAGTGTCCTGACCACCAAAGAGGGGTAGAAGATCCTTACTGCAGTCGTGGTGAAAGTAGCTTTCATGTGAAGGATGGAAATATGTAATTAATGTTGCATAGATGGGAGTATGTTGACAAACATTTTACAGTAGATGCCTTTGCACCTTAACTCTAACCTGATGGCAGGGAGAAAACTGTGGAAGGGTTAGACATGAGGGTAAGGATGATTTTTTTTTTTGAGTGGGAGGCATTTGTGGAAAGCCAGCATATTTCCTGTAAACAAGAAGACAGGGAAGTGGTTGGTAGTGTCATGTTGGCTTCAGCGACTAGGTAGAGCTGGGAGTCATTTGTGTAGCAAAGAAAAAAAGGACATACTGCAGAGGGTAGATAATAAGCAGAGGTGATCCAATGAATCTGGAGGAACACCAGTAGTGACAGAAAGTAACATATTTGTGTGGCCGGACACATGATTTAAACCAGTTGTGGGGTTTGTGATGCCAATGGATACTAATCTCTCATGGATACCAATCTCTATGTTATTGTTATTTTCTATTGTTCATCTCTAGATCATGATTCAACATAAATCTGTAATACACAACCAAATTCCACCATATCAGACCAAAATGACTTAACTGCATTCACTTATTTGACTTGATGACAAACAGTATGAGCCGAACTGAAGGACATGTTCATGTCATTGCTATTAATCTGAGGTTCAGAAAAGCTTCAGAAAACTTGGTGGAGTGGATCACTGTAAGAGATTCACGCTCGAGCAGGCCCTGTTGCATCACTTGCCATCATATGCCCAAGGTGAATTTCGAAAGGGAGGATAAAGACCTAATATGTGGGCTTTGTGAAAGATGGTATATATCACTACAAGACAGATACCTAGCAAGGCAGAAAATTGGGATGGTAACCAGAAAAGACAGCACTGAGGAGAAGGGATTGTTTGAAAAACGATGAGCAAATTAGCATTGGTATTTTTCATGATGAGAGGAACCAAAAGAAGAAGAAAGAGCATGCATTTGGCGACTCATTTCATTGAAATCAGTGAATAACTGCAAGAATGGAATGCAAGCATGTATACCGAGCCTGCCTCAGAACATATATATATATATTTGTAATTCATTTAATAAATTGGCACTTATCCATGATCAATTTTGTAAGGGTGTGAATATGTCCTGTATGTGCATGGACCGATGATGCAGTTGTTGTTTTTTAAGCAAAGGTGAGCTAAGGGTAAATTTTTAGTCATGTGTATAGTCCAATGGACAGCATTTGTGCATGGGTAAAATTTACCTCGTGTACCCCACATGAAGAGAACTGGAAAACCCCACAGAGAAAAGACCCAGATGAGGAAAACAGATAAACTCCACAGAGAAAAGGCCTTATTAACTAGGATTTGAATGCGGACCATAAACTGTTAATAACTGAGGCGTCATGGGCTCCAAACCGATTTGTTATGTTTCATGGTTAACAACCCCTCAACTCAACTTTACCTATAAGAGATGGGCAATTTGATTTACAATAAGAAAAGCAAATACCTTTTTGATGACGAAAATAAGAAAAAAACAGTTTACCATGGACATTTAAAAAAAGATCAGTAAAAAAATGTAAAAACAAGACCTACAGTATAAATCCACATCTACATCTTAAATATTTTGGGCTCTGTTTTCATGAATGGCATTAATCCTGTGCAACTCTCTGTCAGAGGTGGGTTAGGCCGGTATTGGTAATTTCATTGATGAGCACAGCTCCATTGTGGGAGTGTTTACAGCTGACTTCAGTCGCCGCCAATCAAAGCAGGTCCTCTCATTCCCGTTAAATGTGGCGCAACTGACAGTTTTGACGCAGACATGGCACCATTCTTTGGAGGATGATGTGCAATCGCAGTGATCCGTGCGTGAGTGGCACATTGTCACTGCTCTGGCCATGGTGCGGCAACAGACAATGGGCCTCATTCACTAAAGTATGTGTACAAATGTTCTTACTCTCCACACAAGTTGAGCGTATACGCAAAATTAGTCGAATTCATGACACGTGTACTGGCCAATTTTCTTCACGTCACTGTACATATGATAATGAATCAGAATTCGTTCTAAATGACGGACTCGTGGTGCTCCAATCTGCATAAACCGCACCCCTATTTCCTATAAAAGGATGTCCCTTTTACGCATCTCAGCCAATGTGTGAAGGTTGAAAGTTGCGAGACATGCCCCCAAAACATTATAACGTTCTTAATCTTTAACCTATTTTCATAAGGTTCATATAATCGGAAAGCTTGCTAAAACTTAAATCAGCTCATTGCGTGACAACTCCCAGCACAAGAAGAGCGGCGGATACACACATTCTTACATACATAGAGCACTTACAAGCACTTACTTTAATTTCTCGTGTATAATGTGCACCCATGTATAATAGGCACCCCCAAAGTTGAGCTAAAAATTCTGGAAAACCCTTCTACATTGTGCATTCACAAGTGGTTCTTCTATACTGAGGCAACCAATCAGATCTTAGCCAAATATGGACAAAGCAGATACAAAACAGGGTCAAACAGAAGTAGCTGTCAGATGGGCCATTTCTGGACAATCGTATGACAAAACCAAGGTGCTTTGTAAAATGAAATTGACGTCCATGTCTGTCAAATTGGGAAAAACGCATTGCGAGCCTTGCGCTTGGAAGAAAATTAGGACACACCGCCATTTGTGCACTGGCGCAGATGCGCTATGAAAAGAAAAAAAACCCTGTATTTGTATCCCCCAAGTTCCAAAGTGAGATGGCCATAAGACTGAGGAATCTTATTTGAGATTAACAATTTATTTTTGACCTTTGCCATGTAATGGATAGACTGACAAGAAATTGAAAACAATAGTGATTGACTTTTATCCTAACAGGGCTGCCATATTGTATAAACAGCAGCAGTGTGTGCCTTCACAGCAGACCTATATTTTCTCATTTGATCATTCATTATTATGTAAAAGGCAGACCTTTGGCATGAAGGAAGCAAAAGAAGATAAGTGGAAAAGTTATATATACGACATATAGCCGCCAATGATGGCTTTTTTTAAGAAGTAGATTGCAAATGTGCTATCTTTTTTTGCCGTGCTTATGACAATCAGGTCTTTTAAAACACTTTAGATTAATGTTTTTAAAATTTTATTTGCACTGTATCTTCTTTCAATAATTTTAGCAAGATGTCTTTTTTTCTCTTCTTTGTTTTTAAAAGTTATTTGCTTTTAAATGCTTATAAATGCACATTTAATAGTGTCAAGCACATTGAATTACCGATGTGAGTATAATTACCTATGAAATGCACTATACAGCTGCCTTGTCTTGCCTTTTGCCAGAAAACCCCATGGCAGCAATTTGGGATGACTCCCCACTGAAAAGACTTCATCACCCATTTTACTCTAAAGAGCTTATCAACGCAGCTGCTTGGAATATATGATTTTTATCTGTGTGTAGGAGAGAAAATTCAACAATGGAGTATTACACTGCAGAGGCAACTAACTGGATGTGAGACGCAGGCCTGAAAAAGATAGATAATACACATTTAATAATTGAAATGAAGGCATGGAAAGTGACTTCTGACAATGACCAGTGTTTTGTTTATGCTACACCTCTCAACAAATGAGATATGGTGGCACAGTATATCTAAATGCACAGCATGTTGGACCTTGAACAGGATGGGTTATAGCAGCAAAATTCCCAGGAGATGCTGTTCCTGTCAGCTAAGAACACAAAATTGAAGCAATTGATAATTGGAAAATTGCCTATGCTGAAGAGTCTGCTGCAACAAATGGAGGGTAGGGTCAGAATCTAGCATAAATAACATGAAAGCATGAAAGGTATTCAGACCATTACGGACTATTCACCCTCACCACAGAACTGCGACAGCTCCACCTCCCTGCGAAATGAGCTGAATGACTTCTTTCCTCGCTTTGAGACACACAACAGCACCCCTGGACACAAGACTCCACCCCTTCCTGGTGACCAAGTGCTGACAATGACTCGGGACAGCGTGAAAAGATCTCTCGATAGGATGACCACACGAAAAGCCCTGGGCCCAGACAACATACCTGGTCGTGTTCTGAGGGACTGTGCAGCTGAACTCACAGATGTTTTCACAGACATCTTTAACACCTCTTTGAGACAGGGTGTTTGTCCCCACGTACTTCAAAGCCACCACCATCATCCCGGTCTCGAAGAAGTCATTTCCTTCCTGCCTCAATGACTACTGTCCGGTAGCGCTCACTCTCAGCCTGATGGAGTGCTTCAAGCGGCTAGTCATGCAACACGTCAAGTCCTCCCTAACCCCCTCCTTGACCCCTTCCAGTTCGCATATCGGTCCAACCAGTCAACCGATGACGCCATCTCCACCGCCCTCCACTCTGCCCTCACACACCTGGACTCTAAGGACTCATATGTCAGAATGACTTCAGCTCAGCATTCAATACCATCATCCCTCAACAACTGATCTACAAAGTGGACCAGCTGGGGCTCAACACTTCAATGTGCAACTGGCTGCTGGACTTTATGATAGGGAGACCGCAGGCAGTACGGGTCGGCAGCAACACATCCAGTACCATCACTCTGAACATGGGGGCCCCTCAAGGTTGTGTGTTGAGCCCCCTCCTCTTCACCCTGCTGACCTATGACTGCACACCGACATACAGCTCCAACCTCTTCACCAAGTTTGCAGATGACACAACTGTGGTGGTCCTCATCAGCAACGGGGACGAGACAGACTACAGGAGTGAGTTGAGCTTCCTGGCCAGGTGGTGCATGGACAACAATCTCTCCCTGAACATGGAAAAAACCAAGGACATTGTTGTGGACAAAAAGGACAAGACCCTGCGACCATGTATCAATAACCGGGGTCTCAATGAAATAACTGTGAAAAACAGGTACCCTCTTCCTCTCATCTCCACCGCCTTTGAGTTCCTGGAGGGAGCCAAGGTTTTCACCAAACTAGACTTAAGAAATGTATATCATCTAGTCAGGATAAGGGAGGGGGATGAATGGAAAACAGCATTCAACACACCAACGGGACATTATGAGTATTTGGTAATGCCTTTTGGACTCACTAACGAAAACTTTGTCAATGATGTTTTGCGTGACATGTTGAATGTGTATGTTTTTGTCTATTTGGACGATATTCTGATATTCTCCCCGGATGAGGAGACTCACATTATTCATGCCTGCTCTGTGTTGCAGCGGTTACTGCAGAATGTACTTTATGTCAAGGCTGAGAAATGTGAGTTCCACACGGTGGCCGTTTCTTTTCTGGATTTCGTGCTGGCTCAAGGTGAAGTCAAAATGTACCCTTGCAAAGTTGATGCCGTGACTAATTGGCCCACTCCCACATCACGCAAGGATGTACAAAGGTTCTTAGGGTTCGCAAATTTCTACAGAAAGTTCATTAGAAATTTCAGTTCAATAGCCTCGCCTTTGCATGATCTTACCTCGCCACACAGACCCTTTGTGTGGAACCCGGTTTATCAGTCACCTTTACAGAAACTAAAATCGAGCTTTACCTCCGCTCCCGTCCTCACTTTGCCAGATCCCAAACAGCAGTTTGTTGTGGAAGTTGATGTGTCTGATGCCGGAATAGGAGCACTGCTCTCCCAGAAATGTCTCAAGGATGGTAAGTTACATCCTTGTCCTTATTTCTCTAAAAAACTGACTCCAGCCGAGAGAAATTATGGCATAGGTGACCGTGAACTGCTGGCTGTCAAGGCGGCTTTGGTGGAGTGGAGGAACTGGCTCGAAGGGGCTCAGACTCCGTTTTTAGTATGGAGAGATCACAAGAACCTCGAGTATCTTAAGTCTGCTAAAAAATTAAATGCTAGGCAGGCTAGATGGGCTCTATTCTTCACAAGATTTAATTTCATGTTATCCTACTGACCTGGTTCTAAAAATGGTAAGCCAGATGCTTTATCACGTATTTTCTGCGAAGAGATTTCTTTGTCCGACCCTAAAACCATTTTTCCCAAGTCATGTTTTATTTCTGCTTTTGTCCGGGACATTGAAACTGTGGTAAAAGAGGCTCTGAATAACACTCTTAGCCCTGAATATTGCCCTGAAAACAGGCTTTATATGGTCCCGACCTTAAGGGGAAGAGTCATCCACTGAGCTCATACTAACCAGACTGTATGTCACCCAGGCATTGGCAAAACGCAATCTATGGTCGAACAGCGCTTTTGGTGGGCTAATGTTAGAAGGGATGTTATCAATTACGTCAATGCTTGCCAGGTATGCGCTGCTAACAAGCCCGCTCGTCAACGTCCTTCTGGGGAGTTGCGACCCCTGCCAATACCACAACGTCCTTTGTGATAGGATTACCGGCCTTTAAAGGAAATACCACCATTCCCACAGTTGTTGACAAGTTCTCTAAGATGGCACACTTCATTGCACTGCCGAAACTCCCTTCAGCTAAATAAACTGCCGAGTTGATGATAAACCAGGTATTCAAGTTTCATGGTTTTCCCAAGAATGTGGTATCTGATAGGGGCCCCCAATTCGTTTCACGATTTTGGAAGGAGTTTTGCAGTTTTAATAGGTGCAACCGTCAGTCTGTCATCTGGGTTTCAGGATGCAAGTTTCATGGTTTTCCCAAGAATGTGGTATCTGATAGGGGCCCCCAATTCGTTTCACGATTTTGGAAGGAGTTTTGCAGTTTTAATAGGTGCAACCGTCAGTCTGTCATCTGGGTTTCATCCTGAAACCAACGGACAAACTGAGAGGCTGAACCAGGACCTGGAGACTGGGCTCCGATTTCTCGCTTCACAGGAGCCACAATCCTGGACTCCGAAGCTGCTTGGGTCGAGTTCTCTCACAATTCTCTCCCCTCTGCATCCACTGGTCTATCGCCTTTTCACATTGTGCATGGTTACCAACCATCTCTGTTTCCTGCCATAGCCCCAGAATCCACGGTTCCAGCTGCATTGACCTTGGTGAGACGCTGCAGGAGGACCTGGAAGCGAGGCAGCCGAATGCTGCTACGCCAAGGACGGTCCTACAAGACTGCAGCTGACCGTAGGAGGACACCGGCCCCGAACTACAAAGTGGGTCAGCGAGTTTGGCTCTCCACTAAGCATATTCCACTCCGGGTGGAGTCCCGGAAGCTCACTCCCAGGTTCGTTGGGCCCTTCCCAATCACAAAGGTCATCAACCCTGTCACCATGAAGCTTAGGCTCCCAAGGTCGATGCATTTCACGTCAGCCTGCTCAAGCCCGCCCGTGAGTCCCCTCTGGTCCTGCCTTCCAGGCCCCTTCCTCCCCCCCTGTTTCGTGGACGGGGGCCCTGTCTTCACGGTGAGGCGGCTGTTGTCGTCTTGTCGGAGGGGGTTTCAATATCTGGTGGATTGGGAGGGCTACGGGCCTGAGGAACGTTCATGGGTGCCACGGTTTATCGTGGATGACTCACTCATTCGGGACTTCAACATTGCACATCCCGGGGCTCCGGGGCCGCCTGGGGCTAGCTGTTAAGGGGGGGGGGGGGTACTGTCATGGGTGTGTGTTCTGATTGTTGTCCACCCCCTGTCTCGTACACACCTGCTCCTGAGAGCATCTTCCCCACATGTGCCTCGTTTACCCTAATTACCGAATGCATTTAACCTCGTGTCTCATTCTTTCTGGTCGCCAGTTCATTGTACCTTGTTGTCACGTTCCAGCATTCCTTGTTTCCACGTCACCGACTCATAGTAAGACTAGACCCTGTTCTGATTGTTGACCTTGTCTTTTTGCCTCACGTTTTTTGGATACTGTTGCCTTTTTTCGGATTGCCTGCCTGTGTACCGACCTCTACCTGTTTATTAAACCTCTCTTTTTGAAACTGTCCATTTGAATTGGAGTCGTGCATTTGGGGTCCTGTCCTTTGTTCCGTTCATGACAGACCATGAAATACAGTAATGTCTCAACTGACATGAAAACAACTTCAAAATAAATTTCTCTGCATGAGAGGGTGTGTTCTGGATGTGAGGAAAAAGGACGAAAAGTAGAAGAAGCAGTGGCTTTGGGAGCAATCTAATGTCTCAAACACAAAGGGGATGCGGACTCTGTATCTCTGTCTGTCGTGGTAAAGAAGGAGCTGACCCGAAAGGAGAAGCTCTCGATTTACCGGTTGATCTATCGACCTATGATCACGAGCTGTGGGTCGTGACCGAAAGAACAAGATTGCAGATATAATCAGCCGAAATGAGTTTCCTCATAATGGTGTCTGAGCCACTGCTCCTCCCAGCCAGATGACGTGGTTCAGCATCTGGTTAGGATGCCCCCTGGACGCCTCCCTGGTGAGGTGTTCCAGGCACGTCCCACTGAGAGGAAGCCCCAAGGACGACCCAGGACAAGCTGGAGAGACTACATCTCCTGGCTGGCCTGGGAATGCCTCGTGATCCCCAAGGAAGTACTGGACTAAGTGGCTGGGGAGAGGGAAATCTGGGTCTTTGCTTAAGCTGTTGTCCCCGTGACCTGACCCCGGATAAGCGGAACAAAATGGATGGATGCATTCTATGTATATTTTATTGCAAAATTAAGAACATTAGCTTGGCCATGGTTATAAAAAAGAAAATGATTCTGCTTTGATACAATTCTACATTACTGTAAGCTATATGACACACCAGAACACAGTATCATGTATTTTTCACTTCCTAAACATAGATTCCAGTTAACTGACTCAATGTCACAATATCAGCGAAAGCTTCACACAATCTGTTTTGAAGTTTTTTTTTCTTCATATTTATGTCTGTATATGTATTTCTTCTGCGCTCCTGTGATTGCTGAACCACATGATGACTCCTATTGAGGGGAAAGTCCAGTGAATCTAGAGAGACAGCTGATCATTGTGCCTAGAGACTCAAATTATAACATTCACTACACGTTTATACCGATTGGTGTGGTTTAGCAACAGAAAGCACAGCTTGACTGTGGGCACAACATGTTTTTGTTGTAGAATTGGTTTTGTGTAGCCAAATAAAAAGTACTTAATGAACCAGTGAGGAGGCTCAGAGCCACAGTAGAGAACTAAGAAATAAAAGCAAGGCGGGAAGGACTGGCAATGTGTTCAAAGCAGGCCAAAGAGGGACAAGGCTGGATTCTCATGTGAGGATTAGTCAGGGCTGAAAAGAGCATGAATGCCTGTTTATCACCCAGAAATGGGCACGATTGTCAAGACTGTTCCGGCCGTGAAAATATGGTGGGGCGAGAAAAGAGGTGAGACAATTTAGCTGGTGAATTGCAGCATCCGATGAGCTTAGGAGCAGACAAGTAAGAGGAGACAAAAATACAGAGGTAAGATGGAAGGAGGAAGAAAAAAAATGATGCAGAGAGAAAATAGACAAAATGAGACCACTGACAAATTGGCTCATGAAAACACTCCTCTCATAGAATGTTTCAATCATTGTAAATGGTCAACCCTTTGAGATTCCTCTTCCAGTGAAGCAGATAAAAACTTCAAAGATGAAAACTGGTAACAAGACCCAAACCAGCAAATGTGCTATTGGAGACAAATAAAAAAAAAAGGGAAATGCTCTTTAAATAAGCTTGCGCTGAAGGGATGATGATACATTCTACTAATTGTATTGCTGATCATGCCATAAAATGCTCTTGGTAAAGGTGGAAAGTTCCAGTTGTACTGCACTACGCGTAAACCCTTCAAATGTCTTCAAAATGCCAGTGTCATGTTTTTTTTCTACACAGGTATTCCTCTGGCGATACAATATTTTTTCTCATTTTAGAGAAATACATTAAGTACTAGCTTACATCCAACCGTCCATGTGCACCAAGCCTCATCCCAATGAATCTTGATTTTTGCTAGAATGAACCACTGTAGTAAGACAAGGCACTGGTGCTTGGACTGGGTGAAGTAAGGTTGCGTGACGCACATGCACGAAGGAAGAGATGATGAATTACCATCATCACTGCTGACTATGCTCTTTGAGGTCTGTTCGCTCGTATGATATCCACTGACCATGTGCTTAATTTCATGCAAAGTGGCATCATGCTCACAGCTCAGCGCACCTAATTTCAAACTAAACCACAATTGTCCACTTTCTTGTTGATCACGACACCCTTTAAGTAATAGTGTACTTTGAACCTATAAACAAGATAACACGTAGGAGAGCAAAAACAGAATTCCTTAGCGCAAATGTGTCTGCACACACAGATTGTGTTTTGTAATGTTTTCTGACTGCTTATCACTGAAAAAACCATTTCCTTCTGATGGCTCTTTGATTTGATTTTACATTTGGTTTGTGTTATTCCAAGCTGTTTGATTACAGTTCCAATTAAATCAGCAGGAAATCAAACCGGCTTCACTCGTGGCATTTTTGAGGATTATTTTTTTGTTCAAATGTTCTAGTACTTGTGGGCAAAATGCAGATGGTGGAGCAGCACCTGTGCAGTAATAGCCCCATCTGTACCAACACATCAAAGTTTGTTTACAGGTCCTTGGGAGAGCTACTACATAGACTGAACTGCATAGCAAATTGTCGCTGAGGCTTTTAGTGGTTCAATAAAGCTCTGTTTGGTGTGTCTCAAGGAATTTCACTTCACTGGCATAATTACCTGGGTTTTACAATTACATGACAAGTCAATGAACATAATTGACTGAAACTGAGGGAAATGTAGTTAGCTTCAGGCTTTAAGACTTCAGAGCACACTTTTTAGAACGCATGGAGACATAGATCTAACTTAACAATGTAAATTACTAACCAAACTGAAGTTACGGGCTAATAGATTGACTACGCTAGGGGTTATTGTACATTTGCGGTGGAAAAAAACAAAACCCTGACTCCCTTGTTGAGATATTTACTCCTTCTATTGTAGTTGAGGAAATTATTTGCCGCTTCAGGGAGTTCAAACTGTGGGAAAATGTAGTGGATGGAAATCAATTGTGTATCTGACCCCTATGGGCAAAAAAATTGATCCCTGAAAGGCAAGGCTAGTAAGGCTTCAAGCATCTTTCGTGCATCATGTTTGAGTGTGTGTGCGTGTGGGTGTGTGTGCGTGCGTGTGCATGTGTGTGTATGCATGCATGCATACTTGTGTGTCTGTGTGTGAAGCGGATGCGGGGTTATATCGATTGCATGTGACCCAATAAAGGAAAAAAGGATTATGCAAATGTACACAGCTGTTTTGTGCCTGGTTGTAATTTTGCAAAGATAGAACTAATCTGCCAGTGCAGCAGTTTTCGAATTGGATACATTTCCCAATAAAATAACACTACGAAACAAACAATATTCCATTATCGTTGTTATCAATCCAATACTAAATAGGTTAAGTAAAAACCTAACTGTAGTTGGGGAACTTTTCATACCAAGCAGTGTTAGCTTCTGTTTTCACTATATGTTAACAATAAGGACCCTTTACATGGTCACCCATTCATATTTGTGTACCGGTACATTTTATTATTTACAAGACTTGGAAAGAATTTCTGCATGTCCGTGTTAAATTTCAATTTGCCTATTCAGTCAAGGCCAGGAGAGAAGTCACCACAACCGAAAAACCTTTTACTGAGGTAAACAAAAATAAATAAATAACAAATAAATCTCTCCTTTTAGGATAAAAAAGTCAGGCATATATTTTGTTTCGTGCATGAATACCAATATAATACAATAATAAAGTAGTTCTATAGACATGTAATGACCCTTTCATGGTGTTCAAGGCCTCCAAAGTGCAGAATAGGATCTGTCACTTGCAGTATAAATGTACTACAATGAACGCCAGTTCAGCTTTTGTTTTTTTTTTGTTGTTTTTTGTTTTTTTAACCTCCATTACTCGCTGAACTCACCTACCTGCTGTTGTTGTCCTCAGGCCAAAGCAATAACAGTATTGCTTTAGTGCCATATGGGGGCAACTTGTGCTCAATGTATGTTGAGGTGAGTTTCATTTGGGCACACAAGTACAATGAAATTGAGATGATATGCCTTGTTATTATGCAATCAATACTAAAATATTTGAATATTACTCAGGTTCAAATATTGATGTTTTTTATTTTAAACAATATAAGAACGGACGATCATTCATATTAACGTGTATTTAAAGACAAAGTTTGTGGCTGGTCGAGAAGGTTTGGGGATTGGCGGGGAGAGTAGGATCAGTTTAAACACTATAAGAATAAGCGATCATTCATGTAAATGTGTACTGAAAGACAGTGAAATTTGTGGCTGGCCAAAGAGTGCTGGGAAGGGGAGTGGGGGGGTTGATGCCAATCTGCATCATTAGTGGATGCTCGGTCACGTTTGTCCTGCCGAACAAAGGTGGGCTCGTGTGTGTTTTGATATTAATTATTAGTTATCTTTTAGCTTAGCTGTTAGTCTGTCCTGATAACTGCGTTTTTGGGTCTGATTAAGCAGCCCCGCTTGCTCCTCTGTTGGCTGCTACGCAAGTTTGCTGCTTTGTATGCCCCTGGGTTTTGCCGAGCGCTGCGCTCCGAGGGTACTAGACGCTTGTGAGTGTTGTAGTTAGTTAAAGTCACTGGACGATCGCAATTTCAACAAATGCTGGAGATCACATGGTAATTTACTTGGATATTGACTATTTTTGGTGTTGTAGGTAAAGAACTTTTGTCAAAATATCCATGACTGTCACAAGCCAATGCAACAGCAGCTGCTGGTGACCAGCACACCATTGAATGAGACGGCTCTTGTGATCGGTCTAGTTTTTTGATATAGGACCGGTCAGTGACGTCATATTTTCCCAATATTGCCTGATAATTAATGGTCCCAATTGTTATCGGGCATTGTGAGTTTTTGGCCTTCTTGTGTGGAGTTAGCATCCATCCATCCATTTTCTGAGCCGCTTCTCCTCACTAGGGTCGCGGGCGTGCTGGAGCCTATCCCAGCTGTCATCGGGCAGGAGGCGGGGTACACCCTGAACTGGTTGCCAGCCAATCGCAGGGCACATAGGAACAAACAACCATTCGCGCTCAGAGTCATGCCTACGGGCAATTTAGAGTCTCCAATTCATGCATGTTTTTGGGATGTGGGAGGAAACCGGAGTACCCGGAGAAAACCCACGCAGGCACGGGGAGAACATGCAAACTCCACACAGGCGGGGCCGGGGATTGAACCCGCGTCCTCAGAACTGTGAGGCTGACGCTCTAACCAGTCGGCCACCGTGCCGCCTGGAGTTAGCATGTTCTTCCCTATGTTTGCGTGTTTTTATGTGAGTGCAACTGGTTGTTTGTCTACAGTATGTGCCCTGCGACTGTTTGGGGACCAGTGTAGGGCAGTGGTGGGCAAACTACGGCCCGCGGGCCACATCCGGCCCGCTGACTATTTCAATCCGGCCCGACAAAGATTGGTACATAATCCCCCAAATCATCAAATTCATGACTGCATTCATTTGACCTTGTCCTGTAATGACGAGTGGTTCCACCAGCATCTATCAGCATATTTTACCATCCAAAATAAAAACAGGGAAGAAACTAATTTGTCCAAAGGTGTCAAAACTCACCTACCAGCTCACTATATGTGCAATGATAAACATAACATTGAAAATGTTTTGATTTTCTAGACATTTCGTTTCCTGGACCAGTGACTTTTTGGAGTCATATTTGCTCTACTAAAATCTCCTTCTCTTGGGCATTTCCTGACCATGAATAAAGAGTTGCGAGCTTTGTGTTTTATTCATGCATTTATTTATTTAGTGCTATAATATTTAGTGTTTTATTGGTTGTTATGTCTTATTGTTTTCATCCTTTGTAATGTTACCTAGTTTTACAACCTGTATGTTTTAGAAAAATTGTATAGCACTTTGTGTTACCCTGTCGTTTTTTAATGTGGTCTGTAAATAGAGTTAGACTGGATAGGGTTTGGTTCTCTGAAAACCTCATTTAAAACATAAGTTTCATAAGAATGCTCTCTTAGACAGCACATAGAGGATCATTGACAATGGTTTCTATAAGTCTTAGCCTTCTAGTTATAAAAACCGTGCCATGGCCTTGAATAATATCAATTAATATTTCAGGCTACAAGCAATCCTACCATCAACCTAACAAGCGACATTGACATCAAGTGTTTGATGTTGTACCTTGGGGAATCTGTCAATCAAGAGTGTAAATTGAAAAGAATCTCTCTCGCTCTCTCTATGTCTCTCTCTCTCTCTCTCTCTCACACACACACACACACACACACTGAACTTTGCTGTACAAGGGATGCATATCTGGTACAGAATAATCTGTCAGAAGGTACAGAGGATGTTGGAATTGTGATAGACACAACAAAGATCCTGACCGCACTTAGTAACTTTCCAAAAGCTTGTGTGGTGCTCATTGTGCACAATTGGTTTGACATATGCAGGGAATCCTGCTGAGGTACACTTTTGACCCCTCCTTGAGCCGTCACCTTATTGTAGTGGAGGGGTTTGTGTGTCTCAGTGATCCTAGGAGCTAAGTTGTCTGGGGTTTCACGCCCCTGGTAGGGTCACCCATGGAAAACAGGTCCTAGGTGAAGGACCAGACAAAGCACGGCTCCAAAAACCCCTACGAAGAAAGAAACAAATGGATCGAGGTTTCCCTTGCCCGGACGCGTGAGGATAGTGAGGATGAGGCACTGCTGACCTCGACTCGGGACGTTGTGAGGCGGTGGGGAGAATACTTCGAAGACCTCCTCAATTCCACCAACATGCCTTCCCATGAGGAAGCAGAGTCTGGGGTCTCTGAGGCGGGCTCTCCTATATCTGGGGTTGAGGTCCCCGGGATGGTTAAAAAGCCCCGTAGTGGCAAGGCCCCGGGGGTGGATGAGATTCATCCGGAGATCCTAAAGGCGCTGGATGTTGTGGGGCTGTCCTGGTTGATACGCCTCTGCAACATCGCGTGGACATCGGGGACAGTGCCTCTGGATTGGCAGACTGGGGTGGTGGTAGCCTCAATTTCACCCATCAAATGTGTTTATGCAAATCAATATCATCCATACATTTAGTAAAAATAAATTAATTTCACCTCAAAAAATTGTAAAAAGAAGTTAATTTCAGTTAATAAATTAGTTCATCTAAATCACTCAAATATTTGGTATATTAATTTTTTCAGATACCTAGTTAATATTAATTTCCTGTCAGATGGAGTATGCAAATCTAAAAAAAAAACTATTTGTTTTTAAAATATATGTAGTGAGTCGACATTACAGAGCGATAGTGAAGTGAGTTCCAGAGATAGGAGATGTACAGCTGAATGCCAAAAACAAAAGAGGCTAGATGGTCTGGAGATACAGTGAGGAGCAACGAAGGAAGAAGCAGCAGAGGAAATCCAGGACATTTATTCTGAGTG
The DNA here is from genome assembly GCF_024500385.1 of Phyllopteryx taeniolatus. Lineage (NCBI taxonomy): Eukaryota > Metazoa > Chordata > Actinopteri > Syngnathiformes > Syngnathidae > Phyllopteryx > Phyllopteryx taeniolatus. Next base: position 17,607,598 of record NC_084509.1, on the reverse strand, counting down.
GGAATATTGATGAACTGTTGCAGTCCTAAAATGCCAAGGCAGGATATAAAGTCTCTAGTAAGTGAATTTTGGGTGCTATGCATATGTACAGTATATTGAAATCACCTGAGAGTTGTTAAAAGGGTTCTGTCCCTCAAATATTAATCGGTTCCTTCATGCCCTGTTGAGTCTTGGGCTGGTGAAATGGAAAGGGAAGGACTAATAAATACCAGATTAGCTTTAGTATTTGCCAAAATAGTTAAATCTGTTTTTTTTTCATACAACGAACTGAAAAAAAGTAATAACTAAAATTGCAAAATGAATTTGATGGATGGAATTTGAATATAATACTGATTAAAAAGAACACTACTTGACAAAGACAAAATGTCACTAACCTTGTCCTGTAGTGGGCTATGAACATAAACAACACGCCACATATTTACACGAAGCGTCATTTAAATCATCCAGACAGTTCCTGTAATATCTGGTCAGTATATAAAAACTCACATATAAACTTTGTGGAGTTACATATTTAAGGATTGAATGTCACCCTTAATAAATAACCATGGCCGCTTAATGCAGTGAGCCAGTAGATGTTTAATATAACGGTGCAGGCCAAAACTGACAGCTATAAGAAGACAATTTAATATGAGTTCTGCTCGTGCTATATTTTACTATATTGGTTTTGCATTTAAAGTGAAAGATCCATGGATAAAGAAAAAGTGAAAGGGTGAGGAGGTTAAAGAGGGGAGGCTCAGGCTGTGACTGACTGATTAAAATGACATTCTGTGTCAGATGTGATGGTGTAGGAAGATTTCAAATCCTCTCCTCCACACTCACCCACCACCCCTAATCGACAGGATTTATCAGCCTAATGTAGGTCACTGTACCGCTAAAATGGCACTGAAGATGGCTCAGCTGAAGTGCATGTAAAGCAGAATGAAAGAAGTAATGAGGTGAAAGATTCTATTCAGCTCATCCTTAAGGTTGAATATAATCAGTAGATTTCACCCAAACATTTGTGGGGGCGTTAGGTATTGACTGTAACAATTGTTTCCTTCTCTTTGAAAAGACCAAAAACAGCTACTTCATTATACGTGACGGAAGACTGAAAATGAAGGACAGGATGCACACAATGTTGTTCCCTTCATACCATAAAACAGGTATCCATATGTAGAGTATATGAGGGTTAACTAAAGATGTAATTAATTTGGGAAAAGATCAAGCCGGAAGCGACGCCTGCGTTACTTCCTGTTTAGCGTAGCTTTAACTTACAGCGTTATAAATCAGGCTAGTTTATCTATTAATGGGGCACCACGTCTCTTTTTATGTGTATAAAATTTAAGGAAAGTGACGACAAACCTTTTTATCAGTCTCATAATCTGAAGGTTGCTACACTTTATGAAATGTTGAGTTCTAGATGACAGAGGTTTACTTAAACTCAGAACACACACAAAATACAACCAAGAGTGGAATTTTATGATATATTTAATGACATCTACAAGGGATCTAGAGGGAAACCTACAAAGGGGTATAACTAAAGAAAGAAAATAACACTAATAATGGCAAAAAGAAGGAAAATAGGGGTACAAAAAGGGAACTATAACATCGTGTGTTGGACTAAAGTGGAAAATGCGAGCGTTTAACGCATCATTCCGGACGAGAGAGAGAGAGAGAGAGGACAAAGTTGAGATTTTGTCTGGAGCTACACCGAAATTATTAGGCACCAATATTGTACAATCTGGCCCACTTGCAGTGTCTTCTCACGAGCGTAGGTTCAAGCTGGTGGGTGGTGGTCTCTCTCTGGGCACGTCACAGGAAGCAAGGAGACAGATTTGGTTGAAGACGAAAAAGATGTAGAAAAATAAAACAAAAAACAAAAGAGGCAGAAGACGAAAAATGGTTGTTTGTCATGCCTCCTTGGGAGAATATGACCGTCTCTCTCCCCGCCTGCTTTCCCCGATGCAAGTTCGGAGATCTCACGCTTGGCTGGGAGCCGAACAGAAACTGTTCAGGAGGCTTCGCAGCGGGGGTCCACGGAGGCTAGGGAGCCGGATCTCCATCCCCAAGGCTCGCGGTTACCAAGCCGTGTGCCCGAACAAAGAAAGGGCAGGGGGGAGGTGTGGCCGAGGCCAGCCTGTGGCTAGGTGCCAGCCAGAAAATGAAGAGCTAAGAAGCCAGAGGAAAAAAACACAAGAGCACAAAAACACGAGAGAGCTCAGAAGACGGGAGTTAAGAGTTAAATACCCCGGGGGCGGGGCGTGTCCAAGAGGGATGGGGGACCCTGGAGGAGACCCCAGCCATCAGTTTGAATCTTGTCTACAAATTTGATAAAATGTGTTTAAAATTATATATTAATATAAAATAACCTCAACTTGGTACTCACTTTACTCAGAGGTCAAGCATATCGGACTGACTGTTTATAATTTAGTTTTGGCAAATCAACTGCTTATGATTCAAATCACATCTCATGCTGCTTGGAGTCAAATCAAGACAACAATTCTCAAAATCTCGCAATTGCGCTTGTAAAGTTGACACACTGACACAGACATCAAGGCATAAAGTTGGAATATTTCTGCAGAGTTCGTGAAATATCAAAACAGACATTTATCCTTTGGTGAAACATCAATTAAGACTCCCCCTGGTTCGGCTTTGGAGTTCCTCTCGACGCCTTGTCCCCGCAATTGTTCCTATTCCAAGACAGGTGATCCAGTGGAAACATCTGATGGCCTTTGATGCATGGGAGTTCAGACTTCGAGGGTAGATGTTAATTAGTTTAGGGTCCACTAGGCGTCTTCTTGGGGCAGTCTCACAGCAGGGCCGCTTGGAGGAATGCAGTTTATCAAGGTGGGGTGGGGGGGGGGGTTTCTGGCAACTGGGTCAGAGTCACTACACTGATGCCTGCCGGACACAAAGCAGCCGATTACGCCGTTACTAGTTTTTCAGCGATTAAAATTTTGAATCACCGTTGAACGAAGTAGCACCATCACAGATTACAGCCAATCAAAATTCTTTCACACACGCCACCAATACATTTCTGTTTAGCTTATGAAATGATTCGTTCCTTGAGCTTGGCCGCCACCCGGCTGGGAGCGGTAACCGAACTGCTGAAGCGTTCTGTTACTCACTTCTGAATCTTCGGCGAATGACCAATGAGCAACCAGCGTGTAGCGGGAGGAGTTGGGGGGTGTGTGTCAGGACTTCATTAAATCTATTCCCATATGATTTGCGATTCGCCAGTGTTGTCACTCACTTCGGCGAATGACCAAGGAGCAGCCAGCATCAGGCAGCGCCGTGCACTGAATGTACTGGTGTAGTGGTGTACTGAAGAACCGAAGAGTGATTTGTTCGGGGGAGGGACTTAAGTGAACTGAATGTAATGGTGTACTGAAGAACTGAAGAGTGATTCGTTCGGGAAAGGGAATTAAGTGAACTGAATGTACTGGTGTACTGAAGAACTGAAGAGGGATTCGTTCGAGGAAGGGACTTAAGTGAACTGAATGTACTGGTGTACTGAAAAACTGAAGAGTGATTCGTTCAGGGGAGGACTTAAGTGAATTAAATGTACTGGTGTAGTGAAGAACTGAAGAGTGATTCGTTCAGGGGAGGGACCTAATTGAACTGAATGTACTGGTGTACTGAAGAACTGAAGAGTGATTCATTCAGGGGAGGGACCGAATTGAACTGAATGTACTGGTGTACTGAAGAACCGAAGAGTGATTCGTTCGTTGATCTTCGTTCGCGATCCGTTACACACGAGTGATTCGTTCGTTGAACTTCTTCGTTTGTGATCCGCTAAGGAGCGATGTACTAGTACAATGAGTGATTTGTTTGCACAAGGAGCAACGTACTACGCAGTGAAGGTACTCATGAGTGATTTTAACCGCAAGTCCTTACATACTCGCGGGGATAGCTTATACTAGCAGCCGTTTCTTCAAGCTAACAGCTAATGTTGAGTCAGTCAAGCACATGAAAACAAGCACACATTTAAAATAAATGTAAATTAATAATAAATGTATATACGTACACATACATATCATTCCCTCTGTGTCTCCAATGCAATTATTAAAGCTTTTTATTTAACAATAATCATCATCATCATATATATATATAGCGCTTCTCATGATACTCAAAGACGCTTTACACTAATCAAATGACAATAACCGTAAGGTGAGAGAGAAGGTGCAATGCAGAAAAGTCACGCCGACCGGCGAGAGCCTAACTGAACGTAAGAGGACACGGAAGGATGTTCGGTAGCTGAGCTCGCTGCACGCATGTTCACGATTCACAACCGAAGCCGGGTGTTCGAGAGCTTGCTGAGAGAGATAGGTATTTGATAATTTATCTTAAGTTTTTCTCTCTTTTTTTTTTTATCTCCCCACCTTTCCTAGTTTACAATACAGGACAGCAAGAACCCATAGTCCTTCGATGAACATGTTGAGTGAACGTGAACCTCAGGGATGGATCATTAACTGAGTGAGGAAGCACTTGAATGATTCATTGAATGAATCTTTCAAACAAATCTTTTTAAAGAACGGATTCTAATGATTCAGTACAGTCAAAAGAACTACCCTGCCCATCACTAGGAATTGACCAGGATGTCACACTTTCCCACACTACCTAAAGTAATGGTTTCATTTAAAAAAAATAAAATAAATAAACAATAAATGTGAGTTATTTAAGGTACACATTCCATAAAGCGGTGGTAACATACACAGAAAAAAGAGCGACAATTAACATAACAATAGGGACATTTACGTTAATTATTGGAAACAAACAAAAATGCAGATTGCACTGTGGGAATTCCACGGTTTGACGTAAGGTATGATTGTTCTCGTTAGCATAAGCAGCTAGTAAGTATCAGCAGGCCGTTCGTGTGCTCCCTGGGCTTCTTGTCCATTACAGACTGGTTTAGTCAGCGTATCAGTGTCAGTCTTGTATTTCTTTTTTTATTCACTTTATTTCAATGCACAGCTAGCATTTCTAGTCGACATTAAGCTACATTTTTCTTCGTGTCCTTTCCTTCTTCGTCTCTTTTTGACGTATTACAGTATATTTTACGTAGTGCCCCCTAGTGTTCTGACTGAGATACCACAAACTTCTCTTCCTTTTTTTATTTAATGCCTTATGTTTTTGATACTCACAAGAAATGCCATGCTTAAGTTGAAATCAATTTATATATATATTTTTTTGTGTTTGCAGAAAAGAAATGCAGTTTCCTGCTATATCCACAGTTTCCTGCTTCGTATATATACACAATGTCAATTTATGAAAAATACTGTTGATTTTCTAAGAGGAAACCAATTGGTCGTTCATCAAGTGAAATGTCTCTTCATCTCTTGTGTATTCATAATTGCTCTTGAACCAAGCAAAATTATATTTTATCCTAATACAGTGTTCTTGATTATTCAATAGAATGTCAGTGAGATACCGTATTTTCACGACCATAAGGCGCACCGTATTAAAAGGCGCAGTCTCAGTTACGGGGTCTATTTCTGTATTTAACACATACATAAGGTGCACCGTATTATTGGGCGCAGGCATGGTAAAACACATGCTAGCTTAAAACATACGGTAGCATGCATGCACGCTAAAACAATGTTTTTAAAAAGGCAGCGGGAGCAAAACTGAGTTCGGTTGTACTTTATTGAAGTATTTAGCAATGTACTCACGTTATTTTTTTTTATCAATCCTCATCCACAAATCCATCGAAGTCCACATGTTCTGTATCCGAAATGAACAGCTGGGCAAGTTCTCAATCAAACACGCCAGGTTCGAGTCAGTCTCGTTGCCGTGCGGCTCCTCAGAAATGATGCTTTTACGAAAAGCTCAAACAACAGTGTAAGCAGACACGTTAGTGCAAGCATCCACATTCCATTCACAAATTGTGGCGTAACTCGCCTGGGGCTGCCTCCTAGTCTTAGTATCTGTCATCCATGGCTCCCACGCCGCTCGCAACTTCACTTTGAACGCCCTGTTTACACCGATGTCCAGCGGTTGGAGTTCATTAATCCATTGCTCAAGCTGGTCTTCCAACTCGGCCACCTCGCCTTGTTTCCACGTTTTGTTTTTCTTTTTTTCCACGGAGACTCAACTTCGTCTTCTTGACTTGACGAAGCTCGTTTCCTGCCTCCTCCACCATGGATTCCTTTATCTTGAATTCTCTCGCGGCTGCTCGATTCCCATGTTCCACCGCGTAACTGATAGCTTGCAGTTTAAACTGTGCTTCGTAAGCGTGTCTCTTCCTAGGTGCCGTTTTTGACTGGGGTCAAGCCAGCCTCCACTCATAAAGTAGCGGTCAAGTCAGCCGCGCCTAATTTTGTTCATACTAGGCATTACGGTAATAGGTCGCCAACTCGCGGCGAAAGCCATCTTCAAAATAAAAGCTTCCCAATAATACGGACGTCACTGCTCTTTAGTTAAGGAATGCAACCAGCAAAGTTAATTTGAATCTTATGAACAAAACAAAATTAGGGGCGGCTGGCTTGATTGCTACTTTACAAGTGGAGGCTGGCTTGACCGGCGCTATATACCTACTGGGGGTGTGCCTTTAGCGTCCTCCTTCACGCGCAAACCTCCCCCTTTACGTTCGCATGCTGTCCTCAGCAAATTCTCATTTTTGACAGGTCTGTTTAACCTCACTTTACAAATAAAGTGAGAAAATGTAAGTACAAGCACAGCATTTTCATAGAATAAATGAAAATGGACTATCGATCGGCTTTGAAGGGGCAAAAACTAAGCCCCCTCTTGAAGACTGGCTTTGAAGGTGCAAAAATTTTGATCAGCCATGTAGTTTTCTTCACTGAACTTTTTTATCAAATTTGTTTTGATAATATCCATCCACCATTTTCAACACCGCTTATCCTGGTTAGGGTCACGGGACGCTGCAGCCTATCCCAGCTGACTTCGGGCAAAAAGCGGACTACACCCTGAACTGGTCGCCAGTCAGTCGCAGAGCACATATAGACACGGACAACCATTCGCACTCACATTCACACCGTCACTGAGTGGGAACTGAACCCACGCTGCCTGCACCAAAGTCAGGCGAGTGTACCACTACACCATCAGTGACTGTTTTGATATTATGTGTTTTAAAATATATTAAATATATAAATATATATTAGATTAATATTGGTATTCATAAATAAATAAATATAAATATATGCATTAAAATATATTATTACTTTGTTGTTAAAATGACTTGAAATGACTCAAAATTCAAAGTTTCGGACTTGCAACTTCACTCGGGACTTGCCTGTCTCGATTTAGGACTTGACTCGAGACTTGAGGGAAAAGACTTGAGACCTACTTGTGACTTGCAAAGCACAGACTTGGTCCCACCTCTGGTAGTTGGCGCCTCAAAAGCCTCTACAGACTCGCAGTTTAACGTTGCAGGGCATCTGTAGATCAAATTGCTCAATGTGCTGGTCTGAGTTGCCGTCTTTTTTTTTTTTTTTGCGATGGTCCATTCAACGTCTGGTTCGGCCGTATTGCGCGATGTGCAGCAGGCTTTGGCTGTACAAGAAAAGTCTGCCATTTATCAATGCATATACATGATACCTGTTAATCCTCAGTTGAGTTGATTGATAATACTGAAATTTAGTTTATGCGCTATGGTGGTAACTATAGCGGTACTAGCAGGGCTATAAATTTGAATTGAAAATAAGTATCACAAATACTTGACTAAGAGGTATGTTTAGGACAGGAGATACACACACATGCCAGACACACATGCATGCGCACATGCTTAAACACAAACACACACTTGTGTTTATCCTGAGCTGTGTGTCAGATTGCATTTCCTATGCTAGTGGGAAATGAGCTGTGACAGACATTACTGCAGCACACACACTGAATAAGAAAGTACTTCCTGCATTTATGCTAGAAACATGCTCAAGGTTACACTCCTTTGCGCTCAAAAAACACGGGAGGTAAAGGAAGGAAATACAAAGTGTATTAGACAAGATTGAATGGATGGACGGACAGATGGACAGAGAGATAAGACAGCTAGACTAGACAGCTAGATAGATAGATAGATAGATAGATAGATAGATAGATAGATAGATAGATAGATAGATAGATAGATAGATAGATAGATAGAAAGACAGATAGACAGATAGATAGATAGATAGATAGATAGATAGATAGATAGATAGATAGATAGATAGATAGATAGAACATCAATGAAACCTTGTGCAGCTGACAGACTTTTAATCAGTAGATTTCCTTCTATTGCATAAGATGAGTGGGAGGTTTTGGCAAGGGAACACTTCCTACTCATGACAACACAGAGTGCATTCTAATGGGAACAAGTGAAGGTGTAGCGCCATCAGTCCTTCATTAACTCACAAAGCTGCATAACCTGTAAATCTTATTACAGAGCATGTTTTGACTATAAGGTACCCAGTTTACAAGTGACTTCAGAGACAAATGCATCTGTATCTCTCAACGAGCACACCAGTGTGAGCATATACAGCAATTAAAATTTAATAAATGCAAACTCCACTCATAAGACGATAAATTGACTCTTCTCATCAGGGAATGAGAAGCGCAAACTAAAACTGCTTGACGTAGCCAAACATGCCACTGTGAGAGAAGTGAAGTGTTGCACCCCTCTTAAGGATATGTCACATTAATAACATATTATAAATAAAAATAATAATATCTCCACCTCCCCCTTGTGTGGTTAATTTTCACAAGCAGGAAACTTATTAGGTTTCAGCCTCTGAAATATAATTTGGGATGTTTATGGGAAGGTGATTTCTTTGGTCCACTTTACTTGAAGGTACATTTTCGTGCATTACACGGGACCAGCATTATTTATTTATAGAACTTCGAGGTGTCATGTCTTTAAAATGAGTAGCTGTTATTATTACGTGTGTCATTATTGAGCGTTATGAATCACACATACACATGACGTCTACGGTACAAACAATATAACTTAACTAAAACAAGAGACAGCAAAAGACACAAAATATATTTTTTTTATGATGTGGTAGTACGGTGTTATAGCGGTTAGCACACCTGCCTCACAGTCGGTTATTTCAGGTTTCCTCCCATATTTGCAAAAAAACACATTTCTTTGGTTAATTAAGGGACTTTAAATTGCTTATTAGTGTGAATGTGAGTGTGAGCGGTTGTCTATACAGTATCTGTCCTGCGATTGACTGGCGACAAGTCCAGGGTGTACACCTCTTGCCCAAATGGCTCCAGTTACCTGCAAAACTATTGAGGACAAGACATGGGAAAATGATGGCTGATTTATTGTAAATAAATCCCTGACATGTTTGAAGCCAACAGTCTGTTTGATGTCAATCCGCTCACTAAAGAAAGGAGGTACAAAAGGTAGCCAGCCACAAAATACAATGTCAGTCCATGAAACACATGTTCCTTGGTGGTTGGGGTAACTGCTCGCTACCAAGATTGAGTCACCATGGATACAGGTCTCAAAGTCACAGTGTAGTTAAACAGACAGCACTTGGCAATTTCACACTACATAGTTCTGTGTTTGTAAAAGAAATGGCCTACAGTCCCTCTGGCTCCCAACACACCTCAAACATCCTCCTCACATCTAAAAACGAATGTGGGCTGCAAGCAGAAGTCAGTACACTTCAGTGGTATTCGTCTCATTTGTATGTGACTGAATGATTGCATTTGAACACACAACTGTCAGACATATAAAAGTACATTTTTGAACAAGAACATGTAAACAAGTTACTTGACCAATCAGAAGTTCAGAGAGACAACAAAAAAACATATTGCCATTATGCTGTATGTCAAACTGTTCACTTAGTTGTCAGGGGCAACTTTAATCAGTTTTTGTTCTATTTTCCTGATACCAGTACTTCATCATATCATTGACAGTGACGTGTCTGAAATTGTATCTGCCTCAGCATTTTCCTTCCTGTTCATGACCGCTGAATTTGGCAGAGAGGTCTCCACCAAGCTGGGCGGTCTGGCGCAGCAAGGGTGTGACCTTGGAGATGTGCTTGGTGGAGTGACAATTGGTGGATGAAAGTCGATCTAAACTGACGCCTGCTCCGACCACGTGTAACTGCCGGTGCAGGCAGCGATGTCTTCATGCGAGACTGTCATAGCACTCCATTTAAAGGGAATGATATGAGCCGCTTTGATTAGCGGTGAACAAATTCGGCTGTAGACACACCCCCAGTGGCGCAGCCTGCCCATACACAGATTCGCCGGGGTACAATATTACCAACACCTGTTTCACCGGCCCCTGGTGCAGAGTTCTACATCAGTCACGGAAATAGGACCCTGAGACTCACTCTCAGCTGCAGTCAGTGGCGGAGATAATCATAATCACAATTGCGCCTGGGCAAAGCCACTTTTTCGTGCCGTGATTAGAACTCGTGGAGGCAGCACTTCATCACCAAAGCCCCGAAATAACAATTTAGTGTGGGGACATGATAGTGTTTGCATGTTTTGTGAACTCCCTGTGAAGTTTTGGGTGGAGAAACTCACTGTGAGAGCAATATTAAGTAAATTAGCAGGCCAGTGGTGTTATAGTCAATTTTCCATTGTACAACCCCAATTCCAATGAAGTTGGGACGTTGTGTTAAACATAAATAAAAACAGAATACAATGATTTGCAAATCATGTTCAACCTATATTTAATTGAATACACTACAAAGACAATATATTTAATGTTCAAACTGATCAACTTTATTGTTTTTCGCAAATAATTAACTTAGAATTTTATGGCTGCAACACATTCCAAAAAAGCTGGGACACGGTCATGTTTATCACTGTGTTACATCACCTTCTCTTTTAACAACATTCAATAAACGTTTGGGAACTGAGGACACTAATTGTTGAAGCTTTGTAGGTGGAATTCTTTCCCATTCTTGCTTGATGTACAGCTTTAGCTGTTCAACAGTCCGGGGTCTCCGTTGTCGTATTTTACACTTCATAATGTGCTACACATTTTCAATGGTACACAGGTCTGGACTGCATGCAGGCCAGTCGAGTACCCGCACTCTTTAACTACAAAGCCACGCTGTTGTAACACGTGCAGAATGTGGTTTGGCATTGTCTTGCTGAAATAAGCAGGGGCGTCCATGAAAAAGATGTTGCTTGGATGGCAGCATATGTTTCTCCAAAACCTGTATGTACCTTTCAGCATTAATGGTGCCTTCACAGATGTGTAAGTTACCCATGCCATTGGCAATAACACAGCCCCATACCATCACAGATGCTGGCTTTTGAACTTTGCGTCCATAACAGGTGGTTCTTTTCCTCTTTGGCCCGGAGGACACGATGTCCACAATTTCCAAAAACAATTTGAAATGTGGACTCCTTGGACCACAGAACAGAAACAGGTGTTTGATGAGCATTCCTCAACTTTCTCAGTCTCTTTTGCCACCTGTCGCAGATTTTTTGGAACGTGTTGCAGCCATAAAATTTAAGTAAATGATTATTTGCTAAAAACAATAAAGTTTATCAGTTTGAACATTAAATATCTTGTCTTTGTAGTGTATTCAATTAAATATAGGTTGAACATGATTTGCAAATCATAGTATTCTGTTTTTATTTATGTTTAACACAACGTCCCAACTTCATTGGAATTGGGGTTGTATGTAAATGTGTGCAACTTGTAATTAAAATCACAACTGAGGTATAATACATATTTAATTCATTGTATAACTCCATCCCTCCACAATCTCTAAATTTACCATATACAATGTATAGGAATTGAATGATAAAGACAGTGGAATTTTATTAGCTGGCGGTACGGAGAATGACTGGTGAGCACATCTGCCTCACAGTTCTGAGGACTGGAGTTCAAATCCCTGCTCCGCCTGTGTGGAGTTTCCATGTTCTCCCCGTGCCTGTGTGGGTTTTCTCCGGGTACTCCGGTTTCCTTTCACATCCCCAAAACATGCGTGGTAGGTTAATTGAAGACTCTAAATTGCCCGTCGTGTGAATGTGACTGCGAATGGTTGTTTGTTGTTGGTCTCGCTCGAAGTTAGCTGGGATGGACTCCGGCACGCCCGCAACCCTGGTGAGGATAAGCGGTACGAAAAATGGATGGATGGAAGGATTTTTTTAGCTGTTGTCAGACCAGTTGGACAACATAATGCACAACACATTTTATCACAAAAATGTATTTCGCTTCACCTTTACATCATCATCATCATCATCATCATCACCACTTCTTATTACAAGTTATAATGGGCCTAATTTGAGCTGTCAACGGTGCCATGTTTGTGTAATTACATGGCGCTACAGTATAAAGAAGGCATGTGCAGGCAAGTGTGTCAGTGTTTCTACAAAACTGTCACTGCACATAAACAGCTGCTCTAGCCAGAGCCCATGTGGGAAATCTGGCATCATTAAGCAGCTGAACAGCATCCATCTGGGATGTGGGGACAGGTGGAGCAACTATAATAAAAGAAGACATCTCCAACCTGAGAAACAATATAATACAGTATGTGTGTAATCAGACAGCAGAATCAAATCTTTAACATTCAGGAATCTTTGAAATACGCAAACTTTCCTGCCCACATCTCATTCTATCTTCATTTGTCTTCCTTCAGAAAGTATGGACTAACAGTTGGGAGTGTGTCCCAGAGGAGGCATTGTAACCCAGAAACACACTGCCCTGACATACTAGACTCACTCTAGTCCACTGGGGTCTGAAAAAAAATCTCCAGAAGACCCACCAGAGAGATGAAACCCAGGTGCCCGCACAGTGGAGCCTATCTGGAAAAGAGATGATGGAAATGATAATGTTCCGTTTAGTGACCATTCTGTCATGAGCGGTGCCCTGCAGTCCTTTTTGTTGGAGCCTGGTGGCGCTTTGCGCCCCTCTCGCCCTCTCTTGCTCCCTCCCTCTCTCTCTTCACAGTAATCAGCACCATCTCGGCCGCGCACATGTCATCATCATGCCTCATCATCACCTGCATAAAAGCCTGCCAGAATTATTATTAACGCTCTCTTGCGGTACCACATCTCCACGTAAGCGTACTCAATTCCTTGTGTCCTCTCTGACCTGTGTCTCTCCTTGTCCTCAGTGTTCCCTCCGTGTTCCTCGCATCCACGAAATAAAGCTAGCCGCCTGTCCTCGCCACCACCTGCCACGCGTTCCATGCCTCAACAACCCGCCAGCATATCTCAAGGACCATCTCCGTTCCCCTTTGTTCAATAAAACTTTTCATCACTGCTCTTGGGTCCCGTCTGGATCAACTCGTGACACATTCATTCCTTTCTCTGCCATATGATTTGCATCTATCAGCGTTGCCATTGGCTGGAATAAGGCACTTAAAAACTACAAAGCAACAAAGGAAAATAAAGGCATTAATAATAATTAATAAACTGGACACACAGGTAGCAAAGCATAAGCTGAACTTCACAAAGGTATATAGAGCCTATAACCTTCCTATTTCCATGTAGTCACAATAATTAACATCTAGAGACCCGTGGAGACAGAGGGAAAATAGTGTCATCTGTCAACTGTCAACAACCAAGGGAGGGAGGTTTTACATATCATGAAAGGCAGATGCACAATTCCAATTAATTATTTTAATTTAAAATATACACATTGGATTATTACTGTGTGGGAGTGCAATTGGGATGTATTTAACTTTATTCACATAAGCGTACCACAGCAGTGGAAACTTTCAAGCTGAATGTGGCAAGGGTTGTACAATTTAGAGTTCAACAAGCATTTTCCATAAACATATACCGAAAATCACACGAAACTTTGAGATTCTAAGCACCCCCATGTGTGACATCAGCATAATTTATGGTCAGTTTAAATCACAGGCGTCGAACTCATGGCCAGGGGGCCACATCTGGTGCTCCAAATCATTTTATGTGGCCCGCAAAAGCAAATCCTTTGCATCGACTTCATGTTCCAAATTATCCTTAATTAATAATGGTGAGATATTGCAAGCATCTTTTATTGCCAATCTCCCCTTCAAAAGAAATGTAATAATATTAAAGTTGACAAATATTGTTTTATCGGCTTCTGATTTCAAATTATCTATCCATTATTATCCATCCATCCATCTGTACCGCTTCTCCTCACTAGGGTCACGGGCGTGCTGGAGCCTATCCCAGCTATCTTTCGGGCTAGAGGCGGGGTACACCCTGAACTGGTCGCCAGCCAATCGCAGGGCACATAGAAACAAACAACCATTCGCGCACACATTCACACCTACGGGGAATTTAGTCTTCAATTAACCCACCATGCATGTTTTTGGGATGTGGGAGGAAACGGGAGTACCCGGAGAAAACCCACGCAGGCACGGGGAGAACATGCAACCTCCATACAGGCGGGGGCGGGATCGCTCTCTCTCTCTTCTCACACACAGTGTGTGTGAGGTGATAATTCATTTGCAAGTATATGGGTTCACAGTCATAACAGCCCTCTGAGGGAAGCCATAACTATGATGTAGCCCACAACAAAAATGACTTTTTTCACCCTGGCCTAAATGAAGGGTAAACACTTAGCTTGTTTTGTGGGGGGCTTTTTGCAGCATTTATTTAAAAAAAAAATACATTAGATATTATATATGTATATTAATCTGTTAGTCCAGTTACTGTCCTGCTGTTTTTTTTGTTTGTTTCTTTTTTTATGTATTTTGCTCTTTATTTTGAAATGCTTTTAATCATGTAAAGCACACTGAGTTACCTTGTGAATGAAATGTGCTATATAAATAAATTTTCCATTTGCATTTGTTTCCAACGAAAGCTATGATATATCACTTTGTGGATCGGTGGCTAATACTGTATATCCATGTTATGATGCGTGTTTGTGTAATTATCTATTATCGGTGCCACAGTGCCAGAGACGACAGGTTAATATATATATTGTTTTTAATACTTGAGTTTCACTGATTCAGTGAGAGCAGACCTGATGGCAGTACAGTTTGTGCACTCAAATGTTTTCCTTTTTTCACTAATGGCACTGCTGATTTTACAGTGTTACTGGTAAATAATTGTTTGGTCCAAATAACAAGTTAGGTCAGTGTTCTTTTTGTGAATTTTATAGTTATACCTCAACATTCCTTATTAATTCATAGGGTTTTCATTTCATCTCTGTCAGTGGTTGCAAACATTTTACACCAAAGAACCACCTAGGAAAATAAAATTACCACCCTTATCACCAACATTAAAATACAGAAGTGCATTTCATCAAAAACATGGCAGGGGTTGTATTCTGAGAAGCTGCATTTAATATTGTAAACCACTGTAACATTACGCATGGTGTAAACAATAAGACACTGCTTAAATAGAGACAAAAATGAATTGTACTTAAATGATTCAATAAAAATGTATTGCACATAAAAGTTAACTTTAAATTGTACCTGAATCAATATTTGAAAACAGTTCTGAAAGATTGATTGCAAATGTATGGAACTTGAAAGTCACTTTTTCTACTGTACTAGGGGAAAAATAAAAGTTTAAACCACTGTAACATAATGCATTTTTAACATTTATTTCAGTTTTTTTTCATGCTCTTTATTTTACTCTGCTTTCTGCAGCCAGGTTAAATAAATAAATAAATGTCCCACTAGAGACAGCTCGCCTATCACAGCTACTTGAAACACACTTTGAAAACCGCTGCCCTAGGTGAACGTAATTACTTTAAGAAAGTGAAGGGAACGCTTATATAATACCTTTTACACACTCTTTATTTTAGTCGACTAAATCTAATGCAGTTTTTGGTATTTCGTCAACTACAACTTGACTAAAACTAAATCAAACTTTGCTGTTAAAATGAACACCAGCTCAAACATGTACTTATGTGTAGGCATAAGAAAGATGCAAGACAAAGTAGCATCCATTTTTCAGCTGTTTTTTGATTTTCGTGGGCATGATTTCAGCGCATTCAGCTGACAAGCCCACAACAAAGAAGAAAGAACAGCTTGATTTTTCACGATTTTGAAGCCTAATTTTACATACTTGGTGATTTTGTTTTAAACATTCAAATTTGGTAGGATTTTGAACAACACTTCTCTGTGGTGTGTGAAATTTAAAAGACATTTGTTTTCTCTTTCCAGGGACTTTACAGTTAGTGAGTTTGTGTTTCATTGTTTTTAACTAATTTCCACTTCATCACTGCTAAGAACATTAATATGTAACTTATGGCAAAACCAACACAAACAACAAATCCAAACAAGGTCAACCAGTTTAAAGATCCAACCACAGGACTGCAGTATTACAGCGGGGAAAAACCTTTCTGCTCCGTTACAGGAAAACCAGCATCCTGGTATGATGATGACACATACAGTATATGATACATATCATATCACATCATCGTGCTACACATTTAATCAATTTTAAATATTTGCTCACTACAGCCTTAAACAACTCATTCTGAAATATTGTGCAGCAAGATCCCCCCCCACACTTCCCCATCACCACCATATGATAGGGTATACTTCAACCAAAAACATCCATCATGGCACCCTGCTGCAGTACAAAAATGACAGCGTAGTTCAACATCTCAGTAAAAACCCACAGAAGCATTTGTTACCATTAAAATCAAGGCCATGAACCCCATGACCTATGTCCTAATTGAGTGTGGAGAATGGAAGGTTGCATAACAAAACAACAAGTCTGTGGTGAAAAGACACGGTGTGCCTTCTCCACTATCTCCTTCTGACTGCATTGCATTGTGGTTAATGTGGAGAGAATGATTTCATCTTTTCTCATGATATATTGATGTATTGCCCCAATAACAAAACAGTAGCATTCCTCACTGTCACACAATCCATTGTGCTACAAGTTATTTTATAATGAAATTAATACTTTCATGCTTTGAGGAAATACGTCAAAGTGCTTTCTGTCCATAAAGTGTGCGACACCACTAGCTTGAAAGTGTGGAGGCTATTAGTGATTAATGCCACCATTTCAAGCCAAGTTTGAATCTTGCAGTTGATTTGTATGAACATTTTTAGCATCTACCTTTGTCAGGTGTGCAGTAACCTTTGATTAGTTATGCAAATGCTTTCAGCAATGAATTACGGTCAATGAGGGCACAATCTCCAGGTGTCACTTAAAGCTCTGTTAATGTTAATCTGCTAAAATCTTTTTTATTAATCTTTTGTAATGAATAGTGTTTTTCGGCCCATTGTAATCCAAAGCTAATATTTTGTTCTGCAAAATCAACTTACTTAACATAAAACCTGAGGCATTGTTATACAGGGTGTCCCAAAAGTCAAATTTTTGTATCCATTTCATGTATAATTCGGAAAGACGAGGCCATCAACATTGGACCACTCATGCGTTGCAATTTTTTGCAAGAATATCATTTCTTCATCTTTTTTTCCCTGTCCTCTATTGCAGTTCATCACGAATTTGAGAAGCTACCCCAACTGATGAAAACACCAAACTCCTACAGCAGGCTTTAGCACAAAGCCAAGGAAAGTCTATCTGCACAAAGCTTTACCCATACCGACTTCAGTTTGTGGAACATCATGATATTCCGCTTAAAGCCTCTGAACACCATGAAGTCAATAAGGGTAAAGCTTTATCACTCTCCAGAGCATCTGATGAACACTAAGTTCCAGTGCAGCTCTGTGGATATACTTTCCCTTACTTTACCCAAATGTTTGCCCAAAGAGTTAGGTGTTTTTTTAAGTGGTGGTAGCAGCTGTCTTGACGTTTGTCAAGAACTGATCCTCTTTCAGGGAAATCTGCCAATAATAGCGTAAATTGTACTGTGTTGTGAACCAGTATGACGGCTATAAAGTTTCTCAAACTGGTGCTGAACTGCCCATTCGTCAACCCCTACTGCACCTGATGCACCCATACACAGTGGTAACCCCCGTATAGATCCCCAGGAACGTCAGCGTCGTGTTATCCAGCGGCTGTGCATTTATTGCGGTCAATCAGGTCATTTCAGTGCAACTTGCCCCCTGCGACCTAAAAGACCAGGCTCACCACCTTCCGAGAGCGCCGTGGTGAGCCAAACCACCATTTCCTCAAGTTCTCCCTCCCGTATGACCGTCCCGTCTTGCATTCTAGGTTCCGCTCACAAGAGACCCATAATGGCTCTTATTGATTCCGGTGTAGATGATAACTTTATTCATGAAGGTTTAGCACATCAGCTCCAACTCCCTCTCCAACCACTCATGTCTCCCAAGAAAGTCACAGCCCTGGATGGCCGAGTCATATCCCCTGTCACCCACCAAACAGTGCAATGCACCTTGCTGATTTCTGGAAATCACAGTGAGAACATCTCCCTTTTTGTTATCCCTTTCCCTGAGACCCCATTAGTCCTCGGAATTCCCTGGCCCTGACAACATAACCCTGTCATAGACTGGACGCACTTAGCAATAACTGGATGGAGCCCACACTGCTGCTCTCTGCGATACCGCCCTTCTGTAAACCACCACCCTCTGCCACACCACTTGACCTCTCCTGAGTCCCCAAAGAATATCATGATCTCTCTCCGGTGTTCAATAAAGACCTGCCATTTCTCTGCCCCCCCCACCGCACATATGACTGCGCAATTAATCTGCTGCCGGGGCACCCTCTTCCCGCCAGCTGCCTCTTCAACATTTTCCGCCCTGAGAAAAAAGCAACGGAGGACTATATCCGTGACTCTCTGGCTTCCGGACTCATTTGACCTTCCTCATCTCCGGTAGGAGGTGGCTTCTTCTTTGTTGAGAAAAAAATATACCACTCTACACCCCTGCATAGATTACCGTGGACTCAATGACATCACTATTAAAAATAAATCACCCCTCATCGACCACTCTTTTGAACCCCTCTGTGACGCTGAGATATTCACCAAATTGGACGTACGAAATGCCTACCGCCTCATCCGTTTCCGAGAGGGGGATGAATGGAAAATTGCTTTCAATACCCTTCTCAGACACTTTGAATAGTTGTTCATCCCTTTGGGATTAGCCAACCGCAGTCTTCCAATCCTTAATCAATGACGTTCTTCGTGAAATGTTCAACTGGTTTGTTTTTGTGTACTTGGACGACATCCTAATTTTCTCTTGCTCCCCCGAAGAACACCGCAGTCATGTACGCCAAGTCCTCTAGCACCTCCTTGAAAACCGCCTGTATGTCAAACCCGAAAAATGATAATTCCACCTCTCCTCCGTACATTTTTTAGGCTACATCATTGCCAAAGGACATTTGCAACCAGACCCCGCCAAGATCGAAGCAATCTTTGACTGGCCCATTCCTACCACCCGGAAAGAACTCCAACGTTTCCTCGGATTCGCCAATTTCTACCGCCACTTCATCCGCAACTACAGCAAGGTCGCACTTCGCCTCACCAGCCTCACATCCACAAGTTCCCCCTTTCAGTGGACCCTGGCAGCATCCCAAGCTTTCAGCCAAATAAAAATGTTGTTCACCAGCGCTCCCATCCTATGTCACTCGGACCCCTCCCTCCAATTCGTGGTGGAAGTTGACACCTCAGACACTGGGGGCAGGGGCCGTCCTCTCACAGTCCTCTCCCGTCGCCTGTCCCCTACCGAGAGGAATTATGACGTTGGCAACCGAGAGTTGCTTGCCACCATATGGGCATTAGAGGAGTGGAGGCACTGGCTGCAGGGCACTGAGGTTCCATTTATAATCTGGACTGATCACAAGAACCTTTCCTACCTCCGTTCCGCCAAACGCCTTAACCCCCGACAAGCCCCGAAGCCGATTCAATTTCAGCCTCTCCTTCCGACCTGGATCCCGCAACAGCAAACCTGACGCCCTCTCACGCATGTACCACACCCTTGAGCCCTGCAGAACCAGAGACTATCCTCCCTTCCTCCTGCTTCGTCGGTGCTGCTTCTTGGAAAATAGAACAAATAGTCAAACGCGCTCTAAGGACTATCCCTGACCCCAAAACCGGACCTCTGAACCATCTATTTGTACCCGATTCTTCACGCTCTGACGTCCTTCAGTGGGCTCATAACTCCAAGCTCACGTGTCATCCCAGCATCATCCGCACTATTCAATTCGTTCAGCAACATTTTTGGTGGCCCAGCCTGTTCAAAGACACCCGGGAATTCATCCAAGCCTGCTCCGTCTGCGCCCGAGGGAAGCTTCACATTTGCCTCCAGCTGGTCTGCTGCGCCACTTACCCATCCCGAGCCGCCCATGGTCCCACATCGCTTTAGATTTCATCACCGGCCGGCCTCCTTCTGAAGGTAACACTATCATTCTTACTGTTGCCAATCGATTTTCTAAATATGTCCATTACATACCCCTTTCCAAACTACCCTCTGCTTTTGAAACTGCTAACCTCCTTGTTCATCATGTCTTCAAATTCCACAGTATCCCCATCGACATCGTCTCGGATCGAGGTCCCCAGTCCTCCCTGGTTTGGAAAGAATTCTGCAAAGCAGTTGGCGCAGCAGCCGGCTGTTCTTCAGGGTACCATCCGCAGACCAACAGCCAGACAGAGCGGGCAAATCAATCTCGAGAATCAGCCCTTCGCTGTGTTGCTGCACACAACCCCACCTCCTGGAGCTCATTCCTTCCATGGATTGAGTACGCCCACAACTCCCTCACCAGCTCCGCCACCGATATGTCTCCGTTCATGGCCTGCTACGGTTTCCAACCTCTGTTGTTTAAGGAACAAGAGCATGCGGTGGCGGTTCATGCGGTGAGGGATCACTTGAAAAGGGTCAAGTCCGTGTGGAAGGACTTCAGGGCGGCCATATCCCGAACGGCGGAGAGGAATAAACGGCTCGCGGACCTTCATCGTTCCCCTGCACCTGAGTACAAGGTGGGTCAGTCCGTTTGGCTTTCCTCCTGTGACTTCCTACTCCAAACAGAATACCGCAAACTCACTCCACGCTTTATCGGTCTGTTTCCCATCAAGACAATAATCAATCCCACGTCCGTTCAATTTCAACTCCCGCGGTCTCTTAAAATTCATCCGACCTTCCACGTCTCATTGCTTTAGAGTGTCTCCACCTGCACCCTGAGCCCTCCGGCCGTACCCCCTCCGCCCCCCGTGTTATTGACAACCATCCGGCCTTCACGGTGTTGCGTATCCTCGACATGAGGCCCCGGGGAATGGGATACCATTACCTAGTGGACTGGGAAGGGTATGGTCCAGAGGAGCGCGCCTGGATTTCCCGGAAACCTTGACGACTCCCTGCTATCGGACTTTTATGCAGCTCACCCGGGGAAGCCTGGCAGGATGCCAGGAGGCGTCTTTTGAGAGGGGGGTGCTGTCATGAGCCATCCTGCAGTTCTACCGAGCACCTGTCACCAATCAGTCCTCGTTACCACCTGCCTGATCCCGGAAAACCTTATACCAGAGTATTACAGCTTCTCCAGCGGTACAACGGTTCCCCAGTCTCCATGTAAGCTACACAGTTCCTCGTTTCCTTTCTGACCTCCGTGTCGCTCCTTGTCCTCAGTGTTCCCTACGAGTTCATCACCTAGTGAATTCCTACCGCCACGCCGCCAAACCAGCCGCCTTCCCTCGTCACCCCCTGCCACGCATTCCCTGCCTCCACAACCCGCCAGTGCACCTCAAGGACCATCTACATTTCCCTTTTTTCAATAGACTGTTCATCACTACCTCTCAGCCTCCGCCTACTCTTGGGTCCAGTCTCCATCCATTCATGACAATGATATGCTTACAAAAACTGCAAAACCCAAGCTGTCAATTTCTGATGGGCTCACATCTGTCTGAATGTTACCTGTAATTAAATAGAAAAAATGAAGTGTATAGTGACTTTTGGGACACCCTTTACTTAGAATCATAAGCCCCTTTCACACTGCCGTCCCAGCTAGTTGGTGTATCACTGGCAAAACATCTATCAAACATTTATTCACCTGTGCCTTTCAGACGGATATCATCATAGAGTTCAGCAGCTGTTGGGAATTCACATGTTGACATAATTTGATGTGCGCCGACATTAGCGCCAGAGGTTGGGACAGCGGCAATTGCTTTCAACACAAAGGGGCGTGGGCAGATTTAGCGGAGGTCCACCAAAATTTTATTTTCTCATTGTTTCGGACAAGGTAATCCTTGTTCTTTTCAGATTACGTTGTTGGGAAGTCCCTTTACCCCCTTTTGAAATTTTCAATTCAGATGAGATTTTCCTGTGATTTAGACACAGATGAAAATGTTCCTCAATTTCGGCATTGAAAATCACATGTTGATAGGTTTCGGACTACGATTCACTATTATTATCCTTATTTTCTGTGAAGTTTGAAATAACTCTGATGATGCGTTTGCGCTCAGTTATACCTGGAAAATGAGTGTGCCATTGAAAAATCTGAAAATGGCCTGTTTAAAAATTATTTCAAGTAATAAGACTAACATATGGGCATTTTTTCCCCCAAAGAGTCAAGGTTTCGGTCACAATTTACCGAATGATTGACATGGATTTCTGGAAGTAAATTTGGGCCGATTTGCAACACAAAAAGTGATATAGAATCCTTAATCCTTCTCCTATTCTTACAAACGAGGGCTCATTTTATTCAGGTGTCACGCCTCTATCCAATGATATTGTCTATTTTGGTATACAGGTTTTTTGAAAATTTTAGTAACATATAAATCATAAAAGTGTACATCCAACATAGCTCTAACCACAATGCCCCTGGTCTTTGTATTTGTGTAAATGTGCGCTGCCTAAAATGAAGCTATTTCTTATTGTGGTCGTGCTTTCATTGAATATGAATTCTACAGGCGGCACGGTGGATGACTGAGCGTCAGCCTCACAGTTCTGAAGACCCGGGTTCAATCCCCGGCCCCACCTGTGTGGAGTTTGCATGTTCTCCCCGTGCCTGCGTGGGTTTTCTCCGGGCACTCCGGTTTCCTCCCACATCCCAAAAACATGCATTAATTGGAGACTCTAAATTGCCCGTAGGTGTGACTGTGAGTGCAAATGGTTGTGTGTTTGTATGTGCCCTGCGATTGGCTGGCAACCAGTTCAGGGTGTACCCCGCCTCCTGCCCGATGATAGCTGGGATAGGCTCCAGCACGCCCGCGACCCTAGTGAGGAGAAGTGGCTCAGAAAATGGATGGATGGATGAATTCTACAAGGCTGTAACCTCTCAAGCTGAGCTTCAGCTGACATACTTCTCGTTTTTTCGAGCTCATTTGGCACCATGGAACATGCGTGTCCCTGTGGAGACATGTCCCAAGGGCACCTCACTATGTGTGTGTTTGTGTGTGTGTATAAGTGTGTATAGGTGTGTGTGTTTCTAGGTGTGTGTGTGTATGTGTGCGTGCGTGTGCGTCCGTGCATGTATATGTGCGTCCGTGCATCTATGTGTGCGTGACAGTGGGATGGAGAGAGTTTTTTTCTGTTCATTTGAGACAGACAGCAACTGAATTGGAATGTAGAAAGAACAATACATCAGTCAATAGGATAGACTATGATGTAGTGCTGGATAGGTAATAGGTAAATAGGTAAACATACAAGTAAAAGTACTGAATATTAAGTCATATTGATAATTATTCAGTATAGAACAGCAGAGTGACTTTTAAGCGGACTGTTGTCCATTGTTATCTGACCATCTAATTGAAACTCAAGTGGAGTTTTTCTTCTTTGGTGAAATCACTAAATCAATCTCTCAGGGCTTAATGAAAAATGGTGCTTGTTAATTAGTGGAGCCATTGATCTATTGTGGAACGTTCAAAGAAGTTATTAGCAAAGCAATAACGTAATTCATGGTGGCATCAAAGGCTTAGTGCTTCACGTAATACACCAATCACATATAGGGTCCACCATACCAGCAATGCAAATCTGTCTTTTTCTGATCTGCGACACACAATACTCACTGGCTTTGATTTGATTTATAGCATATTTGACTCCCAATGTCCACATCACAAATTTAACAATCAACTTCTCATTCGTGTATTTAAAACTGATTTCCAACCTTCATGGCGTCAACGCACATATTTTATAATTGAAAAATCTCACGGCACACCAACAAACAAAAATGTCACAAAAAGTGGATACATGAATTACTGTATGTACTTCCTGCCATCTAATAGAGGAGCATTTCTTTGTTCTGCCTGTCACTATGCCTCACTGGCATAAATAGATGAAATAAATGTTTTTTTGAGCAATTAAGTAAAATTTTATAATTTCCCACGGTACACCTCAAGAGCGCTCACGGCACACTAATGTGCCCCTGCACACTGGTTGGGAATCACTGATTTAAAAACACAATTTCAAATCAACGCTTATCCTGTGCAGGTCACGTGTGATCTTGGGACTATTAATGAACTGGTTTAGGGTGAAAGGTGAAACAATCTGGACTGATCACCAAACAATTAGATGACTGAAACATGAAGATGAATAACAATTTAAACTCAGCTTTGGACTATGGAAGCTGCTGACCAAAAAAAAAAAATCCTATTAAAAATGCTCAAAAATGGTGCTGAGAAATTCTGACCAAAAAAAATAATAATAATAATCAATAAGCTGGAGCCTATCCCAGCAATTTAGAGTCTCCAATTAATGCATGTTTTTGGGATGTGGGAGGAAACCGGAGTGCCCGGAGAAAACCCACACAGGCACGAGGAGAACATGCAAACGCCACACAGGCGGGGCCAGAGATTGAACCGGGGTCCTCAGAACTGTGAGGCTGACGCTCTAACCAGTCGTCCACCGTGCCGCCCAAAGATACATTATTTATTGTAAATATAATTATTGAGCAATTAAGTACACAATTTACAGTAAATGAACAGGTAATTTAAATAGACACATTCCTCCATCTTGTGATCGGATCGCTGATCGGTTATAGTTTTTTTAAACTCGCTGATCGGTCCCAAAACTCCTGATCGTGTAAAGCCTAATATATATACATATATATATATATATATATATATATATATATACATATATATATATATATATATATATATATATATCCATCCATCCATTTTCTGAGCCGCTTCTCCTCACTAGGGTCGCGGGCGTGCTGGAGCATATCCCAGCTATCATCGGGCAGGAGGCGGGTACACCCTGAACTGGTTGCCAGCCAATCGCAGGGCACATATAAACAAACAACCATTCGCACTCACAGTCACACCTACGGGAAATTTAGAGTCTCCAATTAATGCATGTTTTTGGGATGTGGGAGGAAACCGGAGTGCCCGGAGAAAACCCACGCAGGCACGGGGAGAACAAGCAAACTCCACACAGGAAGGCCAGATTTCAATCCGGGTCCACAGAACTGTGATGCAGATGTGCTAACCAGTCGGCCTGTTCACACCAAAAAAAATCTAATTTAATTGTAAAACAGTGTTTGTTGTGTCGAATGATTCTGATTCTGAATATTTTCATCTAATTAAACTAATTTACAACAAAGCCTCTTATTAATTAAATTGTTTTAACAAAGTCCCACCTCTGTTAAATCACTGCTGCTTACCATCAGTACATCAGTTGCTTATTGTAATGTTTTGCATGTGTATGTCATTCCTTCCTTGTTTACATTGATTTGACTGATATTATGATAATATTGGTAATTGTGATCATTTTGGTCAAGATAATCATGATATTAATTTTTTTCATTGCTTCATATCTTGTTGTTTATCAGACAGAAAAACTCCATCATAATCCATAAGAAGCAGTGCTATAAATAATTAATTGCACGCTCATACCTTGAGATGGTATCCGAGATTGGAAATGTTTTAATCTGAATGGACAAACAACATTGTACCGCTTTGTACGTCTCCTTGCAATCAACTAAAAACACATAGTTTTAAAGCAAACAGCGATAAACAAAATGCATTACCCTTGTTGCTCCATACAGACCTGGAGCCATTTAGAGTGGACACATAATTACATTTATCACAATGCAGATTGTGAGTTGTTTCTTCTTTACCATGGCTGCGGGCTGTACAAATCTAAACAAGGAATGTGAGTAGCCTTCTGGACTGATTATTATGACCTTGAACATGGAAAGGTTTATAGTGAATATTTGCAGTATTCTGACAAAATTTGACTCCTAACTATTGCTTCTCTATTTTTCGTGCCTTTCATCTCAATATATTTGTCATATACTGCCCTGCAGTTCCATTATTGGAGCCGGGAAGGCGCTTTGTGCCCTCTCTCTCCCCCCCCTCCCCTCTCTGTTTTCAGCACCTGTCTTCAATCAGCCTCAACAGTGTATTTAAGCCGGCCTGTTCCCAGAAATCCTCGCCCAAGTATTGCAGCCTCTCCTAGCGGTACCACGGCCCACCTTATGTCAAGTAAGCTGTACTGTTCCTCGCGTCCCTTGTTAACTCTTGTCTCCTCGTTCCCAGTGCTCCCCTGTGTTCCTGACCCACATCATTCCTGCCACCAAGCCAGCCGCCTGTTCTGTCCACGCCGCCTCCTGCCAACACATCCAGGACCACCTCCATAACCTTTCCTCAATAAACTGTTCATCATTTCCCATCTGCCTCTGCCTGCTCTTAGGTCCAGCTACTCCCCACATGTGACAATATTCTCAGGCTGAATGGATTTTCTTTTTCTGACAGACTTTTGTTTCACAATGGTTTTCCGATTACATTATTGACTATGTAGTGGCAGATTTTTAACAGCCTCAGCCAATATCCACATGTATCCAAAAGTCTAATATCTATCCGTCCATTCATTCTCAATACTGCTTATCCTGTTCAGGGTCACGGGGTGCTGAAGCCTATCCCAGCTTACTTCGAGCGAAAGGCAGACTAGACCCTGAACTGGTCGCCAGTCAGTCGCAGGGCACATGTAGACATGTACAACCATTCACACTCACATTCACGCCGTCACTGAGTGGGAACTTTTGGTCTTTTTCTCCCTCCCCGTAAGGACATTAGATAAAAAAAGGCCCGCATGATTATCATGTACAGTATTTAATATGTATATATCTGCCACTACTTTGTATGACCTTAGCACAGAGCCTTTAACACTGTCTTAGTGTGTGAAAATTACATTTTATACATTTATATTACATTTCATATATATACGTGTGTGTGTGTGTACAGTATTTGATTGTTGTTCTTGTTTTCTTGTTTTCTTGTTTCCATCACCCTGCTCAGTTTTTGTTCATGCCCAAAGAAAATAATATTGTGTCAAAACAATAAAATGGGTAATGATGATTTTGTTCCTTGTGCTACTGAGAGAAAATGACCCTGCTGATTACATTGTCAATTCATGTTGAGTTAAATCTCCAATGACCATCAGTCACAATGGTGAAAATTCAAAAATAAAAAAAATAAAAAAACAATAACAATATTTTACAATAATTTTCATAAAATTGGTCTGCTTTATAATTTGAATGCTGAGGCCCGGATTTACTAAGATCGTAAATAACGGGTGCCCAATTGCTTGTTTGCTCTAACAGATTGAGCGCTGTTGGTGGGTGTGTTGCGGGTGACTTATTAAGAATGCGATCATTTCCTAATAACACAAATAGTGGGAACTAAATTGTGTGTTCAATCATCCTGCGTGCGCTGTTGGCAACAGGTGTGGTGGTGGAGGTGGTGGAGAACGCCAAATTCAAAAGACCGTTTTGTCATTAGGTAATTGATGTTTTCCAATGAAAAGCTATTTCGTGAAAAATTTGCGAGAGCACCGCCATCTCAAAATTAAGTTTTAAGGACTAAGGCGTTAATTTTGGGGAAGCCAGCAACCATGTTTTGTTATATTTAACTCACTTAGAGTGTGTGGCAATTGGATTCGCAGATATGTGCCCAACCCGTATTTAAAACAACAAACAGAATTGAAGGGATTTTTGTTATGGGTGATATGGCATGACTCCTTCTTATTACTGGCTCCTAGTCAGCCTTCAGATTTTTCAGAAATTCCAAAAGATAATTTTATATTTTTTGCCGGTGCCACGGTGGCCGACTGGTTAGAGCGTCAGCCTCACAGTTCTGAGGACCTGGGTTCAGTCCCCGGCCCCGCCTGTGTGGAGTTTGCATGTTCTCCCCGTGTCTGTGTGGGTTTTCTCCGGGCACTCCGGTTTCCTCCCACATCCCAAAAACATGCATGAATTGGAGACTCTAAATTGCCCGTAGGCATGACTGTGAGTGTGAATGGTTGTTTGTTCCTATGTGCCCTGCGATTGGCTGGCAACCAGTTCAGGGTGTACCCTGCCTCCTGCCCGATGACAGCTGGGATAGGCTCCAGCATGCCCGCGACCCTAGTGAGGAGAAGCGCCTCAGAAAATGGATGGATGGATATTTTTTTCCCTTTCAAAAATATTTACAGGAGTGGAAAAAGTCTCCCGCCGCCTCTTATTTCACCCACACTATGCTGGAACTGCTCTTGCCCTTCCGATGCACTATTTATCTCAGCTTGGATAAAGCACATTGTGCTAGATTCATCCTTTTGCCTATACTGCTCTCACAATGCAAATGCAAATGCAGACTGAACTGCGTGGTAATTTATCGCGTTTGACCGATGCTATCTTGGCTGTGCCCAGTTAGCAGATTAGCTGTTTGTGTGCAATTCAGTTTTCACCTGTTTTTGCATGTGCAAACCTTGCATAAATCAGGCTCTAAAGGCCTCTTTATACTCCCACGGTCGACAACGCCCGCATTGCATCACGTGACCGACAAATTGCCCCGTGCAGCAGCTCTCCGTAGCTTGCCGCGCACCCGACAAAAATAGTTGCTGCGCGTCGAACGCCGTGATCATCTCTTATGATTGGTCCGTTTTAGTCACATGCTTTGATGACGTACAAGCGTGCCCATTGGTTCTACATACCATCTACGTCGCCGCCTTCTCGATTGATTTTGCAGCATAATTAAACGAATCCTCTGGTCACCTCGGTCCATTTGTTCTGTCGCAGTCGCCATTGTTGTTGCTTTGTTCCTTGTTACTGAAAGGAAAGTAAAAACGGCTACCGGAAATGGCACAAAAAAAAATGCAGAGGAAACTCCACCCTGTGGTGTTCTATCCAATACCAGCACTAGCGACACCTCCGACTTGGAGGAGAACTGCAGCACACTTTCAAAACAGCGTGCATGGGTTGCGCTCGAGTATCAAGGCAAACTCCGCGAGGGACACCCGCAGTGACGTCAGCACGGTCGCCGTCCACGCGAGTATAAAGAAGCCTTGTGATGGATAGCTAACCATGGCAGCCTTTAAGTGTGCATCAGAATCACCACAGCAGAAACCTTTTAACTTTATTAAAACTGTCACACCACCATTTTTCATGCAATAAAAGTTTAACCATGGAGTGAGAGAATAGAAGACTGGAGCACAGGAATAAATCTTTCCTACTTTCCAAATTTTAACTTGTCTCTAGTTATGTTTTTGTTTGCTCTAAAGTGGCCAATTAAAAGCTATTGCTGATGTTAAATACAACCCCAATTCCAATGAAGTTGGGACGTTGTGTTAAACATAAATAAAAACAGAATACAATGATTTCCAAATCATGTTCGACCTATATTTAATCGAATACACTACAAAGACAAGATATTTAATGTTCATACTGATAAACTTTATTGATTTTAGCAAATGATCATTAACTTCGCATGTTATGGCTGCAATACGTTCCAAAAAAGCTGGGACATGGTCATTTTTACCAGTGTGTTACATCACCTTTTCTTTTAACAACATTCAATAAACGTAGATGATGAAATCCCTAAATTCATTGCAATTGTACATTGAGGTTTTCTCCGGGCACTCCGGTTTCCTCCCACATCCCAAAAACATGCATTAATTGAAGACTCCAAATTGCCCATAGGCATGACTGTGAGTGCGAATGGTTGTTTGTTTCGATGTGCCCTGCGATTGGCTGGCAACCAGTTCAGGGTGTACCCCGCCTTGTGCCCGATGACAGCTGGGATAGGCTCCAGCACGCCCGCGACCCTAGTGAGGAGAAGCGGCTCAGAAAATGGATGGATGGATGGATGTACATTGAGGAACATTGTCCTTAAACTGTTCGACTATTTTTTCACGCACTTGTTCACAAAGAAGTGAACCTCGCCCCATCTTTGCTTGTGAATCATGGCACCCACCTGTTCCCAATTAGCCTGTTCACCTGTGGGATGTTCCAAACAGGTGTTTGATGAGCATTCCTCAACTTTCTCAGTCCTTTTTGCCACCTGTCCCAGCTTTGTTGGAACGTGTTGCAGCCATAAAATTCTAAGTTAATGATTATTTGCTAAAAACAATAAAATTGATCAGTTTGAACGTTAAATATCTTGTCTTTGTAGTGTATTCAATGAAATATAGGTTGAACATGATTTGCAAATCATTGTATTCTGTTTTTATTTATGTTTAACCCAACGTCCCAACTTCATTGGAATTGGGGTTGTATTATGCCATTCAACTTGGAGTATGTGGTATAATCACAACAATGTGACAATCATAATTCAATTCATTTCTAAATTATCATTAAATAAAAATGAGGAAACTCAAAATCTAACTGACAAAGACATTTTTTGTTGTTCATTGATGCAATGTAACAAACGTGTTTGCTCCACAAGGATGTAATGACCTGTTGTTTTGGGATTTTTCCTTACCGACTCAGTAAATGACAGCATGATATTTCTGATACCAATACTTTGGAAGAGCAAACAGGTTAGATTATCAATTTCACTTGTTAAAATCTATAAAATTAAAAGTGAGTCAATTTAGTCTGACAAAGGACTGAATTGAATTCTTCCATTTTACTTAAACATTCACATGAATTATACTTAGTGGAGTTGTGGCTTAACTGACAACAGCAGCTATATTGTGAAGACACAAATAACCCAAGTAAAGCACACAAAAAAGCAAAATCATAAAATGTTGAATTTAAGTATGAAGTCCCTTCCGTATATTTTTATTTACATTTACGTATGTTTTTGTTTTTTGTTTGTTCATTAGCTGTACCTCTCTGTGTGTCTCAAATAAAATTCTCATTCATTCACACACATCCACAAAATGCTGGCCAACATTTTTGCTGACCTCCATTTGCAAGAAACCTTTTGGTACCAGCATAGTTATTTTTGAGACCATACACAGACAAATTGACAAAACCAGATCCATTGGAGCTGCATTTGAGAGTCAGTGAAGGGGGCTCCACACAGAAGCAGCATTTAGAATTGGGGCTTGACGGAGCTTGAGAACCAATTTCCTGCAACCAGTCCAAATGTCCATATATTTGGGCTGTACCATGTCTCCAACATACTGTATCATCTTATAGTCACCAAGCCAAGGACTCACATTCTTGAGTGCAACCCTACTTAATCAAAGTTTCAGTACCATTGTACAAAAGGGTCAAAAGTTTCAGTCAAAGGTTTCACACATTTTTCTGACATCAACTGTAACAGACATAGATGCGCTGTCTACTGAAGTTGAGCTAAAACTTGACAGTGCAGCTGTGACAGTTCTTGATTTAGTCTTAAGTCTGTGGTACTGTTAGATAAATTGTAGAAGTTATAATTTATTTGCTTAGCTTGCATTAGTATAATGGACAATTTTAGATGTCTCGCCTTCAAAAAGAAGACTCAGCATCATCCGATGGAAGGGCGCCTGGACCAAGGACGTGATCGGATGTGGTCGGGTCGTGACAGGTGTTGGTTCAATATTATGTGTTGTGTCTTATTATTTAGAATACTATGTCTGGGAAAAACCCTCTTATTATCAAATATTATGTGTCGTGTCTTATTGTTTACAATACTATGTCTGGGAAAAACCCTCTTATTATCAAATATTTTGTGTTGTGTCTTATTGCTTAGAACATTATGATTTGTAAATCCCTCCTATTTCAAATAAATGCAGGAGCGAGGGGGGGGGGGGGGATTGTTTAGAGCGTGTTGAGAGGCTGTGATCTGAACAATCTCCCATACGCCCTCCTCATGAGAAAAAGAAACCAGTGTCTTCATTCCTTTTGTGTCTATTTTTTATAATGTTGGGTAAGATAAATCCAACATTAAATTGGTCCTTCGAGCCGGATGTCAACACACCCGAGGATTCCAGTTGTGGAGCCGACTTCCAGTTAAGAGACCGTGGCCACGGCAAGTAAGACCCTTTACGGGACTGGTCTTCGTTCTCCTCAACTGGGATCTGAAGGTTGACGACAATCCACAGGATTGTAGACGAGTGGTGAGTTAAATTTTAATAATGTTTTTAGGAAAAAAGAATTAAAGAGTGAGTGAATTGCGCGACGAAGAAGTCTGCGGCAGAACAAACCTTGTGTAATACTAGTCACTGGCAAGTGGTCAGATGGACGACAGAGTCCGATAAAATCCGTGGGGACGGCGGGGTCCTGTACGTACTTAAATTCCGTATTTCTGTGTTTCCGTGTTTTCGTGTGTTTATAAAAACGTTATTAATATCGTGTGTATGTGTAAAAGTATGAATGTATAAGATGGGATTGTAAGTGACAACTGGGTTTGGAAGCAAAGGCAAGAATTCTCCGCCCCAATTGGGGTAGAAGCTTGAGAATTTCCAGAACTCAGACATTTATTGTCACCCTGTCATTTTTGAATAAAGTCAGTATTTAGGTCACTCTAGGTGCAAATGAACTGACTTCCAAATTCACAAAAATGGGAATAAATAACAGTAAACCGGATCAAAAAATAGACCTAACGTGTAAAGATTGGAAATATGTTCAACTACAAAACCATTCCAAAATAGAACATTTAAACACATGGATAACCAAATACGGTTTCGCTGGCCAGCTAAATTCGCAAAAAATAGTTCAACTTCAAAATGAAATAAAGTGTCTTTTGGTCTATAGGACCTGGACTAATGAGGATGTGAAAAAGGCCGTAGCCGGCATCACACCTTATCAACAACAGTTAAAAAATGCTTTACATGCGAATTCGAAAGAACACATTAACAGATGGATAGATAAACATTGGATAAACCTAGCAACTGGCCCTCTGGAGGAATATGTTAATCATGCCCTCCACGCAGAAAGAGTGTTAGACAAAAAACAAAAAGAGAAGATAGATGTCTTCCTCGACGAAGAAGCAGAAATATACTATCAAGGCAGAGAGAGAGATCATTTTAGAGGACGCGACAGAGACCGTGGGAGAGTAAGATATGGTAGAAATCGAAATTATTATGATAATACCATCTGTTGGTGCTGTGGAAACAAAGGCCACATTGCAGGTGACTGCCCTAAAAAAGAAAAAAAGAAAAAGAAAAGATAATACGGACAAACTACCGCATGACTCGGCCAGCCTGCTTCCCAACTCAACAAATCCTCTTGTGTAAACATTACAGAGAATGAGGAGGTGGATTTCAATTTACAGGACATTCTGAGTTTGGACACTGAAAAACCTGAAATAACCAAATAATAATGCATTCTTTTCAGGACCAATAGAAAATAACAGTCAATTTTGGTTTGCATTCACATTTGAGAAAAAAAAAATATATATACATTTACTAGATTACCGCAAGGTTACTGTGAAAGTCTAACTAATTATTCACAAGTTATGACAACACGCATGTCTTCTGGCATCTACAGATGGAGAGACATGCAAAGATTCATTGACTTTACTGCATCATCTAACAGAAGAGGGACATAAAGTTAACAAAAAATTAATTGCAATGATGTAAAAGACAAGTTAAATATCTAGGCCATAATTTAAGTATAGGAGGAAGGACTATATTAGAAGACAGGAAAGCTATAGTCTTAAAAAATCCTAAACCACAGACGAAGAAACATATAATAATCATTTTTAGGTCTGACAAATTATTGTAGAGCATGGATTCCAAACTATGCAGAAATTGTTGCACCATTGTCAAAATTAATGTATGAAAACAACCTTAAAATGACATCACCTGTTTAATGGAGTACAGAGGCAGAAAAGGCCTTCTGTGACATTAAACAACATTTGGTGTCCAGTGCTGCGCTAGGCCTTCCAAATTTAATGATAAAACATTCATTCAAATGGTAGATTGTAAAAGCTATTGCATGACCTCCGTACTTACACAACAATACGGTGATAAGCTAAAACCAATAGCTTATTTTTCAACTAGAGAGCAGTTCACCCTTAAGGTCCCACATACAGTGTCTGCTCTCCTATTGCAAACGAATATGGCGTTTTTATCACCGGCAAGACATTTATCTTGCATTGCCATCTTGCTGTCACAACCACATTTGACTGTTGAGCGATGCACAACCTTAAATCCAGCCACACTAATACCCTTACTTGATGAAGGCACGCAGCATGATTGACAGGAATTGGCTGAACAAGCTGCTGAATTAGTAGCATTAACCGAGGCATGCAAACTAATGAAAAATAAAGATGGTACAATCTATACTGATAGCCAATATGAGTATTCCACAACAAGACCGTAATTATTGTGAAAAACAAAGTGCAAAACTACAAAATGAAATTTACATTAGCACAGGAAAAAAAAAAAAAAAAAAAACCCTATTCAAATGGGCTGCTATATTGAGCCATGCTGTGTCACATGGTTCAACCGGAGGGATGGTGGCACAGATAGATTGACAGCCCTAAAAAATAGCAGAAAAAAACACGTGGGTTCATTTAACACACTGTAAAAGAGTCATTTCAGCTGAGTACTCAAATAGGGAAGGTGAGCAAAAGTCTGATAACGGAGCAGGAGCAGATGTGTAGATTCTGAAAACGCTTGCTGGTCAGTGAAGAAAAAAGACACCAACCCTTTTAGTGAGAACTCAGCAGAAAGGCACACCCACGTTGGTTATGAGATTCGATAAATTGTTACGTAGCAACTTTGGCTACTATGATGTTGGTTTTGTTTTTGTGGTACATGGGACGTCCCACCCTCAATGATAAAACCCATTTTTTAGATAGAAAATCACCTACCAACTGGACCAATATGACAAACCCAATAATAAATTTTTTTTTCAAATCATTAACTCGTATCAAAAGGAGTACAGCTGATGATCAAAATTGTGGGCATGGCCTCCAAACGCAGGAAAAAGGTTTAATATTTTGTGCCCCCCAAAATCAAGATGCTTTAATCATAACTCCATATGCGGCTCTCACCAATGATGCTCAAGAGAATGGGCAGAATTGGGGATTTGGATATGACTGGTATGCAACTATAGGCTTTGAATGGGAACACCTTATTGGTGAAACAGGTTATGATTGGTCCAGTTGGTCAAAAAAAACAGCAAAAGAACATAGAAAGAAGTTTAACCTAAGCAAAACGGCTTGTGTTATATTGTGTATTGTATATTGTGTTATAGGAACCGTGTTAAACCAAAAATGCCATTGAAAACTTCAAAGAAAGGTGGACAAATTTTAATGGTTAACAACATAACTACTGATGATTGGTTCCTTGTAAATCATGGGATCCTATATATCCCGTAAAAGAAGCAGATAAACACAAACCGATGTTTTCTACTTTAGTAGCACCAAATAATTTCACTTGTATAAACATGATTAATAAAGGGAAAAATTAGGACCACTGAACGACACACAGTGTAAAGTAATCTTAAAAGTCGGACCAAATTTTGTGCCAGTGTCACGGAGCGACATCTGGTGGTGGTGCGGAGATGATAGACTGTTCGATAGATTACCTAAAGATATATCTAGATTATGCGCTATTATCACTTTGATATTGCATGTGTCAGTATACCCTATGCCTGTTCAAGATTTAATGGAAAGGGCACTAATGTTTTTGTCCAATCTAGAACATATACAAAAAAGAGATTTGTCCTGGGAGGGTCAAAATAATCCAACATACATCACGCCATAAATGTTCCTCGTGGGGTTCCTAATCAATACAAATTGGCTGACCAAGTTGCAGGAGGATTTGAGTCTTTCATATGCTGGTGGTGTACGATTAATAAAAATGTTGATGGGATAAACTACATCCACTTCAATGTACAGAGATTAGGAAATTGGACTCAGAATGGGTTGGAAGCTGTGGACGAGCAGCTCAAGGACGTTCCAAAGACCGCATAGCTGTCGACATGCTCCTCGCAAGAGAGGGAGGTGTTTGCGGTATGTTTGGAGAACAAACAATACTGCTTCAGATGGCAGCTTGACCAGAGCCATCGATGGTCTACGGACCCTCAATCAACACCTCTTTGTGGGACAGCTGGATGGACGTTTTTGGTAAATATAAAACCCTAATTTCACCAATATTGATATCAATTGCTGTTTTTGCAGCCATTCTGACATTGTGTGGATGTTGTTGTATCCCATGCATTCTGGCATTAATCAGTAAATTAATCACCACAGCCATAACCCCCATGGAGAAACCGTATGGAGCTGATGTATCCATTACTGTATGATGATAATGATGATTATGATGATAATGATGATTTTGCTTGACCTGATTTGTTACCTGATACAGATGATTACAATGTTTAAACTACAACATTCATATATGACAAGTTTACTCTGAGTGTAAATGTATTTGTTTCATAAAAATGATTCTACAGTTAAAAATCGAAATGAAGTGACTGTAAGATGATATGAGAATTTGTGCAAATACATGATAAACAGGAGGGAAATGTTAGATAAATTGTAGAAGTTATCATTTATTTGCTTAGCTTGCATTAGTATAATGGACAATTTTAGATGTCTCGCCTTCAAAAAGAAGACTCAGCATCATCCGATGGAAGGGCGCCTGGACCAAGGACGTGATCGGATGTGGTCGGGTCGTGACAGGTGTTGGTTCAATATTATGTGTTGTGTCTTATTATTTAGAATACTATGTCTGGGAAAAACCCTCTTATTATCAAATATTATGTGTCGTGTCTTATTGTTTACAATACTATGTCTGGGAAAAACCCTCTTATTATCAAATATTTTGTGTTGTGTCTTATTGCTTAGAACATTATGATTTGTAAATCCCTCCTATTTCAAATAAATGCAGGAGCGAGGGGGGGGGGGGGGGGGTTGTTTAGAGTGTGTTGAGAGGCTGTGATCTGAACAATCTCCCATACGCCCTCCTCATGAGAAAAAGAAACCAGTGTCTTCATTCCTTTTGTGTCTATTTTTTATAATGTTGGGTAAGATAAATCCAACAGGTACAGAAACAGAAGAAAACAGATTGAGAAGCCTAATCATAAGTCGTTTAGCCAGTTCTTTACAGTGTACTGAATCACTCGAATCAGTTCATTGAAAAGATTCATGTAAAAGATTTGTCCACCGAATCGATCAGTTCTTTTTCACAGAATCATTCAAGTGCTTCCTCATTCAGTTCATGCTCAATGAACACGTTCACCAAAGGACGACGCGTTGTTGTCGTATTATAAACTAGCGAAGGTAAGGAGACTAAAAAAAAAAAAAGTTAGTTAGTTATCACCAACCTATCGCTCTCAGCAAGCTCTCAAATGCCCGGCTTCGGTCGTGACTCATGAACATTCGTGCGGCGAGCTCAGCTACCGCAAATGTCCTTCCGCGTCCCCTCTACATCCACGCAGGTTCCCGCCGGCCGGCGAGACTTGTCTGCATTCCACTGCAGTGGACAGCTTCGTTGACACCAGCATCCCTGCTACCTGCTCACCCACCTTTCTGTTATTGTCATCTGATAGGTGTAAAGCGTCTTTGAGTGTCTTATTATTATTATTAGTATTAAATAAAAAGGTCGAATAATCCCATTAGCGTCCCAGAGGGGATTATATGTATGTGTACATCTATACATCCATTATTAATTTACATTTATTTTAAATATGTGTGCTTGCTTTCATGTAGTTGACTGACTCAACATTAGCTGTAAGCTTGGAGAAACGGATGCTTGTGAAAGCTATCCCAGTGAGGACGAAGGTTAAAATAACTCATGAGTACGTTCACTGCGTAGTATGTCGTTCCTTGCGCGAACGAATCACTCACCGTACGAGTTCGCAGTTCATTGCATACTGTACTAGTATGTCTCTCCTTGGCAGATCCCGAACGAAGTAGTTCAACGAACGAATCACTTATGGCTGACAGTACATTCAGTTCACTTCAGTACATTCAGTTTAGTTCACTTCAGTCCCTCTCCCGCCTGTGCGGTGCTGCCTGATGCTGGCTGCTCCTTGGTCATTCGCCGAAGTGAGTGACAACGTTAGAGAATCATGAATCATGTGGCAGTAGGTTTAGTGAAGTGCTGCCTCCGCCTCGCTGAAGATTTAGAAGTGAGTGACAGAACACTGCAGCAGTTCCGTTTCCGCTCCCAGCCTACTCATTCACGACGCCGGCCGAGCTTAAAGAACGAATCATTTCATACACTGATTCAGTTCAGTACATTCACTAAGAAGATTCGTTCTTTTGAACGAAACGTTCGCGAATGAAAAAACACGAATCAGATGGTCTCAGGGGGCTGGGAAGACAATATTGGTACTTAGTTTTAATTCTGAGAAATGGTAAGTGTACTGTATCTTCCTATCAATCGATGCAGACTTTATTCACCATCCAACTCTTCTTGTTTTCCTGAAGCAATGTAAAACGACAATAATATGATCGTGATCAAAGATTGCGATATATTTCACCCCGATCTCAGTGTTCAGCTGTGTGCGTATTTCCTTGATCTAACACGGCGGGTATGTGCGTGACAACAAGTCGTCCTTTTCCTGCTCCACTTCCGGTTGCCAGCTATGTGAGTAACTAGAAACTGCGCCTCCTCGGCTGGTCTGCCCCATAGCGAAACCCCCGGTCCAACTCAACCATCATCACACTGCGTCAGTGGCGGCCACTCTTCGCCCCGCCTCCAGACCGCCAAAGCTGGGTGTGTGGCGGCATCTCCAAAGTGACGTGAAGCAATGCTATTAACTAGCTGGTGTGCATGTTAAAATCGGGCAACACTGTGTTTACCACCCAAGTGATTATGTGGAAAGCATAAAAATGCGAGCACAGTCAGTACAGCCTGTTACGCACTGCTGCCAGCACACGTAGAATTAGCAGGTAGCCACTGCTTGCCCTGAGGCCTCCAGACCAAAGCAACCAATCAATTAATCACGTCATCATTATTCAGGTGGTTTGTAAAATGGTGAAACTAGTTAATCTGTGGCGGCACGGTGGACGACTGGTTAGAGCGTCTGCCTCACAGTTCTGAGGACTGGGGTTCAATCCCCGGCCCCGCCTGTGTGGAGTTTGCATGTTCTCCCTGTGCCTGCGTGGGTTTTCTCCGGACACTCCTCCCACATCCCAAAAACATGCATGGTAGGTTAATTGACAACTCTAAATTGCCCGTAGGTGGGAATGTGAGTGTGAATGGTTGTTTGTTTATATGTGCCCTGCGATTGGCTCGCAACCAGTTCAGGGTGTACCCCGCCTCCTGCCCGATGATAGCTGGGATAGGCTCCAGCACGCCCATGACCCTAGTGAGGAGAAGCGGCTCAGAAAATGGATGGATGGATGGATAGTTAATCTGTATTGTTATTAATTATAATGCACATTTGAAAGTAGCAATAATGTGAACAGGATATGTAGCATCATAACTGGAGAATGATAATGCTTACAATCCAAGATGTCCTTATTATCCCGAGGGGGCAATTTGTTTATCTTGTACCTCCCAAAATACTCAGGACTTCAAACTAGTGCACTGTTGTTAGATTTTTCCACATTCATTGCACTGCCAAGTGAAAATTGTTCTTATTTTTTTCCCAGTTTTATTTTATTCGTCTTATTTTCTTGATATGCCAATATCAAGAAATAGTTTTAAATATTAACTATGAGGAGTGTTGTTAACAAAAGGTGTTGTTGAACTGCTCTCGAGCTTCTTTAATTTTCAGTACAGATACTTTAAAACCATCTATTTAAGTTTTTAAAAATCTTTTTTTAAATGTAGTAGTAATAGTAATAATAATAATAAGTGATCATAATCGAGGTCAGACGATGTCAAAAAAATGAATTGTGATCATTTTTTTGCAAGATCGCTCAGCCCTATCATGGGCAATCTCCCATTAAAAAAAAGAAAGAAAAAAAAGATTTTTCCACTGTATATGGGGGCTGCATTTTAGGTGTAGAATGCCTTAACTGACAATACAGAAAAGAAGAAATGTCAGTAGCTCTCCTGAGGTATTCTGGAGGAGTCTCTACAGACTTGTTAACATGTACTTGTCAACATCGCATGTCAATCCAAGTACTTCCACTTGACTGAGACAACTGACCACATTTGCCATGTCAATCCATGCATATATTCATATTCATATCTATATATACAAGTACACATTCATTATTTTATGCATGACCTCTGCTGCTGTGACAAATGTAATAGCCATCTTGACTAACAATAACAATGTCTCATCAGGGTGCAAACACAACTCTCGGAAAGATGACAACCATGCTGGAGTCCTCTTTGTCTTTGTTCCACATGCAGCAGGCACCACAGAGCCCAACACACAACACTTTTTAGTATTCAGAAAAGAGATTTCAATACAACCAGACACTAAACAAACACATATGGCTGCCACTGCATAGGATGAAAAAAACCTCATCTCTGCATGGGATGAATAAAAATAAACATAAAAATGGTGAAGCCCAACACTGCAGAAGTATAGATATGATTCTGCAACA
The DNA here is from genome assembly GCF_024500385.1 of Phyllopteryx taeniolatus. Lineage (NCBI taxonomy): Eukaryota > Metazoa > Chordata > Actinopteri > Syngnathiformes > Syngnathidae > Phyllopteryx > Phyllopteryx taeniolatus. The sequence continues at coordinate 17,567,292 of NC_084509.1, read as the reverse complement.
GAAAAATAACTTTTTTTAAATTCAGCTGTCCAAATTGAGCCAAGACAGAACATGGTCATGATTAGTGAGGCCAAGCAAAGTACTTGGCTACTCGTTGTACAGACTGTAATCCCTACATTATTCATTGGAGAACAAGTTGTGTTTTACCTGTGTGTCAAGATCCATTTGCAATGAAGTAGATTGGGAGCAAAGGAAGAGAGAAAAAAAGAGAAAAATTATGTTAGCAATGTAACACATACAGCTATTGTCCAACGAAAATTAACAGTGATTTCAAACTGTGAATCATCGAGTCATATTGATCCTTCAGGATCACTAACATATTTACACCCACAGAGGATTGGATATATACTTCTGAATAAACCACATTTTTGAGAAAGAGCACAACAGACAGCCACTCCCACTAGAGCAGTGCCAAATCACACGATAGTATACCACTCACATTTTTACGCAATACAAAAATGTTATATTGCATGGCACGCACGAATGTAAAGTTGAAACCAGAGGTTTACATAAACTATGGAAAAAGACACTTTTTTCTCTGTCTGAAATGAAATAAGACTACACTTTTTTTGTGTCTTCAGTCAATTAAAATGACAAAAATTATTTGTATTAGTTAAAAACCAGAATAATGAGAGAAGGATATTCTTTGACAAATGTTCATTACTTTCATCAAAGTGAGAATGTTAACATACAGTAAGATTACTATGCCTTTAATCAATTTGAGAAAACCCAGATGATGATGTCATGTCTTTGGAAACTTCTGATAGGTTTATTGACAACATTTGAGTTAATCAGAGACACACCTCTGGATGTATTGGAAGGCACACCTGAAACACACTGCTTCTTTGTGTAACATCATGGGAAAGTCAATAGAAATAAGCCAAGATATCAGGAAGAGAATTGTGGACGACCACAAATCTGGTTCATCATTGCGTGTAATGTCCAGTTGCCTGTAGGTGCCACATTCATATAAACACCATGGGAATGTCCAGCCGTCATACCGCTCAGGAAGGAGACAGGTTTTGTGTCCCAGAGATGAACATAGTTTGTTCCGAAATGTGCATATCTGCGCACTGTATTGACATTAGCTGAAAGGACAATTCGCCAGAACGAAGCCCTTTGTCATGGATGTCTCCTGCAGTCCCCTTTTTTGGAGCTTGGGTGGCGCTTCGTGCCTCGCTTCCCTCTCTTTCTCTCCAGGCAGACTACAAACTTGGCTCCGTTACACCAGTACTCTCAGGAGGAATGGGCCAAATTTCCTGCCAACTATTATGAGAAGTTTGTGGAAGGATATACAAAACGTTTGAACCAAGTCATAGAGTTTAAAGTCACTGATACCAAACACTAATGAAACGTATGTAAACTTTATGAAGAAAGTAATGACAAATTGTCTCGCATTTAGCAAGTAGAAATAATGTTAGTCAAACTAATTGACTGAAATAGACTGATTTCATGTCAGACACTATTAAGGCGAAAAAAAATATTTTTATAAAGTGTATGTAAACCTCTGGTTTCAACTGTAAATATGCACAGAAATTCTCTCACATGCACAACAAATGCTTAAGCTGCAACATCTGAGAGCAGCATTTTGATTTGATCATGATCCCAAAATGGATGCTATTTATTGTAAGTCTGTCAATTTCATGATATGATGTAAAACCGAAACCACCTAAATAAAATAATAATATATGGAACGAGTTTTTTTTCTACCATGAGGACGTTCACCACTCTAGTGACTGAGCTCACCACCCTTCTGCTCACATTTCTGAGGCATGAACACAAGCCAGTTTTATTTAATAAATGTTGTAAAATAAATCAAATAAAAATCTAAATAGGCCACAAATAAATAAAAAAAATAGCTTATACATTCCAAGTGCCAAATAAATGTGAAACTAATAACTGTGTTCCTTTTCCATATTTTAAACTGGCATAAAAGATAGCGCTGGAAAATATTTTTGTTGAGTTAAAATGCCAGACAAGTCGGGGAAAAAAACCTTTGATTAGAATTTTGTCAATTGGAATTGGAATTGGAATTAATAACCCCTTTTATTGTGACTTTTCAGCTGATTGAAGCAGAATCTCTATGTGATGAAAGAAATGGCAAGGCCTGAGTAAATGATAATAATTTAAAAGGTAGCACATGCTTATTTAGAAAACCAAATAGGAAAGAGGAAATGTTTCCATGGTTGAAGGCCTCTCGTCTTAATATAACAATAAAAAATAATCAATTCAGAGCTCTTATTAAGTTTACACATAAGCGTTCCCAAAAATACCATATGAGAGTCATTCCTCTAAGTCTATAAACTGTTTTGGTGAAATATATTCTGTTATTATTATATTTCAATTATTTCTCAATATTAAAGATGATTTATGGTCGTTGAGCTGCAGTATCATCATAATAAAGCAAAGTATTAAAATTCTATTCAGAACGGATACAAACAACAATTGCAAATAAAATATGATAATGATATTTCTTAATAGAAAAAAAAACATTGACATTTAACGTAAACTGCTGTTGATATTTTTCAGTATTTTTTTATGCAAAGGGGAAAAGTAAATGTTTTCTGGCTACACATCACTGGAAGCTGATATCTGCACCTCTGTGCTTCTATAGCCTGCTTGCACTCCATGATGTGATCTCTGATCACCAGCTTCCTGAGAAGGTCAGAGAAACCACTTCACCCACCTGCACAATCAGCCCCAGGGGCCCCCAAGGATGTCTCCTCTCTCCACTCCTCTCTACACAAACAGCTGCAACTCAGTGCATTCAGCTGTCAAGCTCTTGAGGTTTGCAGCCAACATTACAATCGTCGATCTCAGCAAAGACGGCTACTTGTCTGCATAACGACAGTAGGCAGAGTGGCTGGTACTCTGGTGCAGCCAGCACAACCTTCAGCTGAACACGTTCAAGACTACAGAGATGATTGTGGACTTCAGGAGATGTCCTTCATCATGGCTGCCCACCTGACTTGTGTCAACCAGGGAGTACCTCAAGTTCCTGGGAAATACAATCTCTGACCTAAGGTGGGACTCCAACGTCAACTCCATTCTCAAAAAGGCCCAGTAGAGATGTAATTTCTGCAGCTGCTGTGGAAGCGTGTCCTGCCAGTGGACCTGTTAAGGCAATTTTACACAGCAGTCAATAGATAAATTTTGCGTTCATCCATCACAGTCTGGTTAGGTGCTGATGCAAAGAAAGACTAAATCAGTGCCCCCTTTCCATCCTTTAAGTTAGCCACTCCCTGCAGGATCTTACTTGGATGCTGCAAGAACTAATAAGTGGGCAGGCAAAATCCTAAATTAATCAAAATCCTAATCCCACACTGCCGAACACCTTTTTCAACACCTTCCCTCAGGTCATCTTATTAAATACTTCACGCTGCAGACAGACAGACAGACACTCCAACATCCCAAAATCTTATACCCTCTTTTCATTACCTTTTCAAACAATTGACATTGTGAAACTTTGCCATCATGTTTCACATCTCTGTTGTAGGGGTTGAACGACACTCTTTTTGGAGTCGACACTCAAGTGATGGCAGTCAAGTCGGCTTTGACTAATCCATGATGTCATTGATATTTTTTTCAGTCGACTCTGTGCACGCCTTCAAACACAAGATCGCTCACTCGCTCTGCCTGTCATCCTCAGATGCACAGGCCCCAATTCCCAAGTCTTTTATACAATAACATTCAAACACTCATCCAATTACATATACAGTAGGTACATATACCGTCATGGCCTCACAGACAGGCACATATTGGCAAACTCTAATACCAATTCATGTAACACAACTGCAGGTTCACTACTCGCTACACTATGTACAGTAATAATAGTACATAATCTTAAAAAGTGTGGCATGGTGATCGACTGGTTAGCACATCTGCCTCACAGTTCTGAGGACCTGGGATCAAATCCGGCCTTGCCTCGTTTGCATGTGCTTCCGGTGCCTGCGTGGGTTTTCTCCAGGTACTCCGGTTTCCTCCCACATCCCCAAAACATGCATGCTAGGTGTATTGAAGACTCTAAATTGCCCATAGGTGTGAATGTGAGTGCGAATGGTTGTTTGTTTATATGTGCCCTCCGATTGGCTGGCGACCAGTTCAGGGTGTACCCCGTCTCTCGCCCGAAGATAGCTGGGATAGGCTGGTTCTGTATGCAGCAGGGAGGCTTCTCACTGAATCAAATAGACATCATATCACCCTTTTCTCCCTGTCAGACAACTTCGTAAATGTTTGCTTTTAAAGGTGATATATAAATCATATTATTATTGTTAGAAGTAGAATCAGATAACTCCTAACAGCAGATAAAGGCAATGAATTTGCCTGTTATTTTAGTGAAAAAAATACAATCCACCAGGTTAAATATCAGCACAAATCAGGAATATGATAAAATGATACTATATCTGAAGCCACTCAGGAAAAACTCTCTTACCATGTCAGAATGTAATACAGTTGACCAAAAAACTGCAGAGAAAACGGTTCAGCAGCTGAAACCATCAACGAGCTGTCTTGACTCAATACCATTTGACTTTTTCAAAAAATTATGGCCCAATGCGTCAGTCACGTGATGCAATGCGGGCGACAGCGAGCGCGGGAGTATAAAGAGGCCTGAACAAGGCAGTTAAAGTATATTTGAGTGTTGCTACTCACTTTGTCATTGCCGCACACAGCTGAATCATTTGGTACACACACACGCTCGGGTTCCAACCGCAGTGATATCACTGCCCATGCACGAGCCATGTGAACTGGTGGGTGCCTGCCACATGGCTCGTGCACCGCCAACCTCACGTGCAGAATGAATGAGCTGGTCGACTTCGCAGTGTGCTGTGTTAAGTAAAGTGTGGCTTAGGGCTACACTACTACGCTGAGAATGCCCAAATTTGTCTGATTTTGGAAAGGGCCATAAGTGTTCGGGTGCTACAAATAGGCAGCCAGCGGGGGCTGCCTATTAAGAAGCCCTGCACTAGGCTATTTGGGTCACAGTTGTCTTAATAACATGTAATAAGCATGAATATGTACAATTGTTTTCACTGTATTTATTTCTTGCAAAAATCAAGCAAACTTTGAGTAGATTATTTTTTTATAGTGATATTCTGATATTATCATGAATAACCATCGAGAGAACGATCCCATGAATTATATGATGCATGCATGTGCCCATGCCTGACTGATCAGGCAGTGGACTTTCTCATTATACATTTGTATGACATGTCTATGTTCAACGCAGATGCGCGTGTGCATGACCGTTTGTGCCAGGCCATGGCCCAGGTCTTCCAACCGCGCTAAAGGAGGAGAAGTGCACCATGCTTGAGTATGCATCAGCACTCACACTCGTCAACCGTACTGGACCGTATTTATCAAGTGTCCTCAAGCACAGCACAGATTGCCTGGTGTAAATACAGCTTGAAATACCTTTGAAAGAATGTAATTTTAAGTGTTTTTAATTTGAGGGAAGAAATGCTGAAATGAAATGATCCAATATAGTTTTGGAGTGACTGAATTTGGTCTACGTTTGTGAAATTTTCTCTGCTCACAGATGTGATTTGCACTTGTACCGATATCAGTGAAGCCTCTCTCAGTTAAGATCCAAAGCAATCAGAGTGAGGTTAGATGACATGCAGTGTATTATTGACTCTCGGAGTGAAGCCACTGTCATTTAAGGCATGTATGTTCAGCTTGTGTGCTTGTGCTCTGACAGGTTTAGGTTTTTTTTTAAACCGAAAACTAGGGATTTTTTTTATCATTGCCGCATAAAAATAGAAAATATGTTTATTTTATCTGTCACTGTCAAGGAAGACACTGGTTTCTAAAAATATTTCTTTAAAAAATGTCTGAGAATAGTAATGTAAACCATAATTACCATAATAAATGTTGCCAGGTGGGGTCAACATTGTGGACATTTGAGCCACGACTGCAAGACCTCTGGTTTGGGGGACAAGATTCTAGATTGTCCCTGGACAGATTGTGTGACGTGTGCTACTGTTTAGATTTCAAATGTTCTTTTTATCAATCCCACTTTTCTTTTACTATTTCTGTAGGCTATTCAACGTTCAATCAAGTATTGTACTGCCATTTCCAGGTTAGAAGATGTTTCTCAAGTTGCTGGGTTACATCGTGGAAACACAGCAATAAAAATGTTTGAATATACATTGCCTCGAACAACAAATCCAGATAAATGACTAATGTGAGGACCTAAAAGTCACCTGAGAGTCTACGTTTTGCCTCAGTTAAACTAAAAACTCAGAAGTACAGAAATGTATGTAAGATAATGTGGAGGTGCGGTAAATAATGAGACGCAGAGACGAAAGCCTTTCTTTTCTCCTTTCTCTCCACGTCAAACTAATGCCTGGATCAGACTACAAGATAAAATTTGGTCTTTCACAATTTCACTATGTCAGACTATCTATCCATCCATTTTCAACACCGCTTATCCTGGTTAGGGTCGCGGGGCACTGGAGCCTATCCCAGCTGACTTCAGGCGAAAGGCGTACTTCACCCTGAACTGGTCGCCAGTCAGTCGCAGGGCAAATATTGATACAGACAACCATTCACACTCACATTCACACCGTCACTGAGAGTGAACTGTGGGACCCTGTCGGAGGTGAGGTCAGCTGGTGTGCCATACCGTGCAACCCAGGATGCGATGAATGCCCAGGCCACCTTTGTTGAGGTAGTAGACGATAGGGGAACAACTTCTGGCCACCTCTTTGAACCTTGAAACGGGTGTAACTACCACCCTTCTCTGAAAGGTACAGGCGCCTGGTGAATGTCTCTTCCCTGTGGATCACCACAATATTTGATTTGAATTGATTTTAGTAAGAAATAATTTTTTGGGGCGGCATGGTGGGCGACTTGTTAAAGCGTCAGCCTCACAGTTCTGAGGACCCGCGTTCAATCCCCGGCCCCGCCTGTGTGGAGTTTGCATGTTCTCCCCGTGCCTGCGTGGGTTTTCTCCGGGCACTCCAGTTTCCTCCCACATCCCCAAAACATGCATTAATTGGAGTCTCTAAAATTGCCCGTAGGTGTGAATGTGAGTGCGAATGGTTATTTGTTTGTATGTGCCCTGCGATTGGCTGGCAACCAGTTCAGGGTGTACCCCGCCTCCTGCCCGATGACAGCTGGGATAGGCTCCAGCACGCCCGCGACCATAGTGAGGAGAAGCGGCTCAGAAAATGGATGGATGGATGGATAATTTTTTTGCCCCAAAAATCACGATCACAAGCTATGCAAAAAAAACAAACAAAAAAAAAAGCATCGGAGCTCGAATCTTATCCCTGTCACTCTTTTCCCCGTTCAGGGTCATGCCACTGTTTTTGTTCATTGTTAAAATGTGAAACAGCAGCACATACATCTTTCTGTAAAGAACATTACTCCACCCTTGTCACGCATTTAATTAACGGTTTGGGTTCTGCAATCTGCAAGGCCTCTTTATTGAAGTTTTGTTTGATTCCACTCTCTTAAACACCTACCCCCGGGCTCTGTTGGATTACAACCATTTAGACCTGATCCATAAGCATTTACATGTCAGTTCCACTAGGAAGAACCTGGCCTAAATATCTATGTATGTGTCCAGTATGTTGGTAAAGTTTAATCTTGTGCATCTACAAAATACAGTGATTTTCTGTGAAGAATTCCCAATTTTGTTCATAAAACAGCTTACATTTATTTCCAGACACTTCCCTTTTTATAAATGATGTGTTATACCTCTCACATCTGCAATGCAAGTCAAACGGTTTCATTTTATCTTTGGCCCGTCAATAAACTATTTCCTCTGTAACTTAAATTTGAATCGAGGCAACAAAGTACAAAGCTAATGAATCCAGGCCCAAACAAATTTGCATTACTTTTCAAGAAAGTTGCTCAATAATGGGTTTATGTTCGTAGGTATTGTTGCAGTTAGGATAGCTGGCATCTGTTAAATTTTTTTAGATAAATTCAAATGCATGTTTAAATAAAAAAAGCAAGACATGAACCATGCTGCCTATCTTCATAAATAGCTTCATAACAGTTCTTTGAAGCCTGTGCACATGACCTAGTGTATTATAACAAGTGAAAATTTTAATAATAGGACAAATTCAAATTCAAGATATCACCCTCAATACACTAACAACACACACACACACACACACACATGCACACACAGCTGGTTGCATTTAAATTTAATTTATGAAGATTTTATTGTTATATATGTGCAAATCTTTTACAATAAAAACTTACAGAACATCAGTCTGGATGCTGCAGGCTGGACAAGAGTTGGGATACACGTGTGCATGGTTTTCCCATTTGCTTGGCATTAACTGGCAACAAACTTGCATACTATGATAAAATCGCCATGAAAACTAGGTGATGCATCTTTTTTATGTCAATTACTCCTCGTCTTCTTTTAGTGATAAAAATGTGTGTCAAAAGTGTTGCATGGAGGCGGGGGATTAAGGAGTACACCAGCACGAATGAGCGGTCCTTCGGATGGCTTTTTAAAAAAAATTCTAAGAACATTTCCTCACTCACCGGCGCACCATGAGAAGACAGTGTTTAGCCGCTACCTATCTAGCTGTTCCTGAGCAGCTGTGAAGCAAGAAGTGGATGTGGACGGTCAGAGCTGGTTAAAAAGAAACGGTGCCGACAGGTCTGTGATCAGACGTGCTTGAGCCATTTTTTTTATACTGAGACAGATACGATGACCTCATCAATAAGAGTCACCACCTGGGCTCACTCTGGAGGTGGGGATTGATGGTGAGTGGCAGGTGGCCCAACCTGCACCCATTGGACTCGGCCGGGCACAACCCGAAGAGGTAACATGGCTTCTCTTTCCCATGGGCTCACCACCTGTGGGAGGGTTCAAGATGGTCAGGTGCAATGTGAGCTGGGTGGCAGTAGGGGTACTGGACCCATTAATGTGGGCTGTCTGGTCCCTGTACGACTAGTGTCACAGTTTAGTAAACATTGCTTTTAGTAAATTGGATTTGTTTCCGGTAAGGGTTGGACTACGCCAAGACTGCCCTTTTCCACCGATTCTGTTCATAACCTTTTTGGATAGAATCTGGAGGCGCAGCCGAGGGGGTCCGGTTTGGTGGCCTCAGTATTACGTCTCTGCTTTTTTGCAGAGTGTGTGGTTCTGTTGGAGAAGTGGAGTCTGAAGTGTTTGTGATGAAAATCAGCAGGTCCAAATCTGAGGCTTTGGTCCTCAGTCGGAAATGGGTGGAGTGCCCCCTCCAGGTCAGGAATGAGATCCTGCCCCAAGTGAATGAGTTCAAGTATCTTGGGGTCTTGTTCACGACTCAGGCAAGAATGGAGCGAGAGCACTACAGGCAGATTGTTGCAGTGTCTGCACTAATCCAGACTCTCTATCGGTCTGTCATGGTGAAGAAGGAGCTGAGCCAAAAGGTGAATCTCTAGATTTACTGGTCGATCAACATTCCCATCCTCGCCTTTGCCCCAGAGCTCACGAGTGAAAGAACAAGATCATGGATACAAGCAGACAAAATGAGTGTCATTCGCAGCTCCCCTACAGAGATGGAGTGAGAAGCTCAGTCATCCGGGTGAGCCGCTTCTCTTCTGCATCGACAGCCAGATGAGATGACTCGGCATCTGGTTAGGATGCTTCCTGGATGCCCCCCTATTGAGGTGTTCTGGACACATCTCACCAGGAGGAGGCTTTGGGCACAACCCAGGACATGGAGACTATGTTTTGCAGCTGGCCTGGGAACACCTCGGGATCCCCTCTGAATGAAGTGGCTGAGGAGAGGGAAGGCTTCCCTGCTTGAGTGGAAGAAAATGGATGGATGGATGAATGAAAGGTACCGTTACATCGAGCTGAGCAGGCACAGCAACGTTAGTGTGTGTGTGTGTGTGTGTGTGTGTGTACGTGCTGTAGTGCAGTGGTCCCCCAACCACCGGTACTGGGCCGTGAGGCATTTGGCCGCAGAGAAAGAATGACCAATTTATATAATTTTTGTTTTATTGCAATTCGCGTTCCAGTGTGTTTTATTTTGAAAATTGACCGGATCTTCTCTGCCGCAACAGCTGCGTGCCTCAATCGACACGTCGAGACTGCACAGAACGCTTCCTTTTCTGGTCCCAGCCGGCTCGAACACTTCTGTTTCCGGTCTGAGCGAGCTGGCTCACGGCGACAGAGCTCAAAGAACGAAATAATTTCATAAACTAATTCAGTTCATTACATTTACTGAAAATATTTGTTCTTTTGAACGAAATGTTCGCGAACGAAACAACACGATATCAGGAGTCCTACTTAAAATATGGGTTTATCGCAACAGTTAACTCTCACGCACCAAGTCTGCTCTGATTCAGATACAGACGTAGGTTTCTGCTCGACACGGGCAGAACTACTTTTACGGAGTTAAAAGTCTACACTCATTGATATATGCGCATGCCACAGCCGGTCCGTGAGAAAAATGCCTACTCTAAACCGGTCCGTGGTACAAAGAAGATTGGGAAACACTGCTGTAGTGTATGTATATAGCCTGCTGTATGTATTTATTGATGACTCTTGATAGGAGGCTTCTATGGCATTTCATATATCCGGAATGTACAATCTATGATATTGAATGCAAGCTTAGAGCTGAAATAATTCTGTGAATGGATGCTTGTGAATGCCACTGAAATGTATCTGTATAACTAATCTCACTGATCTTACCTTCTCATGTGTTTCACTTCTCAGCAAAAGGCCAACAGATCCACAGGTGGCGTGTTGTCATTTATAATTCCAATCCCAGTGTAGTTTTTTATTTTCCCTTTTGGGGAAGATTATGACACTACTCCCAACACAGTTGCCATCTTGGCTTCTCCTGTTGTGTCAGGTTGCTTCTTGTCATTCGCCATTGCCAGAGGCTTTTAAAGTCAAGCAGCTGGTTCAATGATGAGGATTCTTCTGACAGATGGGATACTCCTGGCAATGTGTAGTAGTGTTGGTGTGCAATCTTGTCAGGAGATGTTGTGTCCCTCATAGCCTGCTTCCTGCTGTGTTTCTTAACATATTGTGGCTTACATCCACAAGGGCAGGCTCTCCTGACATCTAACACATGAATTTATAACAACAGACATCGATGCCATGTACACCACAGAGTATGAACAGTGTGTCTGTAGACATGTTATCTGGACAGGTTTTGGCTCTGAGCAACAGACTGCAGCAACACAAAACACACTTATCTTTTAAGCATCGAAGCTTTAATTTTAATATTATTTCAAGAGATACAGTATAACGTGCCTTCATGTGATCAGAGGCGGTTGAAGTATTTAAACTAAATCAGAAATCGCAGGGAATTTTGAATGATTAGCACATTTAGACTTCTAAATGTAAAATCACCGAATACAGTGTTTAAACATTCTCATCTCTCATTGTATGAGCATCAACATGCTAAGTCCTCAGGCCGCTACCTACCAATAAGACAGGAACAATAACTTGTTGGATGTCTCTCAATTTGTGTGTTTTTCTTTCCCCCTCTGTGTCCTCCCCTGCTCACAATGGAGCTGGCAGCTCTCATCAGGTGACGCTGGACTTCACTCATTTCCTCTAGAAATCAATGGCCACATTTAATCAACTCGCCAGAATGTAATGGTTTTGGCGGGGCTGGAGGATGGGGCCACAGTGTTTTGACTCGGGTCACAATCAGTCAGCAATGACAAATGAGCTAGCTAATTATAAATATGCAGATGTTACTGTTAGTGTACAGTTTTCTTTCTAAAGCAATCATTATTTTATGTGGTCTAAAATGATCACGCTCAAAAACCTGGTCCTGCATGAGTCTTGCACATGCCAATATTCCAACAGAAAACAGGTGGGTAGTTTAAAGTTGGTCGCAACAAAAACTGTAATGGTGGAACGTTTGGCGAAGGTGGCCGAATATAAACTGGGCAGGGTAGTGATCATGATGGACAGCACACAAAATGTTCCCAAGTCACTTTTGCACTTCATGTGAGGTTTATATCACTTCAAAAGTTAACAGTAAAGAAGGAGAACCATTCATTCATTCATTTTCCGTACCACTTATCCTCACTAGGGTCACGGGCGTGCTGGAGCCTATCCCAGCTGACTGCGGGCAAGGGGCGGGGTACACCCTGAACTGGTTGCCAGCCAACCGCAGGGCACATAGAAATAGAAAACAATGTACTCTTTAATTAACCTACCATGCATGTTTTGTTTTGGTTTTTTTTTGGTTTATGGGAGGAAACTGGAGTACCCGGAGAAAACCCACGCAGGCACGGAGAGAACATGCAAACTCCACACAGGAAAGCCAAACATGCGAACAAGTTGACCACTGTGCCACTAAAGGAGAAACAGTTAGTGTTAATTATTTGAAGTAGAGGACAACCTTCCTCTGGCATGAGAGATGAGAGAATAAAGAGGACAGCATAAGGGTAAGCAGAGGATGTGTGCAGAGGAAGAGACAGGTCTAGTAACAGATGAGAGAAGAGTCCTTGCTCACTGAAGTTCACTTTGTGTTTCATACATGCATGCAACTGTTCACTACAAATCAACTATACTGTTATACTAATAAAGATATTTTGAGAATAACACACCAAATAACGTTAAAATGCGGCACGGTGGGCGACTGGTTAGAGCGTCAGCCTCACAGTTCTGAGGACCCGGGTTCAATCCCCGGCCCCGCCTGTGTGGAGTTTGCATGTTCTCCCCCTGCCTGCGTGGGTTTTCTCCGGGCACTCCGGTTTCCTCCCACATCCCAAAAACATGCATTAATTGGAGACTCTAAATTGCCCGTAGGTGTGACTGTGAGTGCGAATGGTTGTTTGTTTGTATGTGGCCTGCGATTGGCTGGCAACCAGTTCAGGGTGTACCCCGCCTCCTGCCCGATGATAGCTGGGATAGGCTCCCTAGTGAGGAGAAGCGGCTCAGAAAATGGATGGATGGATGGACGTGAAAATGCACAAGACTAAAGATTAATCATATAAAATGAACTGCATTTATAATGGAAGGAATGAACATTGCTTAAATCTTCCACGTTCCGCAGTTGATCGTGCATCTGCATCTATAGACACGTGCCTTTTGTCCATTTTGTTCAGTCTCCTGCAGTGCATGTCTCATTTCCATTGGCCAGTAATGCTGCAGCCTCCACCTACACAAAAACCTTTTGACCCACATCCTGCTTCAAAGCGCACAGTGCAGAGTTGCGGCCACCTGCCCGCTCACCAGAGCATTGTCGCCTCCTGTCTGCACTTCTCTCAGACTTTCCTCTGGAGGTGTTTTGTCCCTGCTGGGCCTTCAGTTCTTGTTAGCTTTGCCCATATGTGGGTCCATCTGCACCCGACTCCACACACAAAACAAATATTTCGGACAAAGATCCAGAATATGGTAGCAAGATCCTAATATGGTGAAGCCAGTGGGGTTATGTAGACTCAGTTATACTTTAGAGTTTTTTTCCCCTTTTTTTAAATTAGTACATTTCAAACCGCATGCCCCCCCAAAAAGAGTTGTTGCTACCCTAACCTCTTCAGCTACAGTTTAGAGTTCTGTATGTCACATTTAAAAATGAAGCAAAAAAATTTCTTTTGCAGATAGATCGACATTCTGTGTGTGTGTCTTATCGAGGAACCACTTCCCACCCACTGCTTCACAGCTCGAAACTCTCAGGGGGATTAATGTGGTTTGTAGTCACGACAAAAATATCATATATTTTAAAAAGCTTTGGGCAATGCGTTTTAATTGGTTTAGTTAAGGAAAAAACATTCGGTCAGTGATCGTTAAATTTTGGGTCTTTGAATGTGTCATGGCGGCACGGTGGACGACTGGTTAGAGCGTCAGCCTCACAGTTCTGAGGACCCGGGTTCAATCCCCGGCCCCGCCTGTCTGGAGTTTGCATGTTCTCCCCGTGCCTGCGTGGGTTTTCTCCAGGCACTCCAGTTTCCTCCCACATCCCAAAAAAAACATGCATGAATTGGAGACTCTAAATTGCCCGTAGATGAGAATGTGAGTGCGAATGGTTGTTTGTTTGTATGTGCCCTGCGATTGGCTGGCAACCAGTTCAGGGTGTACCCCGCCTCCTGCCCGATGATAGCTGGGATAGGCTCCAGCACGCCTGCGACCCTAGTGAGGATAAGCGGTACAGAAAATGGATGGATGGATGGGTTCCTCATTGTCTGCTTTGTCTGAATCTTACACAATGTCCTTGGTGATTTTTCACATTACATATTGGCAATAGGAGGCCTTGGCGGAATTGTCTGTTGTTCTCTCCAGGGTCACGAAGGTCATCAGCTGTCCGGATGTCATTCTTCATTCATCTGGCTCTGTGTTAAACCACCTCGTTTAAGAAGGTGTCCATGAGGTTTGTCATGTGTCTGCAGTTATGACAGACAACAATCCGTTGATCAGGGGTTGAAGAGTCGGAGACACTTCCCCAGATGACTCGTGTAGGACATCAAAATTTCTTTATCGCAAGATGTGATGGCTCTAAACTCAGTCTCTGTCTGCTTTTTCCTGTAAAGCAAGACATTATGGTGATCAGATTTTGTGTTTGGTGGTCCGGTACCCTTGCCCCTCCCTTTGGGACTGGTCAGGGTGCTTCGGTTGGGCTGGGGGATCGCCCTGGGTCCTGGGTGGCATCCCCCCACGCCCGCAACCCTAGTGAGGAGAAGCGGCTCTGAAAATTGATGGATGGATGAATGTGTCATCTCTGTTTGTGTTATTAGTGGACGAAATACAATATTAGCACTTTTTTGTGCCGTGTACAATGATATTTTCAGTTTTTTTCCCCAATGAAGTATCCAATGAAAAAATATGCATCACAAGTGGTTACCGGTGGATGACTGGTTAGCACATCTGTCTCACAGTTCTAAGGACCTGGGTTCAAATCTGGCCTCACCTGTGTGGAGTTTGCATGTTCTATCTGTGCCTGCGTGGGTTTTCTCCAAGTACTCCGGTTTCCTCCCACATCCCAAAAACATGGACGGTAGGTTAATTGAAGACTCTAAATTACCCTTAGGTGTGAATGTGAGTGTGAATGGTTGTTTGTTTATATGTGCCCCGCGATTGGCTGGCAACCAGTTCCGTGTGTACCCCGCGTCTCGCCTGAAGATAGGCTCCAGCATACCTGTGACCCTAGTGAGGAGAAGTGATGTAGAAAATGGATAGATGAATGGACAAGTGGTTACCATCAAATATTTTTCTTTTTTTTTTTGCCAATGTTTTAGTCATTCTGAGTTATCGTCCGAATAGTTTATGCAATTCATATGGATTATATTATTGAAGATACTTATGTAATTCTTTTGGTAATAAAGGATAATTTTAGGGGTGGCCTGGTGGAGGACTAGTTAGCACATCTGCCTCACAGTTTTGAGGACCGGCCTCACCTGCGTGGAGTTTGTATGTTCTCCCCATGCCTGTGTGGGTATTTGCCAGTTTCCTCCCACATTCCAAAAAGATTAAAAGGTACACTGTAAGAAATGATTTTGACGAGTGGTAAATATAATCCATGAGAATCATCTTAAATGTACATTATTATTTTAGATTGGTAAAGTACCCTAAAATTTAGGGTAATTTTTACCTACACTACCTATCTGACAACAGTAAAAAGTGTTACCAAGAATAATTGAGTGAAATCCACCTAAAAGCCATTGTAACTCCAATATGCATCACGTGAAATGTGCATGCCGCACTAAATGGCTGATTTGTCAACAGCTCATCAGCACAAAATGGTGTCACCCTTCTATGACATTTGATCACTCTGATTGGTTGTTAGCTAGCGAATAAGCGCAAAAGCAAACAAACGACAAATAAAAATGCACTATATGGTAAAACAAGCTTGGGTAAACGTTGATCATTACTTAGATTTGTTCCTGCTTTTATTATGAGTGTGTCAGGTAAGGTTAGCAGGCAATATGTGCATTTGATTTCATAAAACACCATAGTGAGGAAAATGTCTATGATGGCATCTTACTGGTTGGCCAGTTGAGGCTTTCTATAAGTTGTTTGGCATTGCACTTTCTTTGAAAGACTTGATACTGCCAAAGCAGGTAGCTCTGCAACAGTGAAAGAAATATACTAATAGAGAACACTGATATTGAAAAACACAAAGAACACTAGACTGCCCTCAACTCAGCCCATGTGGTTGAAATGTAATCAAAAATGTGTAGTAAACTTTATCTAAGTTTCCTAAGTATTTTATAGCTGTTGAATTAAGGTATTCTTCAAAATATGTGGTTTAAATTCCATCCATCCGTTTTCTTCCGCTTATCCGAGGTCGGGTCGCGGGGGCAGTAGCTTTAGCAGGGACGCCCAGACTTCCCTCTCCCCAGCCACTTCATCCAGCTCTTCCGGGGGGATCCCGAGGCGTTCATAGACCAGCCGAGAGACGTAGTCTCTCCAGCGTATCCTGGGTCCTCCCCGGGGTCTCGTCCTGTTGGGACCTGCCCGTAACACCTCACCAGGGAGGCGTCCAGGAGGCATCCTAAACAGATGCCCGAGCCACCTCATCTGGCTCCTCTCAATGCGGAGGAGCAGCGGCTCTACTCTGAGCCCCTCCAGGATGACCGAGTTTCTCACCCTATCTCTAAGGGAGAGCCGGACACCCTGCGGAGGAAAATCATTTCGGCCGCTTGTATCCGGGATCTTGTCCTTTCTGTCACGATCCACAGCTTGTGACCATAGGTGAGGGTAGGAATGTAGATCGGTAAATAGAGAGCTTCGCCTTTCAGCTTAGCTTCTTCTTCACCAAATACCGATACAAAGTCCGCATCAATACAGATGCTGCACCGATATGCCCGTCGATCTCTCGTTCCATTCTTCCCTCACTCGTGAATAAGACCCCAAGATACTTGAACTCCTCCACTTGGGGCAGGATCTCATCCCCGACCTGGAGAGGCCACTCCACCTTTTTCCGACTGAGGACCAGGCTCTCCGATTTACAGGTGCTGATTCTCATCCCAGCAGCTTCACACAGCTGCGAACCGCTCCAGTGAGATCATGGCCTGATGAAGCCAACAGAACCACATTATCAGCAAAAAGCAAAGATGCAATACTGAGGGTGAAGAGCTGGTCCACTGTTCCACGGCCAGGACAAAAACCACACTGCTCCTCCTAAATCTGAGATTTGACTTCCCGACGAACCCTCCTCTCCAGCATCCCTGAATAGACCATACCAGGGAAGCTGAGGAGTGTCATCCCCCTGTAGTTGGAACACATCCTTCGGTCCCCTTTCTTAAAATGTCTGCCAATCCAGAGGCACTGTCTCCGATGTCCACGCGATGTTGCAGAGGCGTGTCAACCAGGACAGCCCCACAACATCTAGAGTCTTAAGGAACTCCGGGCGAATCTCATCCACCCCCGGGGTCTTGGAGATTTGTAACCACCTCGGTGACCTCAACCCCAGTGATAGGAGAGCCCGCCTCAGAGATCCCAGAGTCTGCTTCCTCATGGGAAGGCGTGTCGGTGGAATTGAGGAGGTCTTCGAAGTATTCTCCCCATCAACTCACAACGTCCTGAGTTGAGGTCAGCAGCACCCCATTCCCACTATACACAGTGTTGATGGTGCACTGCTTCCTGGATGGTGGACCAGAATTTCCTTGAAGCTGTCTGGATGTCGTTCTCCATGGCCTCACCAAAATGTTTTTTGCCTCGGCGACCACCAAAGCTGCATTCCGCTTGGCCAGCCGGTACCCGTCAGCTGCCTCAGAAGTCCCACAGGCCAAAAAGGCCCGATAGGACTCCTTCTTCACCTTGACGGCATCCCTCACCACTGGTGTCCACCAACGGGTTCAGGTATTGCCAACACGACAGGCCCCGAATACCTTAAGGCCACAGCTCCGGTCGGTCGCCTCGGCAATAGAGGCGCGGAACATGGTCCACTCAGACTCAATGTCCCCTGCTTCCCCCGAGACGTGGGTGAAGTTCTGCAGGAGGTGGGAGTTGAAACTCCTTCTGACAGGGGATTCTGCCAGATGTTCCCAGCAGACCCTCACAATATGTTTGCCAGGTCGGTCCGGCATCTTCCCCCACCATCGGCGCCAACTCATCACCAGGTGGTGATCAGTTAACAGCTCCGCCCCTCTCGTCACCCGAGTGTACAAGACATGCGGTCGTAAGTCCGATAACACGACCACAAAGTCGATCATCCAACGGCGACCTAGGCTGCAAGTGTGGACACCTTTATGCTTGAACATGGGCACAGAAGTCCAATAACAGAACACCACTCGGGTTCTTATCGGGGGGGGCGTTCCTCCCAATCACGCCCTTCCAGGTCACATTGTCATTGCCCACGTGAGCATTGAAGTCCCCCAGCAGAACTATAGAGTCCCCAGCGGGAGCACTATCCAGTACCCCTTCCAAGGACTCCAAAAAGGGTGGGTACTCTGAACTGCTGTTTGGTGCATAGGCACAAACAACAGTCAGGACCCGTCCCCCCACCCGAAGGCAGCGGGAGGCTACCCTCTCGTCCACCGGGGTGAACCCCAACGGACAGGCGCCGAGTCGGGGGGCAATAAGTAAACCCACACCTGCTCGGCGCCTCTCACCATGGGCAGCGCCAGAGTGGAAAAGAGTCCAACCCCTGTCAAGAGGACTGCTACCAGACCCCAAGCCATGTGTGGAGGCGAGCCCGACTATATCTAGTCGGAACTTCTCAACCTCACACACCAGCTCGGGCTCCTTCCCTACCATAGAGTTGACATTCCACGTCCCTCGAGCCAGTTTCTGTAGCCGGGGTTCAGCTCGCCAAGGTCCCCGCCTTCGGCCACTACCCAACTCACACTGGACCCGACCCCTATGGCCCCTCCCACAGGTGGTGAGCCCATGGGAAGGGGGACCCACGTTACCCTTTCGGGCTGTGGGTGGGGGTGCAGGCCCGGCCACCAGGTGCCACCAATCTAAAAAGTGTCAGCGATCTATTTTCTTCAAAGTCAAAGGACACACCCCTGCTGCGCCGACACAACCTAGCTTGGGGCTTACCGGTCTGCCAAATACGCAAACATGCGCAGCGAGCCTTGAACTGCCACGACTATCAAGATGCGCACCATTTGCACTCCGGCGCACGTTGCACATTCTAAAAATATAGAGCCCTATGTGTGTATATGTGTGGCACAATGTGCGTATTACCAAAAAAACAAAGGGGGACCACACTTTCCCCCAAAATCCACCCAAATTTGCTTTGGGGCAGAAGCAGACGCCATCCTCCACTGTAGGATTTTTTTTTTTTCATATGTAAAACAGAGGACACGTCCCCGTCCGTGGTGGATGTGCAGAATTCTTGTACACTACATCAAAATGGCAGCGCCCGTAAACACACGGAGGTAAACAATCGTGGAATATTTCACCGTTTTTTTTTCTGTTTCTTTATATATATTTTTTTTTATCGCTCGCGAGTTCTCGATTTACAGCTGACTCTTTCATAGCACTAGTATTCAGATAGAATAATCTATCTGAATACTAGTGCTATGAAAGACTCAGCTGTAAATAGTGGCAATAGTTGTGGCACAAAAGAATAAAGTACGGTAGTATGTTGTTCTTCGTTTCATTGTGATTCGTATGTGAAAATTCGGATTTTCTGTTTCTTTATATATATATTTTTTTTATCGCTCGCGAGTTCTCGATTTACAGCTGACTCTTTCATAGCACTAGTATTCAGATAGAATCACCGTGCATAAGGATTGCACAGTAAAACAGAATGGCTGGCTGGTAGTTAGGCTTCTTGCCTCTGCCTATCCATCACCTTGCGTTTACATCTGTCATCTTGCATTTACTAAAATAAAAGGAACTAACGGAACATTTTACTCATCCAAACGTACACACACATTGTTTTTGGACAGGTTTGGATCGGCATCTGAATATTCAAAATAGATTCGTCAAAGGGGGATATGGCACTCCCAGGAGATTGCCTCCCTGAGTGACGACCTATGTGGCCCATATAAAAAAAACGCTACTGACTGTAAATGATATATGCACATTGGAATGTAAAGAAATATATGCACACCATAAGGTGAAAGAAGCAGACCTATTCCTTAAATCTCCTGTGGTGGGCTTTTATTTTCCATTTCCATTTGCATTTTAGTTACAATTTATGAAAGCCTGCATTTTTACTTACCCACAGCTATTACAATGGAAAGCAATTCGTTCCATCTGCCCTCTCCAAATTGGAGAAGTACAGAATGAATATACAGTTCCCCCCCAGAAAATGCAAACCAAATCACTGTTGCACAGCAGCATAGCGCCCACATTTCTGTGGGCTTATTCACTGCACCACTTTATATAATTGATTCGAATTTTGTCATCATTTGTTCAAACTAACTGATCAGATGTGTCTGGATCAAGTTTGATCTGCTGTATCCAAAAGTACTCCACTAAAATGAGTTTGTGTACTTTTGGTTTATGAATCGCTTGTGAAAACACATTCTGGTTTGCCAAGTTTTAATACTCACCTGCTCTTTAGTTGAAGCAACTGTCTCTCAGCTGTCTCTATGCTTTCATAACTACCCTTTTTGCTCATTTAAAAAACCTTAATTAATTTTACCCAGATGAAAAATATAGACTGACATTTTATAAGCATATAAATCAAACATATACTGTATGTAAATTATTCATGACACTAGTTTCAAATTTGCAGCAATTATTAGAAAGCTCTTGATAACCCAGGATAGGGAGTGCTTCAATCTCTCTGGCACACTTCATTACTCTTGTTAATTAGAGACTAGTTTTCAGTTGGCAGAAATTCGGCAGTCAATAATTCACTCTCTTTGTGTCCTTTAGACAACAACCATCACACGAAAATAAGTAGTGCAAGTAGCTACAGTATAGCAAGTATCAGCAATTACTAGCTTGTCAGAATTTATGAAGTACTATAATTTGAGTCAGAAAACCCTAATTTCCCCCCCCAAAAAAGCCATTTGCCAGGCTCAGCCACAAGCCCGGCAAATGGCACACACAGAGCTGGCAGAAACAATAAGTCAGAAACATTCTAGAAGTTTATCCATAAATTTTTCAGTTCTCACTGCTCTGTATTGAATATTCTAATATCTTGTGGTCATAGAATGTATTAAAAAATATTTAAAAGAAAACATGCCAGCTGGTGATGCAATTACCTCTGCCCTTAATACAGTCGCCACTGAAATTAGACCAGTGACATTTACTGGTTTTACACAATTATACAAAGCAGCAAAACCACTAATATATTTTTTGCGAAGCACTTCTGATAAAACAACAGCAGGCGACTGATTTATTTTTTGCTAAGCACTAAGTGAATCCGGTACAGGTGAATAATGCATACACCAGAGCATTGCACCTGCAAAAATGATTGGAACCTTCATTGAGAGCTACTTAAGAGGGGACTGAGAAACCAAAACTACAAGTTGTTCAAGTTTACCTTTTACCAGGTTTACAACGTGCAAGTCTCAGGTATGTCAAAAGTAGCAACCGTCAAGCCTCAATAATGTTACACGTGTTCATGTTTATTTAGGCAAGAAAGTCAAGCTCAGTGATAAGTTGAGTCCCAAGTCAAGTGACCTTATTAATACAGTGTACCTGCAGTATCTGGTCTTCAAAAGAAAATACCAATAGATACTGATACTATAGATTATGATCACATGATCGGTATTTGTTGTCTGCCATGTCGAGACATGAAGGATATAATAGGCTTGAAACTAAAAGATTAGTAGGCCGAATCACATTTGTTTTTTCTGTATAACTGTCAACAGTTAATATAAGCTATGTTGTACATTTTGCAATCTAGTTAGATGTGCTAAAACCACTGCAAAAAAGTTGACAGCTTTGAATGCAGTGGCAAAGACAGCATATGAATACAAAGTGGCCGTCATAAACCAAAACCATCCCTACACAATTCAAACAGCTTTCACCGCCTATGTATGTGAGAAGCCTAGCAGAAATAAAACCGAGACTGTTTCACTTAATGACCCGGAGCAGCTTTGCTTATTTTAGCTGAAGCAGCATAGCTTTTGCCTACATGTGCCTCAAGGCTAGATAGTGGTTAGCACAGTGGGAGTGGGCCGCTGGTAATAAAAGAATCAACATTTCTGACGTATATATTTATTATAACCATGGCAACAATCAGCCGGTATCCAACAGATGATATATATACATTAGTTTATATTCCAGACAGAAGCCTTTCACATAATCACTGAACAAAGAGAGGATGGATTGTGTGTTGCAGTCCTTTCTATTCTAAATGGCTCTTTTATGATTAAAAAATTTTACTGTGTCATAAAAGCTGCTTCTGTCATTCTGTTTAGAGATGAGGATTTCTCAGAAGGTGGAGTTCAGGGCATGGACAACAGCAATAACAGCAACTACAATTTAATAATGCATTACTTTTGCCAATAGACCTATGTGTTCATTTTATTACTATTTTTTTTTATTATTAAAAAAAACAACAACAACATTTGCTGGGTTTTATGAAAGCAAACCAGCAAACTCATTAACTGACCAGAAATATTTTTTAAATAAGATTTTTGTTCTCGGCTTACTTGTTCTTTGCCTAAACTCGTTGTTGTGGCTTCATCTGCTTCTTCTTTTCCTTTCAGCTTGTCCCTTTAGGGGTCGCCACAGCGCGACATCCTTTTCCATGTAAGCCTATCTCCTGCATTCTCCTCTCGAACACCAACTGCCCTCATGTCTTCCCTCACGACATCCATCAATATTCTCTTTGGTCTTCCTCTAGCTCTCTTGCCTGGCAGCTCCATCCTCATCATCCTTCTACCAATATACTCACTATTTCTCCTCTGGATGTGTCCAAACCATCGAAGTCTGCTCTCTCTAACTTTGTCTCCAAAACATCGAACCTTGGCTGTCATCATGTCAACCAACTCCCGAGATTTTCTTGTCGTAGTCCCAACATTCAAAGTCCACACATTCAGTTCTAGGCTCTGTGCTTTCCTCTTCTCTTTCCTGCTTTCCACCTCTTCTTCTTCGAATTCGACCCACAGTAGCTGAATTTCCAACGGCGCCCTGCAGGTTGACGGCGCTGGTGGCGGACGTTGTTAACCCGGGCCACGACCGATCCAGTATGGAATTCTTCGGATGAACGCTCATATTTGTTTGGGAAAGTTTTAAGCCGGATGCCCTTCCTGACGCAACCCTCTGCATTTATCCGGGCTTGGGACCGGCCTACAGTTTGCAATGGCTTGTGCCCCCCATAGGGCTGCATTGTTGTTGTGGCTTCATCACTCTGCGTTATTGCAATAACTGTTGTTGATCAGTATGACCATACTAGCCACTTTGTACCCATTATTTTCTCAGGTCCACTGCAGGACTGAGCTGGATTCGTTACAGTATATCTCACAAATTCAGTGTACCATTGTGAGCAAAAAGTAGAGTCCAACCCATGCTGCCTCTGTCAATTTCCCTCTGTTGTTGTCCCTTACAAATAAACCAATAAAAATAAATTCTAAGGGCAGGTTGACTGTCACCAGTGACCTGCCACAGATTACAACTGCTAAGGCCTGATGATCTGGCTTCTGGTGCAAACTCAACTCACCAGAAGCCAAGGTGAGTTTTACTTCAATCTAATGGCTGTCTCAAGAAATAATAAGAAATATGTATCATGTAATTGTAAACATCTATGCTTCATTACTGAGTAAATACATTTTTTTAAATTTCTTAATGATGACAAGTGTATTTGTTGTAATTTTGATTTCTTGTATATGTTTGTCAAAAGCTGTAAAAAAAAAAAAAAAAAAAGTTATTAGTATTTAGGGTTGTGTGTGAAATGCATTTAATACTTATTTAAATGTCAAATTCTTTC
Source organism: Phyllopteryx taeniolatus (assembly GCF_024500385.1). Classification (NCBI taxonomy): domain Eukaryota; kingdom Metazoa; phylum Chordata; class Actinopteri; order Syngnathiformes; family Syngnathidae; genus Phyllopteryx; species Phyllopteryx taeniolatus. Next base: position 17,543,578 of record NC_084509.1, on the reverse strand, counting down.
TGAAGGACACCAATTAAGATAGGAGTGACACAAGTCAGTGCTGGAGTACCGGACAAACCTCTTAGAAATCCATCCATCCATCCATTTTCTGTGCCGCTTTTCCTCACTAGGGTTGCAGGCGTGCTGGAGCCTATCCCAGCTATCTTTGGGCGAAAGGTGGGGTACACCCTGAACTGGTCACCAGCCAATCGCAGGGCCCTCTTAGAAATATATGTTGTAAAAAAAAATTGTTTAAATACTTTTAATTAGTTTTATATTTCTTGTTTTAAATATGCAATCCATGAACAAGCACTATATAGGGCACTGATGTTGAAATGTAACACTTTACTGGTAGGGGACACAAAATGTAACACTGATTTCTTAGTGGCAATTGTGACAAAGAAATTCGTTATATTCATTTTCAGTTCTTTATTACAATTGAACAATTTCATAGAGGTAAATGTGCAGAGATTCTTGGAAGTAAATTTAAAAAATGTTGTGGTTCCTCATTGTGGCGGCACGGTGGGCGACTGGTTATCACATCTGCCCCACAGTTCTGAGGACTGGGGTTCAAATCCCAGCCCCGCCTGTGTGGAGTTTGGATGTTCTCCCCGTGCCTGCGTGGGTTTTCTCCGGGCACTCCGGGTTCCTCCCACATCCCAAAAACATGCGTGGTAGGTTGATTGAAGACTCTAAATTGCCCGTAGGTGTGAATGTGAGTGCGAATGGTGGTTTGTTTCTATGTGCCCTGCGATTGGCTGACAACCAATTCAGGATGTACCCCACCTCTCGCCCGAAGATAGCTGGGATAGGCTCCAGCACGTCTGCGACCCTAGTGAGGATAAGCGGTACAGAAAATGGATGGATGGATGGGTTCCTCATTGTCTGCTTTGTCTGAATCTTACACAATGTCCTTGGTGATTTTTCACATTACATATTGGCAATAGGAGGCCTTGGCGGAATTGTCTGTTGTTCTCTCCAGGGTCACGAAGGTCATCAGCTGTCCGGATGTCATTTTTCATTCATCTGGCTCTGTGTTAAACCATGAGGTTTGTCATGTGTCTGCAGTTATGACAGACAACAATCTGTTGATCAGGGGTTGAAGAGTCGGAGACGCTTCCCCAGATGACTCATGGAGGACGTCAAAACATGGAGTTAGGGTACGTCGCAGAAATTTCTTTATCACAAGATGTGATGACTCTAAACTCAGTCTCTGTCTGCTTTTTCCTGTAAAGCAAGACATTATGGTGATCAGATTTTGTGTTTGGTGGTCCGGTACCCTTGGCCCTCCCTTTGGGACTGGTCAGGGTGCTTCGGTTGGGCTGGGGGATCGCCCTGGGTCCTGGGGAGTGGGTGGCATCCCCCTGACTGGGTCCCCTCCTTGCAGATGGGGTGGAGCAGGCCCACTCTTCCTCAATGTGCCAGCTCAGCAACTCCATACACCAGTTGACCAACATGCATGTGATATGGTGTTCAGTCACTAATAAGTTCCATAGACACACTATAGGCTTTAATTGCTTGTGCTGGGACCACTCAAAACACTGATTATATTAAGATATCAACTCACAGGTCCTTACAGGTGATTAGACACTATAAAAGCATCAGTAGCACTGCCTTGCTTATTTCACTGCCCTGCCCTTTTCTGTCCTGTCCCATCTTGTCCTATTGGTTAGTTGTTGCATGTCCTCACCTGGTGTCCCCTTCGTCCACAAAAAGAACTTTTGTAACGTTACTCGTGGTCAAATATCAAGACTGTCTAACTTTTGTTCTGCTGTGGTTCCTACCCCTATTCCCCTTGTTCGTTCTGTCCCTCTGTCTGTCCCCTAAATCCCTTTTCTGTCTGGCTGCATTTTCAATAAACATCAGAATAACAGCAGAGGGAGTATTTCAAACTCCCATGTTGCACAGCAAAACTCTTCCAGAACAAAAGGCATACAAATCCACCATTCTGCATGGCCATGCAGCTGAACAGGACAGGTTAAAAAAATATTGCATCTATTCTTTCTTTTGTCCACATATAAAAGTATTTTGAAAATTTCCTCATAGCATCCCATTAACAAAAAAAATAATGAATACAACACAGTACCATTTTCTCTGTTTTCAATTTTGTACACATACATTTACATGCAGGAGCATTAAACTAATTTTTGTCACGGGCCAGATCTTAGTTACATTTTCCCTCAGATGGCCGTTATGACTAGAACGAAAGGTTTAATTGGCTCATATTACCTATACATACACAACAAATTGATGGCTAGAAAGGAGGTCAAGGATAATAGTTTGTTCAGCTATTTTTCAAGTTTCTAACTATAATGCCAAAGTTAGTTTGCCACTTATAATATATACAGTATGTATTTTTTGTTATGTTTTTACTTACCGGTGAACAAGAAATGCTGAAAATAGCAAAGTTGCTTCTACAAGGTGACCACAAGAAAGCCAGCTGGTGACTTGCATGTGCACACCTGCGAGGGGCGTGGATTCAGCCAGAGATGAGGGGGATGGGGAGGGAGTAGTGAAGTGAGGCTGTATTAAAATCTTCCAAGCCGTTTCAACACGACCCACTGCACCTTTAAATTAACCTGATCATCCACAGTTTTTACAATTAAAAATGCAGGCGCTGCTGCATATGAACTACAGTATGAAGCACTTTCTCAACCAGTAGTTAGTTAACCACCAGGGGGAGAACGCATGGTTACGGCTTCATTAAGCTGCCTAAATAAGTGACTGCATCCTTCGGTGGGAGACTCAGTCACTCTCTGTGGAATTACGACAGCGAGTCATGCTGGGAGAAGTAAGTGCAATAAAAATTGGAGCATCATGGTGAGGAGCTCGTGCCTCAAAAAGGGATCAACAGCTGCTTTGATTAAGGGCAAGAGGCATTAACTACACTGTCAGCCAGCCTCCAGTCGAAAAGTAAGTCAAGCAAACTGCCATGATTGTTCATACCCAGTCAACAAACATACATCACACTGACGTCGACCTTAGGAAGGCACGTCGGCTGGCGTCTGACAACCATCGGCCCGAAAAGCGTTTATTTCCCATTTTAATTTCCCATTAAAAAGTATTATCAAGGTCTGCTTTGCGTAAACTCAGCCGGCCAATCCCGTGGTGTGTGGGCTGGAGCTTACAGCGTTGCGGCAGCACAAATTGTCCATAGCACAAATTGTTCATAGCTGTAGTAATCAAAGCACCAGCATGCCGTTAGACACCAGCATTTTTCAGGTAAGTTAGCATTTTAATTAAGGTGGCAGAAAATGACAATTTTGTCAAAAGTAATGAAGTTGTGTTACTGTAGGAACAAAACGAGCATGCCAGGAGCCCATATTCCGGCTACCACCTTTACACACGTATAGAAGGTAACTGGACGAGCTATAAATGGCGGTGATTTTCACGGACTAGTATTACAGAATATAAATTGGTGTGTTTCTGAATTTCCTAGCCAGCAGTGTTTTGTGATAACTCTTCAATTATGTAAATGGTTTGATTTCACAATTTTTTCCACAATTTGTTCTGTTTTAACTCGACCAGGTATTGAGTAATAACTGCAGTACATTCAATTCAGTGTAACACGTAATGTCACTCAAAACAAATCTATGTGTCAACATTAAACAATAGCGCCAGCCATGACTTTGACACGTGGTCTGAATCATGAAACTTACACGATGACGTGCGATATCAAAGTGATGTCATGCCCATAGGGCCCACAGCCTTCTTCAGGCTGTCGAAGGAGGAATTGGGTGCTGATTTTGCTGTTGTTTATTATTTATTGATGTTCATTGTTGTTATTCATCTGATTTTTCTTTTGTTTTCGCTGGAGATCTGTATTTTTAGAAATCAGTATTGTTTTTTTACTTTGGATAGTAAAATGTACTGAAGCGATCTGTGTTGTTGTTCTTTGTGGTGACCACCACCATAGGCAAGTGAATGTAGCGCTGAGCCGGTGGAGTAAATGGAGCATAATGAAAGGTAGTGCTGTAAACTAAACGGCGCGGTGAATTGAGTCAGACATACAGTACAGTACAGTACAATCGAAAGGCTCCGACAGAAATGAATAAAGGTTACATAATTAAATATCTGGTATTGCATCGCCAAATGTGACATAAAATGAAGTCTTTAGCAATGGATTCTTCAATTTCCACAGCTACAATATGTGATAGGGCTGCACGATATACCGTATTGTTCGAGAATCATCATCGCGATGTAAGTGTGCGCAATCGTCACTTTGCAGGGTCCGCTGTGATGTTGGTGTACTGTAATGTACAGTAAATCAAATGTAATATTAAAAAGTGACCTGCAAAGCGACTTGTTCGGACATGCTAATAAGATTAGCACCCACATTATGGTAAAATATAACGCTTCAAGCAACACACGGAGCAGCCCAGAGTGTTTTACACTTATTTTCTTGTATTATAACTGTGAAAGAAAACAGGAAACAATGTACAACCGCTACATTTTATATTACGCTCTTCAGAATGAAACTAGGCAGGCACGCCGCTGCTGCGTGAGTGTGCGAGGTACGTCAGGGAACACTGCATAAATGGGAGTGAATGTGTTCTTTGGTTCTTTTGTAATACAGTACATAATTGTCAAAAATGATTCGCAGGAAAATTATTATTCATATCAGAATGCTTGAGTTAAAACTCAATACGATCACACTGTGATAATATGGAATATATTTTGTTTTGCAATGTAACAGTAGATAAGATAAAATATTTTGTTAATTAATATTTCATTCCAATATCCCAACGCCCCCTAAAGGTTATGAAACGTGTACACTTTCATTCTAGTATGCCACTTAGATGTTATGAAAATGGTTTGGCTTACACTTTCATCCCAATATGACAGGGGTACATATGACTGCATATACAGTGGGTAGGGTACGGAAATTATTCAGACCCCCTTAAATTGTTCACTCTTTGTTATATTGCAGCCATTTGCTCAATCATTTAAATTATTTTTTTTCCTCATAAATGTACACACAGCACCTCATATTGACAGAAAAAAATTGAATTGTTGAAATGTTTGCATATTTCTTAAAATAAAAACTGAATTATCACACAGCCATAAGTATGCAGACCCTTTGCTGTGACACTCATATATTTTACTCGGGTGCTGTCAATTTATTCTAATTATCCTTGAGATGGTTCTACACCTTCATTGGAGTCCAGCTGTGTCTGCTTATACTTATTGGACTTGATTAGGAAAGCCACACACCTGTCTTTTATGTATAAACTGAGTTTGCTTCAAGTCACAGATGGTGTAGTGGTACACTTGCCTGACTTTGGTGCAGGCAGCGTGGGTTCAGTTCCCACTCAGTGACGCTGTGAATGTGAGTGCGAATGGTTGTCTGTGTCTATATGTGCCCTGCGACTGACTGGCGACCAGTTCAGGGTGTAGTCCGCCTTTCGCCCGAAGTCAGCTGGGATAGGCTCCAGTGTCCCGCGACCCTAACCAGGATAAGCGGTGTTGAAAATGGATGGATGGATGAATTTGCTTCCATTGAGTTGCACTTTGTGATTGCACTCTGTAATAGCATATTTATTCAGTTAGTCCTTGGTAAATTTCTTTGGGAAATTTTTTATTAGCTGTCATTTCTCTGTATTTTAAGTTTCATTTTGCACTGAAAACAGTTTAAATATTTATTGAAAAGGAGTGCAATAAAAATACAGATGTTTTCCCGGACATGAGGAATAATCGTGCAGCTCTAATCGCAACATTCTCAAGAAGCCATCTGCACTAAGAGCAGATCACAGACCGCGCCACGGGATACCGACAGGCCGATCACAGCTCACTGTGCAGATGGGTCCCTCCGAGCAAACCCTGAAAGAAAAGACAATAATAATAAAAAAATATGAGTAAAATCAATGAAAACTGAAAAGGTTTTAAAACATAAATAACAGACCCAAAACTATAAAAAAAAAAAAAATAAGCATGAGGATAATAACAATAAAACAATGACAATTAAATGAAAGTTAAAATAAGTATCCATATCCATCCATTTTCTGAGCCGCTTCTCCTCACTAGGGTCGCGGGCGTGCTGGAGCCTATCCCAGCTGTCATCGGGCAGGAGGCGGGGTACACCCTGAACTGGTTGCCAGCCAATCGCAGGGCACATAGAAACAAACAACCATTCGCACTCACAGTCATGCCTAGGGGCAATTTAGAGTCTCAAATTAATGCATGTTTTTGGGATGTGGGAGGAAACCGGAGTGCCCGGAGAAAACGCACGCAGGCACGGGGAGAACATGCAAACTCCACACAGGCGGGGCCGGGGATTGAACCCGGGTCCTCAGCTCAGAACTGTGAGGCTGACGCTCTAACCAGTCGGCCACCGTGCCGCTTAAAATAAGTAAATAAAAGAAATAGATATTCATAGAAATATATATATAGAAATTATAAAGCGTTAAAGGTAAAAAAAAAATCAAGTCATCATGTCTCAAGTCAAGTCGTGAGTCATTAACACCCAAGTACAAGTCGAGGCTCAAGTGTTTTTCATGTTTGTAAAGTCACAAGTCATCAAAATAGTGACTCCAAGTCCCCAACTCAGCTATTCAATATTTCAGAAACGTTTTACAATCAAGCACCACCTGTTCCAACCGGGAAGGTGCGGTGATGGGAGGAAGGAGAGGCAAAGCCTCACTGCATGTGAAGAGTAAAAAAAAAAAAAAAGACTGACTATGTGGTTGCGCTTACAAGAAGCCACCATTTCTGCTTTCCATGCCTTTTATTTTCAAATTGTGACACTATCTGTGCTAACGGAGGATACTGTGACATGGAAAATTTACCAAGAAGTGTCAGCAAACACGAAAGATTTGCTCGTCACATTCAGAGCCAGGTATCATTGAAAATGTTTGGTGCCACACGGATTAACTTGGCATTGAATGAGCAGCACAGATTGGACATCAGCATCCACAACGTGAAGGTGAGGGAGAACAGGGAGATTTTAAAAGACTTCATTAATGCAATCGACAGAAGTGACAATAGTGACGAGTAAGGTATTCTTGGAGAAGGATAAGCGCATGGACTTCACATACAAATAAAGGTGACTATACAATATTCTAATTTTAAAAAGACAGATCAACAACAACAAAAAATGAATTTGACTTTATATTAAATATTATTTTGCTTCTCTTTCTTTCTTATCAAATTGTTGAACAATGTGGAATTGACTAAAGCATAATTTAATGCTTTGAAAACAGCTAAATCTTTTAATCGAGGTCAAAAGTGAAATATAATCTTCTATTTTGGGTTCATATATTTTTATGTCTCACTCCAGAGGAGTCAGTGCCTCACCAGTCATGAACCTCACTACACGTCACTGGCCGACAACGGGCAATGGAAAGGAAAAGCACGACAGTCCATTTTAGTAAGATAATGATTAAAAAATTGCGTACCAACTACAGCTGGTAAATGAGTGCATACTACACATTTCATCCTATCATAACAAATCCGCTGTGAAACTTTGGCCACGTGTTTCGTAGCTGTAAAACACAACATTGAGAGAGAAATTATGTTAAATTGTGTGCAACTTTATCAGATTGAGTACTGAAGTTGGTGGTAAAATAAATGTAGCAAAGGTTCTCATTCATTTTAAATTACTCCAAGGTCTGGAGTTGCAGGAATTTCATTAAATGGTGTATTTTATCAAGGTATTTCTCATTTTATCGGAATAAAAAAAGATATTGGGCCTGGTATGAAAGTAACTGTCCACATCAACAAAAAATGCATTCTCTTTTACTGTTGCCAGCACATGAATGTTGACATTCTAAAAAATGCGACACAGTTAAACAAGCATGTGTTACTAAATAAAACGAATCAAAAGTACTGTACAAAGATAAAAGTATTGAGATGCAACAGTCAGTAAGGGTTTGAACTAATGAATGTTAGCATGTTTACAATTTCACTTCTCTAATTTGGTTTGTTGTTGCAGATCAAAGCAGACAATTATACATGGTGTGTTTTGCATTACAAATTGATACTTTCCGCTTCGTGTTTACACAGTTTTTGACATCAGATGGAAGGTTGCCCAGTAAGAAGAATATGAAAAATGATGCAACTAGATAAGCTAGGGTTAGATATAAATATTGTGCATCAGAACTCTAACCTTCAGGTTACATGTGCTTGTGAATTTGTGTACATAATGGTATTTTAACCACCTGAGAAGATTTTCAAAAATCCATTTCAACGCTTTTCCTCATTAGGGTTGTGGTTGAGCTGGAGCCCATCCAACGTGACTTTGGGCAAGAGGCAGGCTGCCAGTCAATCGCAGTTTAAAATACATACACATATATATTTGGATATAAGAGCCATTCATTGTTCCATACGCACATATATATAGCAATGAGTTAGCCGTTGAAATGACGACTGTAAGAGTTATTATTTGTAATTCCTGTGTTGTCCCTGTGCAATGTCCTGTATCTCCCCTTTAAGATGATTTTTTTTCACACTTTTTAACGTAATTAAATTACCTGTTCTCCTGCTAATACTGTTAAAAGTAAGTAGCTAAACAACCAATTTAAAAAAATTATAATGCCATGCTTATAACAAGTTTCTCAATTTGCTGGCATCAAACCTGTTCCTGTTACACATTTTTGAACCGAACTATAACCAAAGCAATGCACCTGACTGTGATTATTTTTTTTCACACCCGAGTGAATGTGCGTGCATGCGTGTGTGTGTGTGTGTGTGTGTGTGTGTGTGCGTGCGTGTGTGTGTATATATATATTTATATATATATAAACACACACTGCATGTGCCCTGCGATTGGCTGGCGACCAGTTCAGGGTGTACCCTGCCTGTCGCCAGAAATCAGCTGAGATAGGCGCCAGCACACTCGCGACCAAGTGAGGATAAGCGGTTTAGAGAATAGACGGATGGATGCGTCAAGGAGGGCATTTGACAAAGATAGTCCCAAACAAATCATACAACGTATATATATATTATATGTTTGCATGTTCTCCCCATGCCTGCGTGGGTTTTCTCCGGGCACTCCGGTTTCCTCCCACATCCCAAAAACATGCATTAATTGGAGACTCTAAATTGCCCGTAGGTGTGACTGTGAGTGCAAATGGTTGTTTGTTTGTATGTGCCCTGTGATTGGCTGGCAACCAGTTCAGGATGTACCCCGCCTCCTGCCCGATGATAGCTGGGATAGGCTCCAGCACGCCCGCGACCCCTCGTGAGGAGAAGCAGCTCAGAAAATGGATAGATGGATGGATATTTTATATATAATATATATATATATATATATATATATTCAACAGTTTCATACAGTGGACACACTTATGGAGGAAAAGGTAAATGTCAGAAGTGTAAAATTAAATGTTAACTGGCATGCAGGCAGTGGACTGACAGCTATTATTACAGTGCATTTCGAAATTGCCACCTTTCTACCCTGTGCGTGTGTTGTTGTGCGCGTGTGAGTACGTGTGTGCGTGTGTGTGTGTGTTTGTGAGAGAGAGAGAGAGAGAGAGAGATAGATAGAAGGGATTGAGAGTCAAGGAGCAGAAGAAATAAGAAATTGACAGATGAAAATAAGGTTTTAGACTGACAGCTCATATGAAAACCTGTCAAACGTGAAACCAGAGACTCTCAATCTACTGACCTCTCCAGCTACTACTTAGGCCCGGTACATACATAAAGACAATTGGCCTGTTTTTGTGCCAATTTTGCCCCCCCTGACCAAGGATGTCAAACGCCAGACAATCTTCAATCTTATCAGATTATCCTTTAAGATTGTCCTTCGGTCTGATGTGTGTTAAGAGTGGATCATCCCAATTTTAGGGTCTGAAACGGGTCGGGGACGACAAATATATTGTAACCTGTATATTTAAGGAAAGTTACAAACATACTGTAGGTGGTGCTATAAGGTAAGATTGAATGAGATTTCAGAACCCTCATGGTCAAACCAAGAATTAGGAGTACATTTTACACCAACTGGAATACTTACTAATATTTAGAATTAATAATGTATTGTCTGACCTTTCCAATCACACTGTACAAGATGGATTTACTACACAGGAAACACTGAAAAGCAATAAATGATGTTCTCAACTTTAACAACAAGTGGAGGAATTTGGAATAAGTATCACGAAAAAGCAAAATAAAAAGTAAAACATGGTTATGAAGTTTAATCCTTTAGATACTCACTGAATTGAAGATTTACAGGATTCGCTGAGGTTTTGCATGACGAGTTGCATGATGGTGGTTTGGATTTTCGTACTGTAACCTGTATTTGACTCGGAAATTCAAAATTCAACTTGAATTCCACATCGTTACACCGTTGAAACACTCCACTTTAGAGGGTTCACTGTATGTTTACTTGTTTGTCTCTGAAGCCGTTTTTAAAATAAGATTACCTTTATTAGTCCCACAATGGGGAAATAAAAAAAAGTAATAATAGCATGCAAGGAGGACAACAGAATATGTACCAATTGAATATGCTCACATTAACATAATATACATTTGCATGTACACAGTGCAGAAGGCAGAGCGTACACATAGTGCTTCCTATAAAGAGGCCATACATTTTCATCAGAGAAGACATTCGTAAAAGAGGCACATGGCACAAAATAAAAACCTACATTATTGTCAGTGCATAAACTATCCAATCTATCCTTTCTATTGTATGCAGTGTTCCGGTTGTATACTCCGACAGCTGCAGGCAGCAGGGAGCGGCGGAATCTCTCCCTTACAAGCGGAGGGTGTAAAAGTCTGTCGCTGAAGGAGCTTTGCAGTGCTGTCAGAGTATTCTGGAGAGGGTGGGTAGGTTTGTCCAGCATGGATGACAGCTTAGCTAGCATTCTCCTGTTAGTTGAGTCCTGGGAGCGTCACCTGTTTGTCCAGCCTCCTTTTGTCCCTAGCAGATATGCCGCCTGCCCAGCAGACCACTCCATAGAAAAAGACCACTGCGACCACAGAATAATAGAATTTGTTCAGGAGTATCCCCTGAAAACCAAAACACAACAAACACAACATAAATTCCTATCATAATCCGCCATGCTTTTTCAAAGGCAATTGCCTTTTTCTGTCAACTTATAAACAGACAGACGTGTTTGGCTCTGTCATTATCATTCATTAGGTGTTTAAGTTGACAGAGGAACATAGGCCATCTACGAACTAGCCCCTTAGCCCCTCCATCTTTTCCTGTCTTGGGCCGTCCATTCCACATGCGCTTCTCCAGGTGATTCTCGGTCTGCCACTCCTCCTCCTGCCCTGTGGGTTTCTTCCATGTCAAAGCCTGCTTTGTGACTGATTTCTTCCTTCCAAGTTCCTATCCACTTCCACTTCCTCCTCAGGATTTAAATTTCTATTGTGTCTTGTTTGGTGAGTTCCCACAGTTTGGCGTTAGAAATGGTGTTGGATCAGTATATTCCCAGGAGGCGTCAGAGGCACTGGTCGATGAATGTCTGCAACTTATTAAGTCTGATGGTGGTGGTTTTCCAGGTTTCTGACCCAAAAGTTGCAGTGGTCATTTGAGTTGAAGATGAGACGTTTGGTCTTGAGTGACAGTTTTTTTTTTGTCTTCCAGGTATTGTTAAGCATGTTGAATGTTGTCCTTGCCTTTGCCTGGCTCGGGCATCGTCCTTCTACAGAAATGATGCTCCCCAAGGGAGGCGAAGCTATTTACATCTTCTAATAGGTTTTGGTCCATGGTTATGAGTTTGTTGTCCATCCTGTTGATGCGCATTGCTTTGGTGTTCGTTGAGTTTATTTTGAGCCCTAGCAGAGCAGCACTTTCCTCCAGTTTTCTTGAGTTTTCCTGCATCTGTTAATGTGTGTGAGCCAGGAGTGCCAAGTCATCAGCAAAATCCAGATCTCCCAAGTCTGTCAAGCTCTACCAATTCATCTGTTACTGGTTTAGCTCTGTGTTTAAGTCAAATATTCTGGGGCCCTTGACAAAGGAAGCACTGAAAATTGCATACCATACCGAACAGAATTTAACCTACTGCTTGATGTAAAGGATGCTCTACCCGACCTCCTACCTAGCTGGAATGGGTTGCATTCTCTCTCATTGTCTCAGTTTTCCATGGAATATATTTAATAAAGCGGTTATTCTATTATTAACTAGCAGCATTAACTAATTAACATTTGATTGTCTCCTGGGTGAGAAACAATTTATGAGCAAACGGCATCGGAAAAGTTCCACAATGGCATTTTATATAATCAATAACATTTTCTCTCAGGCATCGCTATTCATAATGGGAACAAGGCGCACACATATCTGAGCCATTCCACAAATGCTACACACAGAATAATACAAATGCATTACTAATGACCCAAAGCTCTAGGATTGTGTAGATGCTAAAGAGCCCAGTAAAACACAGTAAGAAACTACAGAGAAGCGGTAACAAAACAGAACATCCTGGACTCTTCTCCTGCTACAGGTGTGCTCAAGTTATACACACAAGGCTCGTATCTAATGATGCCATGGATCATCGCCCCCTCCAGATTTTGCTTCAATTGAACTATGGAGCAGATGTTGCACACAAAGAGAGAGAGAGAGAGAGAGAGAGAGAGAGAGAGAGAGAGAGAGAGAGAAAGAGAGAGAGAGAGAGAAAGAGAGACTCAAAAACAAAGACCTCCACCTCAATGTTTTGGAATCCGCTGATCCCTTGCATCATTTTTCCAAACATCAGCATGTTCAAAAAACTCTGAGTGAGACTATATATCAATGTCTTTTTATTATTTTATTTTTTTACTTTGGGCAACTTCTGTTAAAGGAATTACACATTCCCCATGCCTGACTTTGAAAGTGTTTGCTGACTCAGCAGTCAGAAACATTAAGTAAATATGCAGCACAATGAGAGTCAAATGGCTCTTTCTGTGTCTTAATGTCCAGTTTACAGGCCAGAAGTTCATCAAAACGACGTCTCACTCAGTCCCTCCCATACACATGCACACTATGCGCACGCGCACGCACACAATCACAAATTTTCCGGATACAGAGCAGCAAAGAGAAGTGATGATATAAAAAAACAAGTTTATTATTATTTAAATAAACGGGTGTGAAGAGACAATAATAGTGAATACCTGCCTCAGAGAGAAAGAAAGGCACATTCAAGAATGAAAACAACAGACGTGTGAAGAGCAAGGGTCAGTTCAAATTAGAAGGTATTCTCAATGATCATATCTTGAATAAAGCATGTGTTAATTGGTTATTTTTCAATAATTCTATTATCCAGAATACTGTAGATAAAAAATGCCATGATTCTTGCTGTGCCTCCAATAGGTCCCTGGACGTGCCCACTCATTCAATTTGAAGTTAATTGAAACTAACAGATTCGATTGGAACAAAGAAGAATATATCTGTAATAATATCTGTAATTTTCATCAGCCCACACAAAACCAGTGACCACTGTGGCATGGAGAAAACTCACTGCTGATTGGGCACTCACTCTATCAATGACAGTGGTTTTTAATTGAAAACGACACCAAACTTTATCACTGCAGGAAGACAAATTAAGAATCACTTTAATGCCACTTGCTTCAAATTAGTGAACATCACATAGATTCCTATAAAATACAAGACTGTACCTATGAATGAGTCAACCATCATGTGTGACTATTCTTGATGTCAGAAATATTTCTGTAACTAGTATATAAATATTTCTCTCAGAAGATGGTTTAGAAGCAGAAGATGGTTTAGAAGCAGATTCTTCATTCCGCTCAGTACAGTCAGGGTTGATGTTTACAAACACAAATGTTAAGGCTGGAGTCTTTTTACAGACAAGGTAGGGGCATCATCATAGAAAAGAAGGGAGCAACACAGAGAAAACCAGAGTGTCACCCCAAACCAATAGTGTTTTACATGGCAAGATTTGATACAAACTGTTTTTCATCTCAAATTTTTCTCTCATGACATATTTTAGCAACTTGTAGATTCATGTGTATTCCTTTTGTGTCATTCTAAAGTACTATATGTTGCATTTAGATAGTGGATAGTGGATTTATAACGTACGAAAGATTTGCATCTGCAAAACCATGCCAAACTTGATTGCTCACGTAAACAGATGTGGTAGCTGCTATACTAACCAGGCACACCCAGGATTGCATCTGCCAGATACGTTAAATTGCTGCACAGTTCATTGTGTGCGTTCTGGGAGGAGTACAACGTGTTGCAGACTCCAAAGGCTTGTATTTTGCATTCTTCAGAGTTAACACCGCAGCCATGTCGCTCTCTCTCCGCCAGCACTATATGCAAAATAGACAATAGGTATAACCACCACATAGGCTTGGGAGGCAAATCTTTGACAAATAGTGACAAATAGAAACTATTTTTGGACAAATTGTTCAGTCCGATGGTCCGTTTTATCCGATATCAGCTATATCGGGGTCCGTTTTATCGAGGTTCCACTATACTGTATATGTGTGCGCACCGATGAACAAGTGCAGTCAATGAATGTGTCTATTCTTGCCCATAGCCTCTCAAATATCGACACTTTCTCCTTTATTCTCAGCCATTTCCTTGCTTTGTATTGTTATAATTCAGCTACAGCTGCCAGGTCAATACACTTTTTCCTTGAATAGTGTGCCATGTTGTTTTTGGTTCAATAAAAAAAAGAAATGATAATAATAATAAAGGACGGTATATGTGGATCCTCAAACTGTTTCTCGATAAGAATACCAACGATTCAAGTTTTTCAATGGACGGTAATTTGCGTCCCTTGGTGTGTGACAGCCAAAGGGCTGAATTGGAGCCAGTCACCTATGACAAAACTCATTTCAACTCGGCATTTCCTTGCATCTGGGTCACTGGCACACTGTGCCAATTGTCTGGTGCGAGCCTCTACCAGAGCACTTTTTCAGATGTGTTGTTCCAAGTTTTGAACGCAGTGTTATGCAGGATGGGCACGTGCTGGCTTCACCAAAGTTTTCTGCGCAATCATTGGGCTTTATCTTGTCAACTAAAATGCGACCGGATACACTCGTTACCGTGGCGACGACAACAAGAGTGGATCGCGCCGACTATATTATGAGGACAAAAAACGTGTTGGTGGTCCCCGGTGCTCAGGACAGGAGAGGACGTTCGTTTAAGGCTTGCTTGAGGTATGCTCACATACTTTTAATACGATACGGCTCGCAAGCAGGCAACAAAAACATTATGTAGCCTAGCAATCGAGTGGTAGCACGAACGGTTGGAAGTAAACATGCCGCCGTTCTGTCGAATCATGCTCTAAAGTTTCGATGTGGGTTCAAATAAAGTAATTTAATTACAGTAAGTTAACACCCATTAGTAGTGACTGGTTAGAGCGTCTGCCTCACAGTTCTGAGGACCGGGTTTCAATCCCCGGCCCCGCCTGTGTGGAGTTTTCATGTTCTCCCTGTGCCTGCGTGGGTTTTCTCCGGGTACTCCGGTTTCCTCCCACATCCCAAAACATGCATGGTAGGTTAATTGAAGACTCTAATTTGCCCGTAGGTGTGAATGTGAGTGCGGATGGTTGTTTGTGCCCTGCAATTGGCTGGCGACCAGTTCTGGGAGTACCCCCCCCCCTCCTGCCCGATGATAGCTGGGATAGTCTCCAGCACGCCCGCGACCCTTGTGAGGATAAGCGGCTCAGAAAATGGATGGATGGATAGCATCCATTATTTCTGTCATGTTGTAATGTTGGTTTGACCTGACTGATTAGAATACATGACCTTACTCCAGCAGTGATTTCCAACCTTTATGGAGCCAATGAGCATATTTTACAATTGAAAAATCTCACGACACACCAACAAACAAAAATGTCACAAAAAGTTAATTAATTACTGTATTTATTTCCTGCCATCTAAAAGAAGACCATTTTTGATTTGATTTTATTTTATTTGTTCTGTCTGTCACTTTGCCTCACTGGCATAAATAGAGAAACAAAGATACATTATTGATTGTAAGTATCATTTTTTGATATAGACAGTAAATGAACAGGTCATTTAAATGGACACATTCCTCCATCTTGTGATCCGATCGGTGATCGGTCATCGTTTTTTTTAAACTCGCTGATAGGTTCCCAAAAATCCTGATCATGTAAGGCCTAGTACTAATATGAGGCGATTAACCATTTATATGGTTTCACAGTCATAATGACCCTCTGAAAGAAACCGTAACTACAACGCGGCCCGTGACTAAAATGAGTTTGACACCCCTGACCTAAAGCAAAAAAGCTCTTTTTAAATATGGTGGTCTCCTCCACTTTTACACCTATTGCCAACAGTGGGCGCAATCTGATAGATTTAGAGTGAGTGAACACGCAATTTTATAATATCTTATAAAAATATTTTAATCTTACTAAATGAATTGTATGAAAATTCATATTGGTTGTTGCTTTCTGAAAAAAAGCACATAGTTTTCTATTAAAAAATAAAACGTAGCAATGCTTTAGGTTTATGGATCTGTATTTTATTTTTACTTTTTTGTACATTTTTATTATGATAATGCTGATCACCATATTAATTACAGTAACAGTAACTGTGTGTGTGTAATCGTAATTGTGAAACACAGATTCATGTCTAGCTGTACGGAAGGAATAGAACTGCCCTTTCAGTTTAAAATGAGGTACTGTGAATCAAATTTACATACCAGATAATCCTGTTGACATTTACCGAATATCTGTAGAAGTGCTATCTATATACAGTACAGTAGGTCCTCTTAATGTTTTTACATAGACCAGTCTCAATCATGTGTGTCCAATCCTGGTCGTGGAAATCTAGGTTTCTCTGTAGAAAAATCTCCACATTGCCCAGATGTCCAGCAGTACAGTTCAAATTATATTTAATGTTGAATGTTTTCAGAAGCAAATTAGGAGAAGTATCATCACTGAATTTGGGTCTGATAATTGCATTGTGTGCTGCCTGCCCAGCTGTCCAGCAATTTGCACACAGGATTTGTTCACTATCACTTGACTCTAGCCATGTCAAAAGCAATTGCTGCAAAGCATTAATTAGGCAAGACTAGACTCATAAAAGTCACAGTCACGTTCTTTGCTCAGAGATTCACTAAATGAGAATCCATCAGTATATGAGCCAGTTGTAGTAACAGTATTAGCAGTTAGAATGACAGATTAATATAATCCAGATATGTGGGTGTATTTAATGGTTGAACACACACAACCTATTAAATACTTTTAATCCTGTAATCCCCAAAACAACCTTGCGTCTTCAGAAATTCAGCATCTGATTACTCAACAATACTCAGCAGAAATAGCGTTCATTATTTGAATGTTCAACAATGAATTTGTGGAATCATCTTTTAGTAGTCTGTAGCGATAAATGTGACTGACCACATTTACTGGCCATAAACCCAAAGGCCACAAGATTAGGTACAACTGCACAATCAACAAATGTGTCTTTCACATGCAAAACCTGTAGTGAATCTTGAAAAATGTTGAGTGCACCATATTTTGTGAGTGATTAGGGTACACAGACTGAGACCGCAATACATATATTGTAGGTTGTCCCTATAATAATAATAATAACAATAGGCGGCACGGTGGTGTCTGGTTAGAGCGTCTGCCTCACAGTTCTGAGGACCGGGGTTCAATTCTGTCCCCGCCTGTGTGGAGTTTTCATGTTCTCCCTGTGCCTGCGTGGGTTTTCTCCAGGTACTCCGGCTTCCTCCCACATCCCAAAAATATGCATGGTAGGTTAATTGAAGTCTCTTAATTGCCCCTAGGTGTGAATGTGAGTGCGAATGATTGTTTGTTTGTGTGTGCCCTGCAATTGGCTGGGAACCAGTTCAGGGTGTACCCCGCCTCCTGCCCGAAGATAGCTGGGATAGGCTCCAGCACTCCCGCGACCCTTGTGAGGATAAGCGGCTTGGAAAATGGATGGATGATAATAATAATAATAATAATAATAATAATAATAATAATAATAATAATAATAATAATAATAATAATAATAATAATAATAATAATAATAATAATAATAAAGGTGGCACGGTGGGTGACTGGTTAGCACATCCGCCTCACAGTTCTGAGGACCCGGGTTCAAATCAGGCCTCACCTGTGTGGCGTTTGCATGTTCTCCTCGTGCCTGCGTGGGTTTTCTCCGGGCACTCCGGTTTCCTCCCACATCCCAAAAACATGCGTGGTAGGTTAATTGAGGACTCTAAATTGTCCGTAGGTTTGAATGTGAGTGCGAATGGTTGTTTGTTTCTATGTCAACCAGTTCAGGGTGTAGCCCGCCTCCCTCCCGAAGATAGCTGGGATAGGCTCCAGCATACCCGCGACCCTAGTGAGGATAAGCAGTAGAAAATGGATCATAATTGTAAAAAAAAAATCTATATGTATTGATTATTTTATTTTGACAATGTACTATGGCAATAAATATTTGAGACAAATAAAAGATTTACATTTGTATCAAAACAATGTGTATCTAAAAGAAAATGAAGAAAAAAACGCTCCAAACACAAGCTCATTCGTCAGATGAACCAAGCGTAACAATGTGGCGCTAATAAGCACCATAAAAGCCACTCGACAAAGACTTGAAGGCATTCTAAGCAGACACAATCATTAACATTCATCAGAAGCTCGATGTTCTGTCAGATTGTTTCTACTTCAGAGTGACTGAGCTCATCTAAAGTAACGACCGATTTTCCTCCTACGTTGCCAAAGTGACAAGTGTAAAAAGAAAACGATGAATATTTTACATTCAAATCACAAATGTGCTCACCATCCAAACAATGAGCTTTGACACTGGTGAAGAAGAATCAAGCAGAGACTGTGAAAATATGTCAATAAGAATGTAAAAACACATCTAAAAAAAAAACTTGTGGGACTTCGGCCAAATTTGAACAACAGGTTTTTTATCACACAGGAGACAAACGTGTTAAAAAAAATAAACAATAGAAGGGCCCTTTCTTCAGTGAAATGTCAAGTGAAATGGTTTTTTTTTTCTAAATCAACTATTGAGCTATCTGCTGTTAAAAGGAAAATATATTTTCTTGATTTTATCAAAATATTGCTGGAATAAAAAAAAAAAGAGATTGACTAAGGAACTTGAAAAAGATAGCAATACAGTTTAATAATACAGACAATATATGTATGAAACACATTTACAGTAAGTATACTATTGGTTCCACAATCAGTGCTTATCACATTAAATAGACCACCCCCTGATGTAAGGTTTAGGTCACAGCTTATGTTGGTGTAGTGGTTAATTTACTGTATGCAACATCATACCATGATTATCATGACCAAATGATCATGATTATTAGAACTATAATATGATCAAAATAAACAAAAACAAAATCACAGCACTTTTTGACATTCAAAATAATAAAGAGCAACCAATCTATCTGAATTGAAAAATGTAGTTTATGGAATCTTTTAATAAAAGTGTACCATACCCAACTGAACCAACTGTACAGTTTGTTGGTAACAAGGCTTACAATTTAAAGTTAGACTGTGACAAAGACAGGAACCCATTAATTTATGCAATACATAACCATGCCTTGCAGTGCCTGTGCTGTAAAGAGAGTCATAAAGACAGTGATGTGTCTAGGCAAGGCACTTCACCAATAGCAATAAGAAAATCTAATGTGACAATTGATAGTGTTGCTGTAATGTATTAAATGCAACCAACCGTGAAAGTTGTATCGAGTATGCAAATTGGAGTTGCAGAAAAGAAATGTTTTCTCCGTGTTTTCTCATAAAGTACTACCCCACACCTTTATAGTTAACAGAATCAAATAAAAATCGCTTAAAGTAATAGATGGGCTACAGCATCCACAAGGAATGTTGAGACAAAAAAATAGAGAATGTGATTGTAAATTATGTCTGAAGTGACTTTCTGAACCAAAGCACACTGTCTCACATGCCATGTCTTCTTCGTGGATCATCAATCAGGCTAGAAAACAAATCACAAAAGGCATACATGATGAGAACAGTCTCATTTACAGCTGTATTCTATTTGATATACTTACTGAGTGATGTTCATGAATGCCTTCAAAATGCTTGATATTCATTTTAAAGAATAATTTGGATCATTATCAATTCTAAATGTTGAGTGTTCAAAATGACTGCAATAGTTTTCCAGTTACATTTTATATCGAACAATATAGAATTTTTTTAGCGACAAACTTTTAGCCTAACCAAAGACAAACTACGATGATAATGATGACATCGTGTGGTCCCGTGATGCCAATCAGTGATTAGCAGTAAGGAAACTAAAACAACCAATATAACCTATGATCTCAGCTACCTCCAAAATCTTGTATCAGACACCACAGCAGGATAAATACCTAAAGATAATCGAGCTGATTTTGAACCTTATTCCCCCTTCTGACCAAATTCGGCAAAGCCTGATTATCTGATGCCCCTTAAGATCATCTTGAAAGATTCTTCTGTCGTATGGATTGGGTTACTTGTTATTTTCACCCACCTTTGTGTTGGATAGCCCAAATAAACAATTCTTGCTCTGACATACAAAACTAAAGTTTGAAGTGAATTTTCATTAAAAAAATTGCGAAACTCAGAACATTTATGAGGAACTTGAAGGCAAACACCCAAACATGCCAGTCTAGGGGAGGTGGTGGGTAATTCATTTGCTATAGAGGCCATATTAGAAACTGGAATGGTCTTTATTTAAAGCTGCAACTTGAATTGTTTTGATACTTTACTTGCTACTTGTGTTGTGCAGACATGTTACATTCATTCATTTTCCGTACCGCTTCTCCTCACTAGGGTCGCGTGCGTGCTGGAGCCTATCCCAGCGAACTCTGTGGGAGAGGCGGGGTACAACCTGAACTGGTCCCCAGCCAATTGCAAGGCACATATAAACAAACAACCATTCACACTCACATTCACACCTACGGGCAATTTAGAATCTTCAATTAACCTCCCATGCATGTTTTTGGGATGCGAGACATACTTTGGCCAGATCTGGACTAGGGCAAATGGAGTGCTCTCTCTTTATGAAGGACTCCAAACACATGGAGACTGCTGGTAAACATGTCATGGGGGCTATTTAAATTATACATTACCTGTGTTCAATGAATGTATGACTCCCGTTGAGTCACCATTTTCTTTAAGTCTAAACTCCGACCACTATCCATCAGTGTGTGTTGCCTGTGTCCCTGCATTATTTCAATGAATGCATCCGTATGAGTAATTGCTGACATTTAATTACACAAACAGACAAAGACCTTTAAAACAATCTGCCACTAAGCATATGATTCATGTTCTGCAGACTGACTTGGACTTAACTGTTTTCTACATATTCATTATATCAGGAAAATCGTTTTTCATTTTGTATTTTGTTGGGTGTCTATTTTGTGTTTGTCAACTGGATTACACACAAGTACAAAAATCATTTCCACAAAATGTTGTGATGAGGGTGGATGGATGTTTGGGCAAACTGAGAAAATGTTTTGGTGCAGATCTGAATCGTTCCAATTCATTGCAAGATGCGGGTCATTCTCAATGTTTTTGTTCAGATTTTCCTTTTCTTATGATCAACTACAATGGGAATTGTATTATTTACTATATTAGTATATTGATTATTTAGTTGATTAGATTTATTCATTCCTTTTATGTTGTCCCAACCTCAAGGTTCGCAATTTACGGACAAGTTTGTCGTTTTTTTAAACAGCCCCAGATTTTACACTAAGTACATTTGTGAGGAAATTTAAATATCATCATTATTTCAGTATGTATACTTTTTGTAGACGTTTTTTGTTTGTTTCTTTGTTTGGTTGGTTGGTAGTGGTGTGCTGTGAAAATGTTTTTACGTAAAATATATGACCTGACTCAGACTAGGTTGAGAAACACTTCAAACGTGACATCACAAAAGATGACTTTAGACTTCATTAAAGTATGATAAAATTCGAACTTTTATGGCATTCAGCTTTGACATTGCCTCTACCTAATATGCATAATTATGGTTACATTGTCTTTAGTTATTAGGAGTATACAAGTACTACATATTGTAGGTGCATTTCTAAAAACCTGAAGGTGAAAAAAGGCCAATAAATGAATCCAGTAAAATATTTGTGGATTTTATTATTTTTATTTATTTATTTCTTTTTTTTTATTCTTATTTTTTTTTTTTTTTTGGTTTAGCATTGCGGGCTCCATTTTCACAGGGTGAATAATAAATAGTATTACATGCAGGCTGGCATGGTGTGCCACTGGTTAGCGCATCTGCCTCACAGTTCTGAGGACAGGGGTTCAATTCCCGGCCCCGCCTGTGTGGAGTCTGCATGTTCTCCCCGTGCCTGCGTGGGTTTTCTCCGGGTACTTCGGTTTCCTCCCACATCCCAAAAACATGCGTGGTAGGTTAATTGACAACTCTAAATTGCCCGTAGGTGTGCATGTGAGTGTGAATGGTTGTTTGTTTCTATGTGCCCTGCGATTGGCTGGCGATCGGTTCCGGGTGTACCCCGCCTCCTGCCCGAAGATAGCTGGAATAGGCTCCAGCACGCCCGCGAGCCTAGTGAGGAGAAGCAGTACAGAAAATGGATGGATGGCTATTACATGCAGGCATATGCAACATATTGGTACCGATGAAGATATGTATTGAAGTTATGATCTCTCTCTCTCTCTGTATTCTCTTTCTTCACACAAAAAGGGTCCCTGACAGCATAAAACCAAGTCCACAGATAGTGCAGCAGGTCACGACTCGGTGTGCTAACCTACACTGTGGACATCAGAAGTAAAAGTGCGCATGAATCTGCAAGTCTAGTCGAATAGCCCGTCACACCGGGGCGTGCAAAAACACACACGCACGCACACACTACTGTACGCGTGCAACTTTGTTTGCAGCCGCCCAGCAGCTCCACATGAGCTCATGAAGCAGAATAAAGTCCGCGCTTTCACCGCCGGGACTTTACGGCGGCTGTTTCCATGAGCCGAAAGTCACTTATCTTTATCAACTCGAATCGCAAGCAACATAAAACAAAACAACAACAAAAATCACCGCATTATTTTTTTTCCTCCTCTTAAAAACTGTAGCACACAATTTCCCCGCGGGATAGCCAAAGAAATTAAATGCAAATGCAGTAATAATTTAAAAAGCAAAAGGTTTTCTTGCCTTGAAATCCGAAGAGGAAAACGACCGCGGGAATCCATACGGTGTGTATCCACAAGTGAGCCATGATGTCCACTGGTCCGGTCCGAAAGCCTTGCGCTCAGCCTGAAGATGTTCCGTCTTCAGAGGGTAATTTCCAGCAGAGAGAGAGAGAGAGAGAGAGAGAGAGAGAGAGAGAGAGAGAGAGAGAGAGAGAGAGAGAGAGAGAGAGAGAGAGAGAAGCGCTGCAACCGATGCCGACAGCAGCAGAGACGGAAAAGCCCAACTGGCCGCAGACTGTCACTTCTTCCTCTGGTGCCTTCACACGCGCTGAGATATTTGCGACCTCTACCGGAACACGGCTCTCTGGATTTCGTGCTCGTGTGCGTGCTCGTGCTGGTGCCGACTGGTCACTATAATGACCCTCATCAAGCATCATATCACAGATATATGTGTAAAGTCTTGGCCACAGGTCTTTTGAAGATGTACTAACTACATGCGTCCACTGCACTGGTCTAATATAATACAGTTATGAATAAATCATGACTTGCTCTCATGTTATTCATTTTAAGGCGCTCTAGAAAATATCCAATTCTGTGGCAACATTCTGGCTTGGCTGTGTGGGGAATATTTTTTAGTTGGTCTCTTTTGGTCCCAGGTAGGTGGAGTTTGCTGGTAATTATGGATGCACTCTCCATCTATTGCCCACACGGCATCCACCTTGACAATATTAGTCCATTAGTTTATTCTGAGTAGTCTACATACTCTATTCCTATACATTTTATCTATTCATTTTGGGGGGGGGGGGGGGGGGGGGGGGGGTGATGTTGCCAATTTAGTAGTTATCCTGCATCTAGTGACTTTTATGAGCCCTTTGATGAAATTTAAAAAAAAAAAAAAAAAAAAGCACCTTCGCTTGCAAGTATCTGTGTGGAGACTGCAAGTGAATCAAGGCTCAGCTTCCAAAACTTGCTAAAGGATACTGAAACACAGAAACAAGTGATCAAATCCATCATCATCTGATGTGCGGAATACAAAGACGAGCCACGCCACTCAGGGGAATGACAATCTGAAGTTCCAGGGTCTGCTGAGAATATTATTACAGCAGATTGTTTTGATTCATTACAGGTATATGTATTTGCTTTTTCCTGTAGGTCAAGTGTATGGATTCAATCATGAGACACTTGCGGCAAAACTTCCTTAAAAAGCTATGATTTAAAATGTAATGTTACATTAAATATGTAATGTCGGTCTTTGGTGTTAAACATGAGAAAATATTATTGCTTTCTCTGCTCGTCTGTAAATCATTTACATGAAGACTGAAACGGATGCAAAGAAAAAAAAAGTTGGAATCATAGCTCTTGGGAGGTAAATTCCTTAATATGCAATACTTTTCACTGATGATTGTTTGTAATGAGGAATTCTATTGTGGCAGATGGCAAATTTAATTCATTTGTAGAAGAATGTTTCCTCATTAGCGCGTGCCACTAATAGTTTTGCAAGAAACAATGAGGCACATGCAAATATTGGAGGAAATTGACATGATGAAAGGAATAAAGAAAAGCTGTCAATCTATATATATATATATTTTAGCGGATGCGCATTTGTGTTCAGACAAAGTCCTCCCCATTGCTTACCTTCATTAAAGAGAAACATTGTCATTCGTTTAACAGACTGGAGCACATTTCAATCTTATACCGAACACCAAAGTTCAAAGCTACTGATTGCTACGTGTCTTGATTCATTATTAATTTTGATCTTACTGTGTTTCAGTCCACCAGCAGAAACGTGCATATCAGTGTGAAGCCTCAAAGAAGGTGAATATCAACATGGGTCATTGAATATACTGTATGAATAGAAGAATAGTGAGACGGTCGAACGATTCTAAAATAATACTAAAGCTCCTGCTTGGATGGGTAATCACTAGTTCACAAAACAAAATAAGAAACTAATAACAAAAATACAGTACTGTTATCATATTTTTGTAATAATTACTCTTAGGTAAGCTTTCTACTAGCCTCAATTGTCCATGGTAGCACCATTCTGTGTCCATAGCCTGTTGCTCCCCTTTTTCAAGACCATGGACAGAGGCAGTCAATTATTCCCTGATGCTCCCAGTGAGAGCATGTAAAGATATCAAGGGTCTGCGGTGGCTCAGTCTGTCAGGACTTCACTTTGGACCAAAGGGTAGAATCTTTGAATCCTGCTATGGAGAGATTCCTTCGAAGACCAGTCTCAGTTTCAATATACCAAATGTTTACCAAATGTGTTAGACCACCATCTAATTTAAGGTTAATGCCACAGGTGCCCTAAAGTAACAGCATTGGTAATTCCTCAAATATTTTATTTGTGTGTTTTTTGTCATGGTTCAGGCACCAGAATGTCTCTGAAATGACATTTTTCATGCTAAAATAGAGCCTACGTAGGTATTAAGATTGTCCAGGAATTAAAACATTTGGTGTTTTACAAAAGTTGGACAAATAGTAAAGCCTATTAATTTCATTTATTAAGATGTCAAATTGTAGTTTTTTTAATTTTTAAATTTTTTTTTTTTACTTGTGGTCCTGAACATAAATACTCTTAGCAGTTTCAATAGTTGAATGCTGTGCACAGTTATTTCTGACTTGACTAATTTCTTCACAGTGGAGCCAGCCAAATTTATGCATGAAAAGGTGAATTCCATTTAAAATTCCTCATTCCTGCTCAAAATTGTAGAACAATGAGAATTCTGCCGTTAAGAGTCTAAATTAAAGCACTTCATGATGCTAGATGGTCGCTTCTCATTTTTATCACAACTGGTCTAATAAGTAATTGTAAAAGAACAAAAAAAATGTTTTGTTTTTCTGCCACACTTCTATATGGCGTGAAATCACTCAAGCATAATCAAATGTACGATGTGTGTTGTACTAGTGCACGCGACCATCAATGTAGACAGGGTTTAAATGTAATTTACCTTGAATGATAATCATTACATAATGAAATAAAACCATTGTTACCTAATTTGGATTTGTAAACATATTACCTCCTCCCATGGAACCTGTAAATGTTTACATTTACTCAACGAAAGATGAACGTTATTTGGAGTCACCCATGGAGGTCACAAATACCAATAAATACCAATAAATCAAACTTCTAGAGAGTGAGAGGGGAACTTGAGACCTCTCTAACTACTACTCCCTCTGCAAACAGCTGTGCCAGTCAAGCTCAGGAACGCAATTATGTTGATGCTTGTTTTGATTGAGAATATCGGGATCAAGTGCTGAGGTCACTTTCCTCCAATAATATCATACATGTCCTGATCTCACAACAAGACACTTAGCCCCAGTAAAGCGGGCAAACTAAATTGTGTGATGAGCACTTCCTCAAAGAGGTACTCATAAATATATGTAACCTCTGTCTGTCTGTCTGTCTGTGTGTCTGTCCTACAAGGACTTTGGCCATAAACCAGCACCATTTGTACACAGCCTTGAGATAACATTGTTCAGATTTTGGTGCATATTACATTGATCGTTTAGTTCCTTCATCTTATGTTCCCTCGTAAAAATGGATCATAGATAAAAGTTTCAGAAGTAAGATGGGACTGTTACTCTGCTAAGGAGTCTTGCAGCTCTAGTGTTTGCCATTGCACTCTGTCCTGAATAAAGATTTCTCTGTCTATTTCTAGTGGCTCCATCCCAAAGGTTTCTGTCCCACCCGACCCACAGCTGATTAGCTTAGACTCCACTGAGAGAGTTTGATTTATGACTGTTTTTCTCATGCTGATGCCCTTAGCACCAACACAGTAACTATCACCTGTAAATACCTACGAATCTTTCCCGAATTAATGTGTCTTGATGATAAAAAAATAAAAATAAATCCCTGAAGTGAGCCAAATGACATGATGTCCCAAGTACTACTGTCCCAGTGAAACACTTTGATGTCTTTTATTGGGTCTATTTACCACATCCAGTTCTTGAGGATTTATAACTTAACCCAGGTTACTTAGATCTGGGTACATCATTCATACCTATGGGCAATTTTGAATTTTCGATTAACCCTCAAAGCAATGTTTTGGGGATGTGCGAGGAATCTGGCATACCAGTGCGCAAGGGAGAACATGCAAACTCCACAAAGAGATGTGTCAGAGACAATCTGAACCTGGATCCTCTGGCTTTAAGGCAGACCTCTATCTAACACACTGTGTTGCTGCCTTCAAATTAAAGATAATACTTTAGGATCTTTAAAGGCCATTTCAGCCACATGCGACGATACTGTAATATTCAAAACAAAATGTCCTTTACATTCAAAATAACACAAATACCAACTAAATTAAAATGTAATTTCCATTTTGACAGAGATTAAAATAAATAGCTGAATAAAACAAAACATGACCCCTGTCATGAATCCAAAACAAACATATCTGGAGGGTGTTAAGAACATTTGTCTTTGTAACAAAGAAGGAAATACTCATTGGGGTTTCACACTTAGACTGAGGTCTGAGAGAAAAAAAATAACCAAATACTGATTGGTAAGTGTACCTGTTCAGTTGCAACATTTACACAGTTAACATAACACTTCCTGTCTTCTTCTTTTCCTTTCGGCTTGTCCCTTTAGGGGTTGCCACAGCGCGTCATCCTTTTCCATGTAAGCCTATCTCCTGCATTCTCCTCTCGAACACCAACTGCCCTCATGTCTTCCCTCACGACATCCATCAACCTTCTCTTTGGTCTTCCTCTAGCTCTCTTGACTGGCAGCTCCATCCTCATCATCCTTCAACCAATATACTCACCATCTCTCCTCTGGATGTGTCCAAACCATCGAAGTGTGCTCTCTCTAACTTTGTCTTCAAAACATCGAACCTTGGCTGTCTCTCTGATGAGCTCATTTCAAATTTTATCTTCATTTCCGCCACCTCCAGCTCTGCTTCCTGTTGTCTCTTCAGTGCCATTGCCTCTAATAATAATGTAATCTAGTCGGTAAACTCCTTCAGATTACATCGTCTGCACAAGATGTAATCCACCTGCGTGCTTCTACCTCCGCTCTTGTAGGTCACCCTATGTTCCTGCCTCTTCTGGAAAAAAGTGTTCACTACAGCCATTTGCATCCTTTTTGCAAAGTCTACCACCATCTGTCCCTCCAAGTTCCTTTCCTGGATGCCGTACTTACCCATCACTTCTTCATCACCCCTATTTCCTTCACCAACATGTCCATTACAATCTGCACCATCACGACTCTCTCTCTGTCTGAGATCCTCAGAACTACTTTGCTCCTTCCAGAATTTCTCTTTCACCTCTAGGTTACATCCTACATGTGGGGCATAGCCACTAATCACATTATACATAACACCCTCAATTTCAAGTTTCAGCCTCATCACTCAATCTGATACTCTTTTCACCTCCAAGACATTCTTCGCCAACTCTTCTTTTAAAATAACCCAGACTCCATTTCTCTTCCCATCTACACCATGGTAAAATAATTTAAACCCTGCCCCTAAACTTCTAGCCTTACTGCCTTTCCACCTGGTCTCCTGGACACACAATATATCAACCTTTCTCCTAAACATCATGTCAATCAACTCCCGAGATTTTCCTGTCATAGTCCCAACATTCAAAGTCCCCACATTCAGTTCTAGGCTCTGTGCTTTCCTCTTCTCTTTCCACCTCTTCGACTTTGACCCACAGTAGCTAAATTTCCAACGGCGCCCTGCAGGTTGACGGCGCCGGTGGCGGACGATGTTAACCCGGGCCACGACCGATCCGGTATGGAATTCTTTGGATGAACGCTCTTATTTGTTTGGCAACGTTTTAACCCGGATGCCCTTCCTGACGTAACCCTCTGCATTTATCCGGGCTTGGGACTGGCCTACAGTTTGCACTGGCTTGTGCCCCCCCATAGGGCTGCATTAAACATAACACTTCCTGTATTGTGCTCTTATTGTGAAAGATAAATCGCAGCACTTCCAGTAGCGGACGTAGGCTTGGCAATTGATGCACGGTGACGTTTCACTAATCAGCATGACGTAAAATGCTCTAATAATACATTCTGGTACAAGAAAGGCCTAATGTTAACAAGGCACTCAAATTATACGTGTGTTGCTATTTTGTCATTGACACACACAGCCGAAGAAAATTTGAAATCCGGATGGAGTTGCTTCCTCCATTTCCAACTACCGTAACATCAATGGCCATGCATAAGTCATGTGAACTGAACTGCTCGAATAACAAATATACAAATAGATCTGAATTGTTTTTGTGAAAATGCCCACTGATAAGTTGCTTGCAATAAGAACAGACCATCTGGCCACTTTAAAAGTTGTTTATTTTGCATTTCTTCAGCAGTCTCACAGCTGTACCAATTAAAGTGTCTGCTGAATGTTGATGGGTTTTATTGTCAATACCAGAAAAAAAGTATTACACCATTATCACATAACATGGGTGTGACGGACTCGAAAGAGGCACGAGGGACTTTTACTCTCTTGTTGACAAATGTAGGCTGTGCTAATTAGAGTATAATTGCTCTCAGACGCTCTCAGCAACTGCACTAATTGTTTCACAAATTGTTTTACGACTGTCACCGACTTTCAGTCACTTAGAGCAGTCGTCCCCAACCACCGGTACGTGGACCGGTACCGGGCCGTGCGGCATTTGTTACTGGGCCGCAGAGAAAGAATGACCAGTTTATATAATTTCTGTTTTATTGCAATTCAAATGTCAATGTGTTCTATTTGAGAAAATTGTCCGGATCTTCTCCACCGCACCAGCTACGCGTCCTACCCGATGACAGCTGGGATAGGCTCCAGCACGCCCGCGACCCTAGTGAGGAGAAGCGGCTCAGAAAATGGATGGATGAATATATATATACGCCACCACAGCCGGTCCGTGAGAAAAATGTTGACTCCTAACCGGTCCGCCGTGCAAAGAAGGTTGGGGAACACTGACTTAGAGAGCTAAGTGAAGAAGAAGATATAGTACTGTACTGAAAAAATATTACACATCGTAAATGACATTTGAAACATTTGTTTGTTTGTTTTTGTTTGTGCTGTATAGCTATTTAGTGCAATTGTAAAGTCTTCCTGCAGTGGGCAGGAATGACCTGTAAGTAAAGTATCAACACCTCTGCCATGTGAAACATCCCTGGCTGCTGGCTGTTTCATTAAATAGCCATTAATGTTTCCTGTTAGTAAACATCACATACAGTAATCCCACTTGCTGTTCAACATTTACTTAGTATAATCAACATGAAGAAACATGTTTGGGTAAACTAGGGTACATTTCTCTGTGTCTGTAACTACAGTTTCCCACTGGTTATACAGCAATGAAGTCACAGATGGTGTAATGGTTCAGTCACCTATCGTGCAGGTAGCGTGGGTTTGGTTTCCACTCAGTCATTTTGTGAATGTGAGTGTAAATGGTTGTATGCTTCTTGCTGTGTCTATTGATTGACTGGTGACTTTTTGATAGAAGTCAGCTGGGATAGGCTCCACCTTCATGTAACCCTGTGAACAGATGGATGGGTTATACAGCATTTACATATTACCTTTGGGAGTTATAAAATTTAGGACACAATGCCTCTACAAACCCCAGGCTTGACGAGTCATCATTAGTGATTGATCCTGTTTTTTTTGTCTAAATCCTGCAAGACTTTGAGCTTGCCAGGAACTCATCCTGCTTCTCTGAGCAGGGATTCCGTTTATACTGTTCAGATGAAAGCAGAGTGGTGCTACTGATTTCAACTCAATCCAGTGCAAAAA
Source organism: Phyllopteryx taeniolatus (assembly GCF_024500385.1). NCBI lineage: Eukaryota > Metazoa > Chordata > Actinopteri > Syngnathiformes > Syngnathidae > Phyllopteryx > Phyllopteryx taeniolatus. The sequence goes on along the minus strand of NC_084509.1, from coordinate 17,512,884 downwards.
GTATAACCAAAATGATACATAAAGGAAGAAGAAATTAGACATTTCATATATTCAAAACCAGATGACTAAACCCTTTGGTGCTGGTAATCAGAAGTTGTACCTTTATTATGTGTTTGTAATTATCTACTTTCATTGTATATACATCCATCCATCCATTTTCTGAGCCGCCTCTCCTCACTAGGGTCGCGGGCGTGCTGGAGCCTATCCCAGCTATCATCGGGCAGGAGGTGGGGTACACCCTGAACTGGTTCACAGCCAATTGCAGGACACATACAAACAAACAACCATTCACACTCACATTCACACCTACGGACAATTTAGAGTCTCCAATTAATGCATGTTTTTGGGATGTGGGAGGAAACCGGAGTGCCCGGAGAAAACCCACGCAGGCACGGGGAGAACATGCAAACTCCACACAGGCGGGGCCGGGGATTGGACCCGGGTCCTCAGAACTGTGAGACTGACGCTCTAACCAGTCGTCCACCGTGCCGCCCAACACAATACAGTAAGTTCCTAAACGTAAACAAGCACACCATTCTCAGTACACTGCTGATTGTGGTCCATGAAAGCAACTGTGTGTGTGTGTGTATGTGTGTGCATGCGTGTGTGTGCCCCTTTGTGCATGCGTGTACGTAAACGTGAAAGTGAGTGAGCAGTTTTTACTAAGGAAAATAATAAAAATAGTGTGGTGACAGTGAAATCGTGCATTTCTTTGCACTTGGTACTGCACCGTCACTCTGCATTGTCAAATCAACAATCACTTCCCAATCGCTTCTATTCGTCGGAAAAAAGGGTGGTCTTTTTGAAGTAACGCATTCATCACTGGATCTCTCACACTAATATGCTGCGGCACAGTGGTTGGGAATTTTAGTTCATGCAACCAAGCTGTTTTTTTTCTTTCCCTCCTGAAAAGCTATTTTCTCCCTACAGCCCCACTCTTCAAGCTAACTTACCTCATTTAGTCCTACACTTCCCTTTCCATCATTCTTAAATCACAAAGGACACCAGTCAAGCAACCCAGATAAACTGCAGTCAATAAGAGACAAAGCCTTGTCTGGTAGAGCGCCTGCTCCTTTCCTCCCATTACTTTGTCCTAGAGTGTTCGCAAAGATCTGTTGTGCTGTTACAGCCAGCAGAGCTAGATTTACTTCAGAACACTGGTCTGTTGAACAAGACACCAGCGTCTTCTGTACTCCCTAACACGTTTACTTGACCAATGATTATTCTTCAGTCAAGCTGAATACATCCAAGCTTCAAAAAAAGAGAGAGGGCGTAACATTTAAAGTGGGGACGGAGGCTTGATGGAGGCTGTCGACTTCATGTGCTTTTAAACTGTCATACAAGTGTAAATCTAAGTTGTACATTAAAACTAAATGATAAATTGCATACTCACCATTACCATTCACTATTGTGTGTAAGTAGGAAATGGGGTGATGATTTGAGATGTTGACTTATTCTCACTTTTAACATTTTGGGCTATATTCTCCTGTATGCTTAAGTCAGAAAAAGCACGGAACACCACGATTATTCCTCCGATTCTGCCGTCCACTTAAGTCTTCACGCGTCTTCTGGTCATGTGGAGTAACCCCCTCTCATATCTGGCCTTTCTTGTATTTTTCCCAAGACTTAAGCGGGTTTCCTCTTTCGTGCTCTAGAGGCTGTAGTAAGTCTAGCACCCAAGGAAGGTGAAACATCATATTGAAACATCATATTTTGATACGCTCGCGTGCTCCGAGCTTCCGACGGCTGCTGCTGGCGGCTTACTTGACACGCTGGCGGGCACCTGGCCCATCGCCAACTGCTCAGCAGCTGTGATGTGTCCTGACCATATTACACCTATCGACGGCGGAATGTCAACATATCATGCCATATTAATTAATTCATTTTCATGCACGAGCGCCATTTTTGTTTCAAACATGCTGCATGGAGCCTTGACAGTTTGCCTGAAAGCGCCGCTTACAACAACTGCAGTCACCTTGATGGCGTGATGTTTCTATTTCTATGTTCTGTCATCGTCGTTTAAGTGACACCCCCCCCCAAACGCGTCCACTTAGGAGCACAGTATTATGATTCAATTACATATGTTGTACAATATGAGATTAGATATGAGATTAGAGAACACAAAAACACAAGCCCACTAGCCTGTTAGACGAGCGGTGCTTGCGTCTCACATGCAACGATTAACTTACATTTCCTCCATGAGGATTAATTCCACATTTAAAGTGTGACATGTCACTGATGGTGTAGTGGTACACTCGCCTGACTTTGGTGCAGGCAGCGTTGGTTCAGTTCCCACTCAGTGACGGTGTGAATGTGAGTGCGAATGGTTGTCCGTGTCTATATGTGCCCTGTGACTGACTGGCGACCAGTTCAGGGTGTAGTCCGCCTTTCGCCCGAAGTCCGCTGGGATAGGCTCCAGCGTCCCGCGACCCTAACCAGGATAAGCGGTGTTGAAAATGGATGGATGGAAAGTGTGACATAGTCTTCGAGTGGATTTTCACGTCTCAGAAAATATCCACATTCCGGGATCTACCCTCCTGTAGACTTCAATAAGTCACGCCATTACGCACAAGCTGGCCGGGTACGAGGGGTGTGTCAGGTCATTATGGCAGAATCAGTGTAGCTTGAAAACGGCGCCTAAAATACTGACTCACGCACCAAGGGGGGAATATGGCCCATTGTGAGGAAGTAATGTAAATTTCCTGGTTTATGTTTTTTCCACAACATATTTGGTGGTTTCAAAATTGTACAACCATTTAGGCATTTAATAATATTTGATTATGTTATATGATGTGTCTCATCCAATCAGTTGGTTGTAGTGTACCTTTCTGTCATATTGCAACATTCTTTCTCATCCCACTGACTAACCCAAGCTTGTTGACCTTGCATTTTTGCATAATATTTCATAGCTTTGCCTTTGCTGACTAATAACCATGGTACTAAACCAAACATGTCTATTAAACAGTGTGTTTATTTTTTTGGGGGGGGGGGTGGGGGGCGGAGGTTGGACTCTCATTTAGCTTGAGTCTAGCATTGGGATTTATTTAGAATTGTATTTATTATTATTTATTTATTGTAACGCTTGTATGTCAAGCAGCAGTCTCATTTATTTATTTATTTATAACTATGTTCCGTCGGCAAAGCAAGGTGTGATTGGGTCTGGCTGCAAAAGGTGCTGCCGTGGATCCAGCCTGGATCCAGGCTGGGGCCCGGGGGGTCAGTCAGACAGCAAATCAGTGAAGGTGCCTTGAATGTTTTCTCCGGCTTTAAGAGAACAGTCGATGGAGGTCAGTTTGTGTGGGTATTGTCTATCGTCTATGGGAAGAGCTTTTGTTCCGCCATTGATTGGCCAGAAGGGAGCAGCTTGATCTCTCTAACGGTGTTAGACGACAAGCTCAATGAGAAGACGGTTGGATAGCTCTCATATGGAACAAATTGAAGTAGCAAACTCAAGACGATTCTATTTGACCCTAACAACAAATACTGTGTGTAATTCTTCTAAATTTACAGTGTGTGATGATGCAGCTTTGAATTTCTATGGAGTACTGGTTTTGCGGCAATACATTTGTCTCGACCCATGTTGTGATATCAAAGAACATTGTGTAAACTTTCTGACTTGCCAAGTATAAATGACTGATGTACAGTAAATACATTTTAATTATCAACTCAGTTAATGTTAGTTTACTACATTTGCATGTGTTCTTTCTCGATAGAGTATATTTGAACCTGAACTAATTTTAACAACTAACCAGTTTTAACTAATTGTCTCTAGATTTGATTGTTTTAAACCATCCCAATACGTTTATGCTAAATTTGCTTTATTCAAGTTTAGACAAGGAGAGTCTCATCAATACTTGCCTGTCGCGTCAAATTCACTCTAGAAAGTCACACAATAATCTGCAGATGTTAAAATAAACATAGGTCGCCAATCAGTTGCAGAGCACATAAAGACAAACAAGCATTTACACTCACGGTCACAACTTCATTTGACCTAACATTGATGTACTGTATTTTTGTGGGGAATGTGGGAGTAAACATGGGAAACAGGATCTCCTAACTGTGAGGCAAATGTATTGACCCCAATTTCACCATACTGTCGCCAAAATAGTTGAGCAAAATGGATTAAAAGTGTTCATCACAATAATCTGATTACCGGTCTGGGTCTGTATAGAAAGGCACCTATTGAGGATCTCTGGTGGGCTCACAACATTGGAGAAGAACTGCTGCATTAGTATCCACATGCAGCATCCCATATGTATGGCACAGATATGTTGAAGTGACTGACTGAAATACTCTATGCAATTTCATAACTAAAAGAAGATAAAGAAGCAAAATGGAAATGAGCACGTATTGGACAACATGTTGACATAGAATGCAAAATGCAAGTGCTACAACTATACAGTTGCACTCAAAATTTTTCAACACCTGTAAATATTTTTTTGCAAGTTGTAGTTTGTAATTGAAGTTTGCAATGGACCAACAAAACAATAACAATATAACACACTTAGCACAACACAAGCTCAACACTTTTTATTGAATGTGCTACTACAGTAAATACTACAGTACATGCAATCTATAATGACAGTTGAATATTTTTTATTGCAGGTGAATACATTTTTACTTCTTTACTTTGGCCCAGTGCCAAAAACAAGGTTTGATGAGCTCGGTGTGGAAGAAGTTATAAGCTCTTGTTGAATATTATCATGAAAATAAACTACAAATTAAAATCCAGTGGAACCTCACTTTTTGAACAATTCGGTTTATTTTCAAGAAATATTAACAGTCTTGGCATGGGCTGGAAGGCTCAGAAATGTGTGGGTTTTCTTTTCTGGTGCTGTATAAACATCATTGGCGCCATGCTTGAGATATCTTTTTTGCCTAAGATGGCCACCACCTCCCACAATTCAAACAAAAGCTGCGCTGCATTGTGGGAGGTGGTGGCCATTTAGGGCTAGCAGTAACCACAGTGAACGTAAACTACTGTACAAAATACTGGACCAGAAAAGGCGAAGATACTGCAGTGATTTGCTAGCGAATCCACGGTTATTTTCCCTCGTTAGAAATTGTGTTTTCACTTATTTCAAAATTGCACAATATTTATTTTTAACCATACTGTGATAAAAATAAGCCAGATATAATGTCGTTCTGTGGCTGGAACAAATGAATTCAATTTCCATTCATTTCAATGGGAAATATTACGTCAATTGCAAACGTTTCCGTTTGAGAATGGGGCCATGGAACAATTTGTAACCTGAAGCTCCGCTTTATGTAAGTTGACAAATATTTAGAAAGATTTAACCAGCTGTCCTGACTAAAATTCACAAGCAAAAAAACAATGGAAATAAAGGATATGCAAAGGATATGCACATTCTAAACTTCCATCCATCTATTTTCAACACCGCTTATCCTGGTTAGAGTCGCGGGGTGCTGGAGCTTATCCCAGCTGACTTTGGGCGAAAGGCAGACTACACCCTGAACTGGTTGCCAGTCAGTCGCAGACATTCTAAACTTATTTGGAAAAATAAACAAGTCATTAACAAAAGCACAGATTTTCAATTTCCCTCATCCAGATTCTCTCTGTCGCAGCTGCCTGTCTGTGAGGTCTCTCTGCTCCACTTTGTTTTTCCAAACAGAACAGTGATAATTAGATTCTGTCAAGTGATTTGTCTGCAGACTGACATGCGCACATATACACAGACACACATTGGGTTGGACATCTTTCACCTACTTTGCAATTGCGTAAATACTGAATAAGCTGAAGCGGGGACTCAAACATTGATTAACTCCTCCTTTCTGTCTGGTCCGACCCCAATGGTTATCACCAACTCCTCATAAGAACGTGTCAGAGGTTACCAAATCTATCTGAAGCTGAGGCTTTAGCACCCCATGCTGAAATAAACAGACAGAACTCTACACAAGAATGTCAACACACATCAGAAATATGTTTACCACACTTTTTGTTGCTCACTTCAATTAAATTTGATTAATGCATTTAATATTATTTACATGAAACATTATCTCTAAATATATGGTTATCCATCCATCTATATTATGTGTGGCTACAGTCACAGGTGAGCTGGAGCCTGTCCCAGCAGATTTTGGGTGAGAGGGTGTACGCATCGTGCCAGCCAATTGCAGTATATGCTTATACAGTATGTGTTAAAATTTTCATTAAAGGCCTTATAAATTTAACGTTCATCAGGCACAAATGAACTAAGTTCAGTTCACGTTGGCCCAAAATATGAATTAGTTTATGAACTTTCATTCATTGAAGTAGTTCAGGTCCAACACTGACTTAATTTGAGGGCCCCAAATCAAAAAGAGTGACTGTGAAGAGTGAAGCACACGCAACCCCCTGCAAAGAGCATGGATTTTCCCTTGTGGTGGTAGGACTTGGTCAAACAGCTACCATATTACACTTGTCTGTTACTGTGCCAGCCCGTGTTGTTTGTGCAGCATGCAGCAGAGTCGGACACATGGCCCGTTATATAACAGTGAGGTGAAAATTCAGAATACCTCACTCATAGACACATTATCCAAAAAACTAAATCACATAACAAAAGACTTGGTTGTGTAATTTCACTTGATACGAGAGCCGGGGTTCTATAGAGCCAACTATTTGTATTCAAGCAATTAAAAAGTCAATTTTCAAAAATATGTTTCCTTAAAACTGCCAATTTTAGAGTGCATAGAAGACATGTTTAACCTCAAGTTTCAAGAATGTACACTGTTCTTTGAGCCATCAATTCAATGCTTGCATTATTAACTCCAAATAAATTAATAATATATTTATACACATGGCAATTAAAATATAGTGTGTTACTTTTTATTTATTTTTTAACCTGTCCTATTCAGTTGCATGGCCAGCAGAATGGTTGATCTGTATGGTTTTTCTGGAACCATTTTAACATGGGTTTGAATAGGATCATTGAAAATACATAGTTAATTTGAGGTAAGTTTTTCATTTTTTTATCGTAGCTACACACCCTAAAAGTGAGATAAGGAAGGCTGTTCCAACATTTTAAATCATCACAATTTTTTTTCCAGTAAAGGTATGTGATTTAAATTATTTAACTCTGTTTTGATGAGATGTTAATGCCTAGATATTTTATATTCCCTGTTGGAATAGGAAAGTTTGGATTTTGGTCCGCAGGATTCTACAGTATGAGTTAGTCGTTAGGGAGTATTGTTGATTTTGACCAATTGGTAGCATATTCTGATAATTGCAAAAATGTCTTAATGAGGTTAAACACTGTTTGAAGTGATGACTTGGGTGTGTAAATGAAGGATATCAAAATGGTTTCAGTAATAGTTTTATTGTGGCTGTGTTCACATGACTTCTAATTAGGCCTTTATCTTTTATCTCCATCACCGTTCAGAAAAAATAGTGGTTTTAGTATAGATCAGAAATGTTTATTAAACTCAATGGAAAATCCATCATTGCCTGAAGCTCTACCTGTTGACATATCATTTAAGGCCTCAAGCAATTCTGCGAGGGTTAATGGGGGGGAAAAAAAACTAAAAACTCTTTGCTTTCTAAAGTTAATTGAGGGATGTTTAGGTTATTGATAAAAGTTTTAATGTCATTTTTATTCGGCTTATTGTGGGACGAATATTAGCTGCTGTAGTAGTTGCAGAATATATCATTAATATCCTGTGGTGATTGAGTAAGTTTGCCATTTGAATCTTGAATGGTCATAATTCGTATTTTTTCTTTGTTGGATTGAAGTTGGTTTGCGAGAAATTTTCCTGATTTATTATTGTGCTCAAAATTAGTGTATCTTAGCAGTTGTAGAAACTCTGTTCTTTTTGATACTATGCAATCAAGTTGTTGTTTAGCTTTATAAAGTTGGTTCGTAAGTAGGTCCGTTGGATTTATTGAATATTCTTCTGTATGTTGTATGGATTTCATGTCCAATTCATTCTCTAACTTTTTGTTACGATTTTTTTATTAAGCAGATTTGGTATTTGTACATTACAAGTTCCAGCTATAAATTAAACACCTGCTCAGTTTTATATTCAAGCAAAACAGAATCGCATGCAAATAAATACAAATATTAAAAAATAAATAAAAATACAAATAAATAAGAAAAATAAAACAAACAAACAAAAACAACCCCTATCCAGCTGCTCGGCTGTCCTGGTAAGTCATTTACAATAAATACACCTCAAGTATATTTTACATATTACAGGTGAAGATAGTCAGAGAGTGGTTGCCATATTTTGTTTAGTCTATCAGAGAGAATGAACCGTATTCTTTCCAGGTGGAGTGTGTTTGTAAGGTGCTTAAGCCAGAGTCTTTGAGATGAAGTGTCTCTTTTCTTGCAGTGTATCAGAAGTAATTTTTTTGCAGTCACAATACAGTAAGATATGAAACTTCCTTGTCCATTATTCAGATTTACCATATCATCAAATACCCCCAGAATAATTGACAAAGGATCAGGTTTCAGCTGTTGATGAAGGATTTCAGACATTGTCTCAAAGGTTTCTGTCCAGTATCTGTGAACCTTCGGGCACAAAATAAACCTATGACTGAGTGTGTCCTCTGACAGAGAACATTTCTCACAGGTTGGTGAGACCTCATGGTAGATTGATTAACATCAATTTGGCGTAGATACGAGTGATTACTTGCTCTTTGGGTTAAATTTAAGGCATTCAACAAGATGGGATGGAGCAAAAGACTCACAGTTATGTAGATGTCTTCTCACATTGTCCCTTATCTGTAAATATCTTTTTAAAAAAAATAAATAAATAAATCACAGCCTGGAAGTTTGTATGTATCTTGGATCTGTCTAAATGAGGCAAAGACACCATCGAGATACAGATCACTACTCACTCCCGAAGCACCCCGCACAGTACTCCCCAATGGACACAGTCAAACGCCTTCTCCAAGTCCACAAAACACGAACTCCCATGCCCCCTCAAGGACCCTGGCGAGGGTGTAGAGCTGGTCCACTGTTCCACGGCCCGGACGAAAACCACACTGCTCCTCCTAAATCCGAGATTCGACTTCCCGACGGACCCTCCCCTGAATAGACCTTACCAGGGAGGCTGAGGAGTGTGATCCCCCTGTAGTTGGAACACACACTCCCTTTTTAAAAGGGGGACCACCACCCCAGTCTGCCAATCCAGAGGGACGGTCCCTGATATCCATGACATGACAGCCCCACAACATTCAGAGACTTTAGGAACTCCGGGCGAATCTCATCAGAGATCCCAGACTCTGCTTCCGTATGGGAAGGTTTGTCGTTGAAATTGAGGAGGTCCTTGAAGTATTCTCCGCACCTAATCACAACATCTCGAGTCGAGGTCAGCAGCGCCCCTTCCCCACGATACACAGTATTGATGGTGCACTGCTTCCCCCTATTGGACTTCTGTGCTCATCACAGATTGTCCATAAAAAGTGGACAATTGTTATAAGTGAATGTGGGACAATCTGTGTGAGTGTATCATGTATACGTGTGTGGGAAAGATATATAATAGTGGGAACTTTCTTACTGTGTAGCTGGTAATATGAAGTTTTGTTCAGAGGTATTGTGTATTGAGGTATTGTATGAGTTTAGCATAGCCAAAAGATGTAAACGGAAAACAAGGGAATATTATCACACGACTTATACATATAAACACAAATAGCATGCAAATACATATGTGTGAGGTGGGGCGGGGAGTGAGCATTTGGTAATTGGCGGGTAAGAGAATGCCTTAAAAAAGGGAAAAGGAAGTACCATAGAGAAAGATCAGTAAAAAGAAAACAAGGGCAATGTCCTATGTCAGTGAGTGGAGGGTGCAATAGGATGTGCGTGATCCCTTTTTTTCCCCCCCTAAACAAATTATTACATGGTTTTGTACACAATATACCAAATATTAGAGCAAACTTGGAAGGAATACTCATCTATGATAAGAACCAAGGGGTGACTTTGGAATCGCGAAACAGTTGACTGTCTACGCATATTTTGTCCACAAGTTTTCCTTGTTGCTGGTAATTCTTCATTGGAGGGTACAAGACTTTGCGGTGCGTGCTGATTTCGCGTGGAAACTGGTCATTCATTCCAAACTGTGTACCCATCAGCTCCCGTTGTTTCGACTTTACAAAGACTTTCTGCTGGAAGTGTTTGAATTTTGCGATGATTGGATGGGGATGATTCCCTGCTCGCGGTCCTCCCAGTCTGTGTACTCAGTGGAAGGTAATGTTGGGGAGTGTCTCCTTCGGGATTTTCAGCGCTGTCGACATTAAGTTTTTTTTACTTGAGCCTCTCGGTTATCAGGTGTACTCTCGGAAATTCCAGAAAAGATTAGTTTATCCCGCATGCTTCTTGACTGTAAGTCCAGCATTTCTTCTTTGATTTTCTTGTTTTCTTTCTTGAGAACTTCTATCTCCGTTGTCATCGCTTTCATTGCTGAATTAAGTTCAGCATTGTCTTCCTTCAGCTCTTTGACTTGCTGGTGCATAAACTCCAAACTGGTTTTGGTTCTGGTTTTCCTTAATCTCCTGGTGTAATAGATCGAGAAGTGATAGCTTCTTGTCAGTGGAGGAGAGGACTTGAATATGGGCGTCGGGTGAGCTGGGTAGTAGATCTGTGCTCGTGGATGAGTTAGCCTTCCGTCTTTTCAGCGGGTTCCCATGGTCGTCATGGTGCGATCCGCTATCTTGCATAAGGAAGCAATCGAAAGTTCCGTCGATGAAATCTTCGAGTGGCTCCACAATAGTTTCTTGGCGTTAGCAGGGATTGGGAAAAAGTAATAATAATAATCATCCATCCATCCATTTTCTGAGCCGCTTCTCCTCACTAGGGTCACGGGCGTGCTGGAGCCTATCCCAGCTATCATCGGGCAGGAGGCGGGGTACACCCTGAACTGGTTGCCAGCCAATCGCAGGGCACATACAAACAAACAACCATTCGCACTCACAGTCACACCTACAGGCAATTTAGAGTCTCCAATTAATGCATGTTTTTGGGATGTGGGAGGAAACCGGAGTGCCCGGAGAAAACCCACGCAGGCACGGGGAGAACATGCAAACTCCACACAGGTGGGGCCGGGGATTGAACCCGGGTCCTCAGAACTGTGAGGCTGACGCTCTAACCAGTTAGCCACCGTGCTGTCTAATAATAATCAGCCCCGCAAAAAGGTGGGAAAAAAGTGGATGAGGAGGAAATTAAGTCGGTTGCTAATCTGATTTTGCAGCATCGCGTCCAAGTTTCGTCTGGGAAATCTCACAGTCTCTCGCGGTGTCAGAGCATGTCGGACCTGTCCCTCCCTATATTATAATATTGTATGTTACAGAGGCGTGCAGTGGGCACCTTCAGAGACTTCTTTGCTGGCCTAACCCTTATCAAAAGCACTGACCTGCATTTACAACTTACATAACATTTTATTAATTTATTTCCAACAGTCTCTTATATTCATTTCATAGCCTGTATCTTGGCTGAGGATCCTTCAGTCATTTAAGGGTTATTTATTTATTTTTTTGTCCAATCAGATTTCAACTTCTATGTGTGTTGACATCTGAATGTAATCTTCCCAGGGCCATGAGACCCAAGATTGCTGGCCGATGCCCTATATACACAAAAGTAATGTCAGGTTCTTTTTCTTACCAGTATGAACCAATCCCATTTCAGATTCAATAAGCAACGGTAGCTAGCCGGCTTCCGTTGATGTTAGAATTTTCCCGTCCTCTGATTGGTTTAGAGCTACTCGAATAGATTTTCCCTACATAATGTTACGTGAACCCAGCGGCTGAGCAAGATAACTTCATAGATTCATTTTCAAGGCGGGCCTTTCAAGACAAACTTTCACAATAAGTCTAACAATGCTTGTGGCTGGGTGGCATGTTTCATCCCAGTAAAGGATTTATTCGCCACTACAACAACGTAGCTGACTCGGACCTACCCAATGCAGCTAGCAAAAGAGGATGGAGTTTGTATAAAAAGACAGTTTTTAGGTTTTTGTCATATTATTATATACAGTAAATAATGATACGGCTGTAGTGTAGAGATTTGGTGTCAGAACTACAGGAGCACTTTTGCCTGCTAAAACAGCACATTTGACTTGAGTAAGCCTGGTTTATTAAATATGGCTCGGTAGGAACTGCGACCTTGTCAGGCTGAAAGTGTGCAGATTCATTTTCACCTAATTAACTGCCTTTGAAAAGAATTCTGACAGCAGTGTTGCAAGTCTACCGGACACTGCCACTGTGTTATACAATTTTAAACAATGATGAGATTTGGATAATGAGCGAAGGCCCACGTCCGAAATGCACCACCCACCACTGGTATGGTCCTATTGTTTTTTTCAATTATCATTATTGTTTTATACTGTGTAGTGTACTTGATGACCAACACACCACACCACTCAGTTAAATCTAACCAGCAAAAATCAGTCTTGTTCCCCAAACTTGTGTGTTGACCCCACACAACAGAATTGTTGTATATTGATTGTAAATACTACAATTTTGTTCTACAATTACATATTATATATTTGTATTATGTATCAAATATAATATTGCAGAGAAAAACACAACACAAGAATATAATCTGTCAGGCTAATATCTCGAGCCATCATATAATCAGGTCTTTGGTGACTTTGGTGGGAAGGACAAATCAACCATATAGTGTATAAACATTAAATTAATTGGGCAACATCTGCCTGCCATCTGTATTTGTAATCTAACCATATTAAGTACGAGGGGTGCCTGAAAAGCTCCAGGACTCGTGTCAAAAAATATATATTTCAAATACAAACTTCCCCTTTGAAGTAATCCCCTTGAATTCTAACACACATTGCTAGCCTTCTCTACCACGCCTTCATGCACTCCTGGAAGGATTCTTCCAGAGTCCTCCTCAGCTCTGGTGGAACAGGAACTGTCAGATGCTCATGGCATTGTGAGCAGGAGCGTTGTCATAAAACAGTCATGAGTGTCCTGCCGCACCTCTCACCTTTTCTCATGCACTGAAAAAAGCAAAAGCCACATCTCTTCTTACATGCGATGGTTGATGGTTGATAATCTGGCCCACAATCTTGCCCACATTGAATTTATAGATTGTAGTTTTGGTTTGAAATATATCTTTTGTGACACCATTCCTGGAACCTTTCTGATGCACATTGTATACCTGATCACTGATTGCAGTTGTGCATTGCATCCAGTTTCACCAAGTTCTGGTGGGGGCTGGTAACAAGCTTTGCTTTAGGTGTCATCAGTTATTTAGTGATCGAATCTCCTCCACCTGCAGCTACTACATCAATAAAAGGTCTATCCCAGACAGAGCCATAGCCAGGTATAGTATTAGGTCTCCGAGGTCCAGAATTTAGTAATCTTATTCCTCCAATCAAACTGATGTTTGCATTCTGCTTTGTGTGCATGTGAATAGACAGACTGGGCACGTGATGAAACAAACCAATGTGATGTTGTCATACATCATATCTATGCCACACATCTTTCTTATCCCTACATATTCTTACATGTTTGAGCCATGAAGAAATACCACTTAGACCATGTGGTGGCTATCCCACCAAGTCATCACGCGGAAATGCATGCCCCAACGAGAGGCACTGTCCACCAGCCTTGTTGGCACAGTAGGCAGTGCGTCACTCATAATCTGAAGGTCGTGAGTTCAAACCTCACACGAGGCAGGTATTTTGCGGGCAGCTGTGCCCCAATGGTTAAGATCATCGCCTGCCACCGTGGGGGACCAAGGTTCAAGACCCTGACCGGACCATCCGTCAACATCCCCCGGACTCACAGATGTGGTGTCCTTGAGCAAGGAACTAGTCACTCAGTTTCTCCTTACTAGGGTCGCGGGTCTGCTGGAGCCTATCCCAGCTATCATCGTGCAGGAGGTGGGGTACACTCTGAACTGGTTGCCAGCCAATCGCAGGGCACATAGAAACAATCAACCATTCGCGCTCACATTCACACCTAGCGGCAATTTAGAGTTGTCAATTAACCTACCATGTATGTTTTTTGGATGTGGCAGGAAACCGGAGTGCCCATAGAAAAACCACGCAGGCACAGGGAGGACATGCCAACTCCACACAGGCGGGGCCGGGGATTGAACCCCAGTCCTCAGAACTGTGAGGCAGATGCTCTAACCAGTCGTCCACCGTGCCGCCTCATTGAAACACAAGTTTAAAATACCATCTCAAAACAAAATGTGGTACTATGCCTGTGATTAATTCAAAAGTGTGATTAATCAGATTAAACAAATTAATCACCCAAATCTTAAATCATATGTACATCTATAATATACAGTACATGAGTGTGCGTGTACTGTGCATTTGTGTGTGCAATCCGTCTGTGGTGTAGTAAAGGTTTTAAGTAATCTGACGATGTGACCAAACATTGCCGAGGAAAGGGTAGGACTAAAATGTATAATAAAGCTATTTTAACCATTTTTGAGAAATTTTTACCTCTCGTAACATACACATTAAATATTGAATAAAGTACCAAATTTTATTAAATACAGGAAGAAGATCAACTATAGTGTGCCTTTTTTCTTTTCTTAGCCAAGAAAAGCCAAAAGAGCACCACTGAAAAATACATTTCTGGTGCATTATTCATGGGGACAGAAACACAATAGGATTTAAAGAGAGCTCATTATTACCATCACTGAGTTCAATCTAATGTGAAGTGCAATTCAGCTCAAGCTCTGCAGGTAACCCTGCAGTGACACCCCCATAACGGGGCCCTTTTCCATCCTCATATTCTAAAAGGATTATGAATGCAACTGCTTTCAATGAGAATCATATTATCTGTCACAAGAAGGAAGACACATCAGCTTCTTGATAACATTACTGATGTCTTGATACATATTCAAATCACTACTTTGTTAGATATCCAGACTACACTAAAACATATGGACTATTTTTATTATTTTAACAAAAAAAAAAAAATCTTAGAATTTATAAAACATATGGACTATTTTTATTATTTTAACAAAAAAAATAAAATCTTAGAATTTATATTTGTTATAAAGCTGACGAATAAGGAAAACCATGTGCAGTTCTTTATATAACTTCAAAACTGAAATAAAGTTTTAGCTATACAAATGACCAGATGCTCAGAATATTTTCCCAGGTCACATCACACGTTTCTGTGTCCCAGTAAAGTTCACCATTTATGCCTATGGCCTTGACCATTTTACCATGGTGTAGATGGGAAGAGAAATGAAGTAGGGGTTATTTTAAAGGAAGAGTTAGCTAAGAAGCGGCACAGTGATCGACTGGTTAGAGCGTCAGCCTCACAGTTCTGAGGACCCGGGTTCAATCCCCGGCCCCGCCTGTATGGAGTTTGCATGTTCTCCCCGTGCCTGTGTGGGTTTTCTCCGGGCACTCCGGTTTCCTCCCACATCCCAAAAACATGCATTAATTGGAGACTCTAAATTGCCCGTAGGTGTGACTGTGAGTACGAATGGTTGTTTGTTTGTATGTGCCCTGCGATTGGCTGGCAACCAGTTCAGGGTGTACCCCGTCTCCTGCCCGATGACAGCTGGGATAGGCTCCAGCACGCCTGTGACCCTGGTGAGGAGAAGCGGCTCAGAAAATGGATGGATGGAGTTAGCTAAGAATGTCTTGGAGGTGAAAAGAGTATTAGATCGAGTGATGAGGCTGAAACTTTAAATTGAGGGTGTTATGTGTAATGTGATCAGCGGCTATGCGCCACAGGTAGGATGTGACCTAGAGGTGAAAGAGAAATTCTGGAAGGAGCTAGACGAAGTAGTTCTGAGCATCCCAGACAGAGAGAGAGTCGTGATTAGTGCAGATTGTAATGGACATGTTGGTGAAAGAAATAGGGGTGATGAAGATGTAATGGGTAAGTACGGCATCCAGGAAAGGAAATTGGAGGGACAGATGGTGGTAGATGGAAATGGCTGTAGTGAATGCTTTTTTCCAGAAGAGGCAGGAACATAGGGTGATCAACAAGAGCGGAGGTAGAAGCACCAGGTGGATTACATTTTGTGCAGACGATGTAATCTGAAGGAGGTTACTGACTGTGGTAGGGGAGAGTGTGGCTAGACAGCATAGGATGGTGGTGTGTAAGATGACTCTGGTGGTGGAGAGGAAGATTAAGAAGACAAAGGCAGAGCAGAGAACCATGTGGTGGAAGCTGAGAAAGGAAGCATGTTGTGCGGCTTTTCGGGAAGAGCTGAGACAGGCTCTTGGTGGACAGAAGGAGCTTCCAGAGAGAGACAGGCAAGAGAGTACTTGGTGTATCTTTTAGCAGGAAAGGAGGGAAGGAGACTTGGTGGTGGGACCTCAAACTACAGGAACTCATGCAAGGAAAGAGGTTAGCTAAGAAGAAATGGGACACTGAGAGGACCGAGGAGAGGCGAAAGGAATACATTGAGATGCGACACAGGGCAAAGGTAGAGGTGGCAAAGGCCAAACAAGGGGCATATGATGGCATGTATGGCAGGTTGGACACTAAAGAAGGAGAAAAGGATCTATACAGGTTGGCCAGACAGAGGGATAGAGATGGGAAGGATGTGCAGCAGGTTAGGGTGATTAAGGATAGAGATGGAAATATGTTGACTGGTGCCAGCAGTGTGCTAGCTAGATTGAAAGAATACTTCGAGGAGTTGATGAATGAGGAAAATAAGATAGAAGGGAGAGTAGAAGAGTCAAGTGTTGTGGACCAGGAAGTGGCAATGATTATTAAGGGGGAAGTTAGAAAGGCATTAAAGAGGATGAAAAATGGAAAGGTATTTGGTCCTGATGACATTCCTGTGGAGGTGTGGAGTTTTTGACCAGCTTGTTCAATATAATTTTAGCGCGTGAGAAGATGCCTGAGGAATGGAGGAAAAGTGTGCTGGTGCCCATTTTTAAGAACAAGGGTGATCTGCAGAGCTGTGGGAACTATAGAGGAATAAAGTTGATGAGCCACACGATGAAGTTATGGGAAAGAGCAGTGGAGGCTAGACTCAGGACTGAAGTGAGTATTTGCGAGCAACAATATGGTTTCATGCCTAGAAAAAGTAACACAGATTATCTGTCCTGAGGGTGTTGATGGAAAAGTACAGAGAAGGTCAGAAGGAGCTACATTGTGCCTTTGTGGATCTAGAGAACGCCTATGACAGAGTACCCAGAGAGGAACTGTGGTACTGCGTGTGGAAGTCTGGAGTGGCACGGAAGTATGTTAGGATAATACAGGACATGTACAAGGGCAGCAGAACAGTGGTGAGGTGTGCTGTCGGTGTGACAGATGCATTTAAGGTGGAGGTGGGACTGCATCATTGATCAGCCCTGAGCCCCTTCATGTTTGCAGTGGTGATGAATAGGCTGACAGATGAGGTTAGACTGGAATACCCATGGACCATGATGTTTGCAGATGACGTGATCTGCAGTGAAATCAGGGACCAGGTGGAGGAACAGTTAGAAAGATGGAGACATGCACTGGAAAGAAGAGGAATGAAAATTAGCTTAAGTAAAACAGAATATATGTGCATGAATGAGTTGGGTGAAGGGGGAATAGTGAGGCTACAGGGAGAAGAGATAGCAAGGGTGGAGGATTTGAAATACTTGGGGTCAACAGTCCAGAGCAATGGTGAGTGTGGTCAGGAAGTAAAGAAACAGGTCCAAGCAGGTTGGAACGGGTGGAGGAAGGTGTCAGGTGTGCTATGTGACAAAATAGTCTCTGCTAGGATGAAGGGCAAAGTTTATAAGACAGTGGTGAGGCCAGCCATGATGTACGGATTAGAGAGTGGCACTGAAGAGACAACAGGGAGGAAAGCTGTAGGTGGCGGAAATGAAGATGTTGAGGTTCTCTCTAGCAGTAACCAGGTTGGATAGGATAAGAAATGTGCTCATCAGAGGGACAGCCAAGGTTAGATGTTTTGGTGACAAAGTTAGAGAGAGCAGACTTCGATGGTTTGGACACATCCAGAGGAGAGATAGTGAGTATATTGGTACAAGGGTGATGAGGATAGGACCTGCCAGGCAAGAGAGCTAGAGGAAGACCAAAGAGAAGGTTGATGGATACCGTGTAGGCAGACATGAGTGCAGCTGGTGTTAGAGAGGATGATGCAGGAGCTTATATGGAAAAGGATTACACGCTGTGGCGACCCCTAACGGAGAAGAAGATTTGTAACCGCCTTTCGAGGCCCTCAAGAACACTGTGCATCAATAAAACAACAGTAAAAACAGAATTATGCAGAAGAAGTCGAGAAAATAAAAATACAGGGAAGTGCAACTACAGTGAATTTGCTATCTTGAACAAGTGGGTTTTGAGTTTGGATTTGAAGGTGGTGAAAGAGACTGGCTCGAGAAGTTTTGGTGGCCAGCTCTTGTGGTCATGAGTTCTAGAGCCTTCAGCCGCTCTGCTCCCCATGGTGTGGTGCTGGGAAGGGAGGTAGAACAATAAGGTGAATGGAGGAGGAGGAGGCTCTGTGGGCGTGGACTGGAGTGGCAATGTTGAGAAGGTCAAACAAGTACAGAGGCGCAAGGTTGTGAATTACCTTGAAGGTGTAATGGAGGAGCTTCAATTGACTTCTAAATTTGACTGGGAGCCAGTGATGTTGCTGAAGGATGGCGGTGATGGGATGGAAAGAGAGTTCTGGACCAGCTAGAGCTTATGGAAGGAGAGAGTTACAATAGTCCATTTTTCCCGCAGCTTCCACTGTGGCTTCTTTGTATTCTGATTCTTGAGAATTATAGTCGTTCAGAGCACATTTTTTAAAAGGTAGTGACATAAAAAAACAAAGGTGAGAGAGTGAAAAGATAGCTAAATAATATCGGCAAAGAAGACAACAAAAGACAAATCACTAGCTGTAAACAAGATGAGGACAGTAAAGCACTATATAACTTGTACAATGACACATTGGATTCAGGTGTTGTATGGGTCAATAGTGCTACACCCTGTGAGGGAAGGTCAAGACAATATAGGACAGGACTGAACAGGAGGGGAAGCATGCAGGAGAGGGGTCGTCGACCCGGTTGTACAACTGAAGTGTGGTGGGAGTGGCTATGTAAATTAGAAACATCTGTAGGATCAGAGTGTAAGTTAGGGGATACCTAAGACATTCACACAGTTATGTTATTTGTCGCAATGAGTGAGTGGCCTAGCGAAAAAATCCCAGGGGTGTGTGTCTGCAAACACATGCAAGTGAATTGACACTGTTTTGCATGCACAATAACCGTAACAAGTGTCCTTTAATTGCTGTGCCTGGACCGCAGGGGCTGAGAACCCCACCCCACCCAATCGAGAGGCGGGGTCAGGCCTAGGAGTCCCCTTGAGAGCGGCCCGGTGGATTGGACACATGCAATGTGCTTTTGTTTGTGTATAATGAGACAATTTTTCCTGTAGAGTCGTTCAAGTTTTTGACCTTTTGATTTCATGGAGGCGGCACGGTGGCGACTGGTTAGAGCGTCAGTCTCACAGTTCTGAGGACCCGGGTCCAATCCCCGGCCCCGCCTGTGTGGAGTTTGCATGTTCTCCCCGTGCCTGCGTGGGTTTTCTCCGGGCACTCCGGTTTCCCCCCACATCCCAAAAACATGCATTAATTGGGGACTCTAAATTGCCCATAGGTGTGAATGTGAATGCGAATGGTTGTTTGTTTCTATGTGCCCTGCGATTGGCTGGCAACCAGTTCAGGGTGTACCCCGCCTCCTCCCCGATGATAGCTGGGATAGGCTCCAGCACGCCTGCGACCCTGGTGAGGAGAAGCGGCTCAGAAAATGTATGGATGGAGGATTTCATGGAGCTGAGGGGTACAGGTATACCGGGGGCAGTTGAGCAAAAGGAGATGCATGCTTTCACTGGGGCTAGAGAGTTGAGGATGCTGGTTAGTTCACTGTAATCGTGGGTTACCTATGTGTTGGGTTTGGAGGGATTGTCATGGATTATTATATTGTCTATTTGTGAGTGGAGCATTTCAATGTCGATATAAAATTCCCCTTTCGGGATTTATCTCTTGTCCACATGCTGAATTTGGTCTAACTCAACTATAATTTGATCATTCTAATCAAATCTCCAGACATATGTAATTGAACACAATTCAACCTAAATCCAGAGAACAATCCACATTTTAGAACATTATCCAGCCATCAATTTCCTACATTTCTTATTCAATTATGACAGTGACAAAAAAACATCTTAATTGTCATGACTTGAAATGCATTTTCTTTTAGAGGGGACTCGAATCATTACTGTGAATGATGTTCCACTATTATTGCACTGTTATGGTCGCATATCTTATTGAACATAGAATGTGTGAAAGAAATACACTTTACTTAGAGCAACTGAAAACCAAAAAACAAAAGACGACTATCAATAACAATGAAGAATGGCCATCAGCAGTCATTACAAGTGCAGTGTAAAGCACAGGGACAAATGTTGGTGTCATTGACGTGCTTATTCTGACTTACATTTTGCACATTGTTAACACTTAAGCTTTTCACTCTTCCCACATCACAAACACTATCTACAGTATTGTATATTCATAGGCGAGTTGAAGGACTAGTGTGTTTTGCACAAAAATATGACAACATATGTATAGATTAAATCCAGGCGACAAGATCTAAAGATGCTTTACAGCAGGGGTCTCAAACTCAATTTACCTTGGGGCCGCTGGAGACAGAGTCTGGCTGAAGCTGGGCCGCAGCCTCGGCGCACATGCACGCGTGCGAAATTTAAATAAGGAATTTTAAAAAATCAAATCTTCTCAAACGTCTTTTTTATTTAACACAAAATAAGATAAACAAAGACGCTGGTGTAAAAACGTTGTGTGCAAAACTACTAATACAACTCTCAATCAATCAACAAATAAATAAACAAACAAAATAAAATGAACAAGGACCCTGGTGAAAACAAGTTGTGTATAACTTTCCTCGGGTACATCCCTTCTTTGATAGTCAATTTGTATGGAACATACTGTACTGTTAACTGTATAACTGTTTTCTGTGCAAAACTACTAATAGAACAATCAATCAATCAACAAATACATAAAAAAATTATGAACTAATAAGTATTTAAATCAGTCATAATTTTCAGTTTCTTCAGTCTTCTATATCTTACTATATCCTTACTAACACAGTTCAATTAACACTGATAAATTTTAACTGCTAAACACAAAAAACTGTTAAACTGTACAGTTCTTTAACCTCAGTTAATGGGTTTTTTTGAACATGGCTTCTCTTGCCTACTTTTTACTGATTCCTCTCACATAGCTGAGCCACATTTGTTTTGAGGGAGGAAGCAGCTGAGACCCTCAGTATGGCTTGAAGATTATTGTCAGTAACTGGACCTGTACTTGGACTTATTGAAGTTCAAGGTGGAGAAGAGCTTTTCGCACAAGTATGTGGTCCCAAAAAGGCACATGGTCCGCTTGAACATTCGGGAAAGCTCAGGGAAGCTGGGGGCAATTCTCTCAAAAACTGCCCAAGCATGTCTGCTTTTCCACTCACCTCCCTGAACTTGGCTTTGAGGTCAGAGTTGCAGTGCAGGTCAATGAGCTCCATTTGAAGCACAGTAGGGGCATCTCGCACATCAAAGGAGAAGGGGTCCGCAAAAATTTGAAATGTGGCTTTGTGCATCTTGAAGTCTGGAAATCTGTGATCAAATTCCTCAACATACTTCTTACCACTGAATGGTGTGCCTACATCCATGAGTGCCTTGCAAGCTGGGAAATGGCAAAAGTTTGCCTGAAGAGGTGGGCTTTCCATAACACAAGTTTTGTGGAGAATGCTCTCACGTTGTCATAGGCAGCACTGACAAGTTGCCCCTGGCCTTGTCACTTCTTGTTCAGTACATTAAGCTCATGTGTGATATCAACAAGAAAAGCTGAGTCCATGAGCCATTTCGGATCACTAAGCACAGGAACAGCCACCCCACAGTTCTCCATAAAATCTTTCGCTTCTGCTCTCAACTCATAAAATCTCTTCAAGGCCCTGCCCCTGCTGAGCCAACGTACCTCGGTGAAGTAGAGTACATCCCCGTATTCTGACTCCATTTCATCTAAAAAAGCACGGAAAGTTCGGTGCTTTAAGCCCTTGGATCTGATTTGGTTGATGCATTTCACAACGACAGACATCACATTGTCAAACTTCAGGCATTTTCTACAAAGCGCCTGCTGATGGATAATGCAGTGCAGAGCAATGGACTCCTCAACATCCTCCTCCAGTGCCACCAGTCCATTTTTCCTACCTATCATTGATGGCGCTCCATCAGTTGTTATTCCAACAAACCTCTTCCATGGCAAACCGGCATTCTCAATGGCATCACAGAGCTGGTGAAATATCTCCTAAGCAGGGGTCTGGCCATGCATTGGAATTACTGTGAGCAACTCCTCTGTCACTTCAAAATTGTGATTGTGAGCTGGGCAGTGTCTGTGATGTCTATGGTCTCATCAAGAGCGACTGAGTATCCCCTAAAATATTTGGCTTTCTCACACTGTTGATCATAAATGTTACATGACAGGTCAGAAATGTGCTCTCCCACGGTGTTGGCAGAATGACTGATGTTGCTAAACTGACCTTTTCTTGCTGACTCTACTTGCAGCCTCCAATAGGCAGTTATTGACAAATTCACCTGTGAATGGCTTTCCTGCCTTAGAAATCATCTCACTGACCAAGTAGCTTGCTTCGACTGCTGCATTATTCTCTTTGGTTGCTTTCTTGAAGAACTCTTGTTGCCTCAGTAGACTTTAAGATTTGCAATCTGGTTGGCTTTCTCATCTCCCTGGTATTTTGCATAATCCTCAGCATGTCTAGTTGTGTAATGCCGTTTCAAATTGTATTCATTGTGCACTGCAACTTTCTCTGTGCAAATTAGACACGTCGGGGTGCCCCTGTGCTCAACAAAGAAATATTGCATCTCCCACTTTTCCTGAAATTGTCTGTGCTCATCATCAACCTCTCTCTTCACTGCAGGCTTTGAAAAAGACATGTTAGGGGCTGTGGAATATATTTTAATTCACTTGCCGTGTCGTGTTTAGCCGATGCATGGAGAACGGTGCAGCCCTATAATGTCACGCTGGGCAGCAACTTAAAACACTTTTTTGGGACATTTTGTGAACACAGGGCGCTGGGACGAATGTCCGCGTTTGCCTCGCCAGGCACAGAAGAAAAATCTCCATGGCAACACTGCTGTAACTTTCACTCATTGAAAAATGTTTCTCTGTTTGCATCAAGCCCGGTCGATGTCACGCCCCCGAGAGCCATATACCCCACCGTGATTGGTAGGTTCGTCAGCGCCGCACACAACACTGTAAAAGTGCCATTCATATAAAACTTGAGGGCCGCACTAACATTAAACTTTCAAATTAAGGTGGGGGCCACAAAATATCGTCTTGCAGGCAAATGGCCTGCGGGCTGCCAGTTTAAGACCACTGCTTTACAGGTACTTTTTCTACCCTTTAAATAGCAGCTGCAATTCAGCATGTTCAGTGTGTGAAAAAAAAGACACTTCCTGAAACAATGAAAATATTCCTACAATCATTGTCTTCATGAATGTGAAATAAAAAAAATTGTGAGAAAATCTCTCCACTGTGAACTGGCTAATTAAAGTTCTAATTGTGATTCAGTTAGGATCTTTTTTCCTATAATTTCCCACCAAAAAAAAACAAAAAACATATGCTTTCCAATGAGGAATATTTGCAAATTTGTGTTGGACTGAAAAAGCTGGGTATCACAGTTTATCTTTACTACTCATCTTTAATTCATGGTCAGGGTAAATTATTTCACCGTGTGTGATATATGTCTTGTTTTTGTTGTTTTTTTGTGTTAATTTTCTACACAACTGACCATCAGCATGGGGAAATATGTCACAGACAGCTCAAATTGAACTCATACACATTTGTCTTATTTTAATTCAGGACCTTCAGCAACTAAAAGAATATTTTCAGTCACTACAATATGCATTTGTACCTAAAGACGCATTTCTCATTTCTTAACCAATGAGTTGTGACAAAAACTGGCATATTCCAAATTAAATGGAAAGATGGATTTTCCCTCTGATGGATTTCAATTACAGTACATTTAAAAAGGAGCCCGAAACATGAAAAGGCAAATCCAACACCTTGTGATTAATATCTGTTTTCATGACATGAGGTGCATTATCTTTTTACCATGGTGAATATAGAAACACAGTGCAATTATAAGGATTTGTATAGTTAAAATGTGAATTTTCTCCATTGGAAACGTTATGCTATTGTAAACATCTCAAACTACATTATGTTGTTTGGCCAAATATTGTGTTCTAGCTGATAATGAAAGGCTTTATAGGGCTACAACAAATGTACTAAGAAACTAGTTTCATTGTGATATTGTAATGTCATTGAGTGGAGCAATTTTCTACTCCAGATGTCCCTGACAGATGTGATACTATAGACCATGCAGCTACTTTTTGGATATTTACCTGACAGTTAGATGAACAGATTTGCTGTTAGATATGTCCCATGATAACATTTGTCCACCTGAAGCTGAGAGAATTTCAACTTTTTAACATAGCAAGATTATTATCTCATTCTTGACACTGTGTAGCTTTAAAAAAAAAAAAGTGAAATAAAACGTTTATTAACACATAACTCAAGTGGCTGCCAGAACTGTCCTAACATGTAATTCCGCTTCAGACTACGCCTCACCCGTTCATTTTGCTTTGAAGTCTCGCAACACATTAAAGATGAGACAATTACAATTTATTTCTTTGTCAAAACAGGGTGGATCAATTAAAATCAGTTCCATGTGAAAATAAAAAACTGAGGCAGAGGCGGTGCCATTCTGATCATACATGCGTATGGCTCAAACGGTTTAGTTCTGTTTAGTTTTTAAATATATTTTATTGTTCTTCAATGTTTTTTCTTAAAGTCATATGATACCAAACTACTACTGCATGTCCGCCTGTGCAGCTATGCCACGCTGCAGTGTTCCCCCTTAAAAAAGTAATAAATACATAAACCATTATTTTTTTGTTTTGCTTTAGGTGTGACCATTATGTGCATTTGTCTTCTTTCTGTTAGTGACTATTATGGATAGCTGTCATTTCTAAGTGCTAGAGGACTACATCTTTTTGCACAATTGTCAAAAAAAGAAAAATTTACCGGCATTACCAGATAACTAGCAACCCTTTACTGCTCAGTGACTTTTTTTTTTTTGCCAGTGTCTTTCTGTCTCCAAAGTGTTCTGTAAATTGACTGTCTGTTGTCGTACTAGAGCGGCTCCAATTACCGGAGACAAATTCCTTGTGTGTTTTTGGACATACTTGGCAAATAAAGATGATTCTGATTCTGATTCATAATGCTAAGGTATCCATCCAGTACTTTGTGGACAGCTGTCTCAGGAAGTGACTGCTGCATAGGGCCACAATGCATCTGCCATGTACAAACCCCAATTCCAATGAAGTTGGGACGTTTATAAAATGTAAATAAAAACAATACAGTGATTTGGAAATCATTGTCAACCTATATTCAAATACACTACAAAGACAAGATATTTAATGTTCAAACTGATCAACTTTACTTTCCCCCCCCCCCCCCCCCCCCCCCACCCATTTTGAATTTGATGCATGCAACACGTTCCAAAAAAGCAAAGACCGGGGCATGTTTACCACTGTGTTACGTCACCTTTCCTTTTAACAACACTCAATAAGCGTTTGGGAAATGAGGACACTAATTGTTGAAGCTTTGTAGGTGCAATTTTCTCACATTCTTACTTGATGTCCAACTTCACAACAGTCTGGGGTCTCTGTTGTCATCTTTTTGACACAAGTCAAATACAAGTGTCTTTACCGTTATTGGGCAAATTTGTGAAAATGACTCTTAGCATAGCGGCTGCATAAACTGTTCACAGCTGTATTAATTGAAACACTAGCATGCCGTCCGCCACCAGAATTTTCCAGGTAAGTTATTTCAATTCAATTGGCAGAAAATTACAATGTTGCCATAGGTAATTAAGTTGTGTGTTACTGTAGGAAAAAACAAGCATGCTGCAGAGGTTGGAACATTTATACTGCGTAGCATTTTCTCTGGTCAAGAAATGTTCTCTTCACTCTCTGCTGACTTAAGCCACAATCAGTGCTTCTTATGTATTTAATGTTCAGCATTATACAAGGTTCTGGCTCAGAAAAAAGATATCCCAAGGTCAGCTGTTTTGAAAAAGCAGGCAAAGCATATACTGAATATATGGTAAACGATCAAAAATTGTTTTGTTGTCTCTTTTTTCTATTCCAGGATTTAAGTAACAATGTGTCATAAATGAGACAAACACTATGACTCATGTATTCTGTATGTCTCATTTAAAAAGAAATAACACTTCATCTATGTACTTGAAACATTTCTTAGAATAATACATCGTCGCGCTTCCTGACAAGCTGATCAAAATATGTTTTTCTTCACCTTAAATGTGTGATAGTTTTCAGCTACAGATAGCATTTGCTGTCCTCGCCGCAACTGTCTCAGCAGTGAATCGATCTCAAAGCAGTATGTTCCACCGCTCCATTAACACACTTTCACAAATCCTATTTAGAACTGATGCACTTACATTCTGGGGCACATCATTACTTACTGCTGACATTTAATTAGAAAGGAAGGCATGAAAGAAAAAAAAAAGTATGGAGAGTAACACTTACTGAGTAAGACTCATTCATTTTTTCAGCTTTAGAATCCCCCCTTTTTGATTATTATTGGCTTTTTTTCTGCTCTGTCACAATCTGTTGGCTGCTAGGTCTTGGTTTATTGCCAAAGTGTCTGTGTTCTAACTCAATTTGTTAGATGATATTTCAGGACGTTATAGGAGATGTTGCAGTAAAGATTGATTGTCAAGGGGCAATGTTCGTATGGACACTTGGCATACTGTTTATATCTTTATGATATATCTTAAATCCAACGCGGTCTGCCCGGTGGACCTCTGGTTAACACATCTGCCTCACAGTTCTGAGGACCAGTGGTCAAATCCGGCCTCGCTTGTGTGGAATTTGCATATTCTCCCCGTGCCTGTTTTCTCCGGGTACACCAGTTTCCTCCCACATCCCAAAGACATGCAGGGTAGGTTAACTGAAGACTCTAAATTGTCCGTAGGTGTGAATGTGAGTGTGAATGGTTGTTTGTTTATATGTGCCCTGCAATTGGCTGGCAACCAGTTCAGGGTGTACCCTGCCTCCCGCCCGAAGATACCTGGGATAGGCTCCAGCACGCCGGCGACCCTAGTGAGGATAAGCGGCACGGAAAATGAATCAATAAATCAAATGCAGTCTTTTTAACCCTAACAATGAAAACATTGGATTCTAAAAGTCTATATATTGCACCTGTACATAAACAGGTTGATGGAGCTATCATGTTGATCCAGACGAGACCCAAGAGCAGGCGGAGGCTGAGAGGTTGTGATGAAAAGTTTTATTGAACAAATGGGAATGGAGATGGTCCTTGAGATATGCTGGCGGGTTGTTGAGGCATGGAACGTGTGGCAGGCGGTGGCGAGGACAGGCGGCTGGCTTGACGTTGTGGATGCGAGGAACACTGAGTACAAGGAGAGACACAGAGGTCACGAGGAAGTGCAGGTGGAGACAGGCTTGAGAAGTGACACATGGAATGTGGGATGAATTTTTAGAGACTGCGGAAATTTCATCTGAACAGACGTGGGATTGATAATTTTAGTAATAGGGAAAGGACCAATGAAGTGCCGAGTGAGTTTGCTTGATTCCGTCTGGAGCGGGAGGTCATGGGAAGAAAGACAAACTGACTGCCCTAACTTGTACTCAGGCATAGGAGAGCAATGTAGGTCAGCGAGCCGTTTGTTTCTTTTGGCGGACCGGGTTAAGGCAGCCCGGACGTCTTTCCACATGACCTGGACCCTTCTGAGGTGATCCTTAACTGCAGGAACCGCCACCACCTGCTCCTGTTCCTTAAATAAAGGAGGTTGGAAACCGTAGAACGCCATGAACGGGGAATACCGGTAGCGGAGCTGGTGAGGGAGTTGTGGGTTTACTCAATCCACAGGAGGAATGAGCTCCACCAGGAGGGATTGCGTGCGGCAACAAAACGGAGGGCAGATTCCAGGGACTGATTTGCCTGCTCAGTCTGGCCGTTGGTCTGTGGATGGTATCCTGAGGACAAGCTGGCTGCTGCGCCCACAGTTTTACAGAATTCCTTCCAGACAAGGGATGAGAACTGAGGACCTCTGTCAGAGACGGGTGAGTAAATTCAAGTAAGGGCATTGGTTTTGCTGTTTCGGGAACCAGGACGGAAGGAGAGACTGAAATTAAACCTGCTCAAGAAGAGGGCCCAACAACAATGACATTTACCCCTCTTCTAAAATGTTTTTTTAATTTTAACACATTTTAATCACTTGCAACCAATATACATGTTCAAATTAAGCAAATTCAAAGGACTCTTTTTATCAGTCTGGTTGTTGGAGCGTAATTGCGTCGGAGACCCTGGGGATGCCAAAGGAGACGACAGGGACGGTGGACGAATCCCCCGAACATGTAGTGCGTGGCTGTGACTGCACATAAGAGTCCTTTGAATTTACTTAATT
This sequence comes from Phyllopteryx taeniolatus, assembly GCF_024500385.1. Lineage (NCBI taxonomy): Eukaryota > Metazoa > Chordata > Actinopteri > Syngnathiformes > Syngnathidae > Phyllopteryx > Phyllopteryx taeniolatus. The sequence continues at coordinate 17,484,426 of NC_084509.1, read as the reverse complement.
TGAACATGTACATCGGTCGCACATGTGTTGAAATTACAATTTACCCCTCTTCTCCTAAAAAAATTAATGATTTTTTTTCAGTGTGCATGTCCTCTCCTGTGTATCAAAAAGGACTCAAAGTTTTTGATATGCTGATGTGCTTCTATTTGAATTCAAAAGATTCATTACAAATACAATACCATACATACAACATTTATGCATGAACCTTTATCTCACAGGGCTGAGTGTAGGTTACTGTATGAACACATTTGTTATGAGTTATAAAAATACATGGTATTAACCTTGTGGGGTGATCAGTCAGCCACATGTACTCCCACCACCCGAAAGAGTAGTGTCACCCATGATCGCAGCGATTATCTCCTCGAACGGGGTGAGGCCCTCCGCGCCGGTTCTTCTGCCTGTTTTGGCCATACTGTGGCGGTGGGCAGCTGTCCTCCGCTTCACATCCATCTTTATGTCTTACCACTTCTTTTTTAGTTCAGCATGCGTGCGCTGTTCTGACTCAACAGCATTGACAGCTGCACACACGCTGTCCCAGTCACTCTTTTGTGAGTTGTTAACGCCAGAGAACAGCGTGCCAAAGAGGACTTTCTTGCTCACCTCCACTTCATTGAGCAACTTCACATTCAGAAAAAATATTTTTATTCATTACCTTGCTCATTGTCCTTTTTTCCTGATCTTGCAGAGATCGGGATCTCAGGTGCAATGATCATTGAAATATGATTTGCATATTTAAATGTGGGTGGGGACAGGGAGGAGTCGGCTACTTCAACATGTGCACTCATTTCCAAGTTGATTGGAATGTACGAAGGAAATGTGCTTGGATTCATGCGTACGCACAGATTCATACATCTGGATATTTTTGTGCGTACGAAGTTTTCTGGATTTGCGCGTACATCATGTTTTAGTGGGAAATCTTTGCACATGATGCCCAGGAGCTTTAGTTAGTCCAAAAGGCATGAGCAAATGCTCATAATGTCCCATAGGTGTGCTGAATGCTATGTTCTATTCGTCCCACTCCCTTATCCTAACCAAATGATACGCATTTCTTAAGTCCAGTTTGGTGAAGATGAGAGGAAGTTGGTACTTGTTTCTCACAGTCATTTTGTTGAGACCGCGGTAATCAATTACAGGGTCACAGGGTCGTGTCGTCCTTGTCTACAAAGAAAAATCTCACTCCCACGGGGGATGAAGATGGACGAATGATCCCGGTTGCCAGTGACTTTTCCACATACTCCTTCATAGCCTTGTGTTCTGGGCCTGAAAGAGAGAACAACCTCCGTCGCGGAGGTGTGGTCCCAGGCAGCAAGTCAATTGCACAGTCATAAGGTCTGTGGGGTGGAAAGGATTTTGCTTTGATCTTGGAAAAACTTTAATGTCGTGGTAACAGGTGGGTACTTGAGACAAGTCCAGCTCCTCAGATGAAGTCCGTGGAATTTCATGAAGAACATATTCTTTAATGTTACATGGAGGCTTGAAACAGTTCTGGGCACAATCGCCACCCCATGACATAACCTGCCCAGAGGACCAGTCAATGTGAGTGTGATCTAATTTCAACCAAAGGATGCCCGAAAATAAGGTCATAATTCATAGCGCCAAAAACATGAAAACTAATGTGCTCAGAGTGAGAGTCGAGAAATGTCAATGTGAGACTTTGGGTGCGGCGAGTAATCTTGCCCATAAAACTACCGTCTGCGGCATAAACGTTGCGGTGACGTTTTACATGGAATTTTTTAAGGTGCATCCGCCTAAAGAGGAGAGAGTTGAGTACATTTTTGTCAGAACCAGAGTCAACAAATACAGACATTGGAATCTCTTGATCAGTAGAGCATAGTGTTACTTTCGGAAGAACATGGGCAAGGTCTTTGTTAATGAGATTTAGACTCACCGCTCCTATTCTTTTGTTACTGGCACCAGCAACTTTGAGCTGACATCTGCTCACAGAATGACCCAACTGCCCGCAAGAGAAGCACTGCCCTTCCTTCAGCCGATGATGTTCCTCGGGGGTAAGACGGGTCCTGCCCAGTTGCATGGGTTTGTCCGTGGGGGTGCTAGCTGATGGAATGAGGCTGGCAAGTGATTTGCCTTGGCTTGGCTGGTCCATGAGGCTCGTTCTCCAAGCGTGCGGTGACACATTCTTCTGACCTCTGTCCAGCTTGGAAGCCAAAAGCCTTTTATCAATCTTTATGGCAAGAGCGATGAGAGTGTCCAAGTCAGTGGGCAGGTTTAGTGGGATCAAAGGATCTTTGACGCTGGGAGATAGTCCTTGAAAGAATGGATCGAGTAGTGCCATGTTGTTCCACTTACTTTCAGCTGCTAGAATGCGAAACTCGATCGCATAATTTGACACCCTGCGCTTGCCTTGTTGTAAAGTGACAAGAGAGCGTGCCGCCTCACGATCTGGTGTTGAGTGGTGGAAAACCTGCTCCATAGTCTGGACAAAAAATGCCCAAGAATGACAAGCGGCAGAATTGCGGCTCCATTCAGCAGTACCCCATGCCTCTGCATGACCAGTCAGGTGGGAAATGACAAAAGCGATCTTAGCCCGCTCGGTGGGTAAGGCAGTCACCTGCAGCTCAAAGTGCCGTTCTCACTGGATGATGAATGGCTTAATGTCCGGTCGGGAGAGCTGTGGGCAAACTGCTGCGGAGGAGAAGGGTGGCGATGTGGTGACTGGTTCACATGGAAGAAGTGGTACCGTGGCCACATCAAGCGCTGTGACTGCTGATTCCTTCTTCTGTACAGCATTCATTTAAACTTGCCACCTGTCTCATCATCGTGGCCTGACGCTCAGACAATTCTTTTAGATGCAAGTGAAACGCAGCAACCTGCTCATCCAGCTTCGCGCGGCATTGGCCCTGCACTTGAAGAGTATTACGCACTGGGTCTGAGTCTGCTTGGTCCATGTAATGGCCAGTTCGTTCTGTAATGAACGGAACAAAGGACCAGACCCAAATGCATGACTCCAATACACAAAGGACAGTTCCAAAAGAGTAGTTTAATAAACAGGCAAGGTTGGTACATGTGTAGGAAGTCAGCGAAGGCAACAGTATCCAAAAACCGTGAGGCAAAAGGAAAACTCGGTAATCAGAAACTGGGTCGAGGCTTACTGTGAGTCAGGAACGTGGAACCAGGAATGCTGGAACATGACGACAAGGTACAACAAACTGGCAACCAGATTGAATGAGACACAAGGTTAAATGCTTGGGGTAATTAGGGTAAACGAGGCGCAGGCGGGGAAGATGCTCTCAGGAGCAGATGTGCACAAGGCAGGGGGACGCTAACAACCTCAACACACTCATGACACTGACCTGCTGGCTAGACATAATAACTAGGTGCATTATATTAGTCTGACAAAATGACAAGCGGCAGAATTGCGGCTCCATATTAGTCATTATATGAGTCTGAAACACATTTTCTCAGAACATGGTTCTGAGAAAATGGTTCTGAGAAAAACAACAACAACATGGAGTTGTTGTTGTTTTTTTGCTTGTTAGCCAATTTAATAGGAATTATATTATTATTTCTGCTTTTAATTATTTCTTCTTTTATTTCTTCTTTTAATTATTTCTTCTTTTAATAGGAATTATATTATTATTTCTTCTTTGATTGTATTTTATAACTAGTTTTTGTTAGCTATTTGCTACTACTGCTTGCTACTAAATGTTTTTGTGGAACAAATTTAAATATAGTATAGTCACTGTGATTTCAACATGGCAAGCAGTGTCTTGAAGTAAATTAATATATTAAGATGAGCTAATATGTTTTTCATTAGCGCAACGTTTCAATTAATTTGGGATGTTAAGTAAAATGTAAAAACAACAGAATACAATGATTTGCTAATCATTTTTCACCTATATTCACTTGAATACACCACAAGATAGACAAGATATCTAATGTTCAATGCAGACATACTCGAAGTTGACCATAATTAAATACACTCAAGACGGATTTGGAGGCATCAATAATGAGAGGTTGGTGGATTTGTGTTTAAGAGGAAAGGCAAACCTTTTTACAATTTCAGTCATACAGGGAGATAATGTATGTTCCTGTTTTTTAATCCTATCACATTTCACTTAATTCCCTTATCCCTTCAGATTTTATACCCTGTCAGAAGAACCATTGGTTCATTCATTCTTCTCTTTGTCCAATCATCTTTCTGCCCAGGCACTCTGAGCTGATTAGCCTCAGGATTCTTTGTTTGAAATATAAATTCAGTATTATCTCTGTATAACATTGTCAAAAACCGAGAATTCTCCTTCTTTAAATGTATTTGTGCATCATGGCTCCTCTCCGACTGACAATCCATGATCAAAATCATTGTGGATTCAGTGCTGAAAACAAAATAAAACTTGCTTTTATACTGTTGTTGGCTTTCTCTTTGTCGTTATTCATGAATCATCCTGTTTAATCTTTATTTACACCTTCATAGTTTACATAATCTGGAATTAACATGTATTTGACTTTTTTTTTCTTCCAATGATGCATCATGCCTTTAAGCACAAGCATTGTTTTATGAATCTTCCCTTTAAAAACGCATCTCCAGATCCAACACTGGAATAAAATCATGAGTTGAATGAACCTTAGATGAACTACACATATCTACCCTAATTCCACAACAAAACAGTTGATGGCACTTTGCCTCCATCACTACACAGTTGCATGTTAGTGTGTGGAGTTTCTTTTGCAAGGTCACAGGCCACATTGTCAACATAAAATAAATCACACTATGGTATCACAAGCTAAATGTCCAAATAGGTTGCTATGATGTCATCTCCTGTTTTACTCACAGCTGTTTCAGCATCTCTTACCATAAATCATTAATATATTGATATACTGTAATACCAATTTGTAGTCCAAAAATCCACCTCTAACCAAGCCTCCTTAAACTTCATACACTGATTCCACAGCCATATTTCTTCCGGATGCCTTCCTGATGCCATTCTCCTGTCTCCACCACTCCGAAAGATGCACTGGACCTCTAAGAATGCGGACAGATATATCCATCCATTTTCTGAGCCGCTGATCCTCACAAGGGTCGCGGGACTGCTGGAGCCTATCACAGCTATCATCGGGCAGGAGGCGGGGTACACCCTGAACTGGCTGCCAGCCCATCGCAGGGCACACATAAACAAACAACCATTTGCACTCACATTCACACCTAGGGGCAATTTTAGAGACTTCAATTAACCAAAGATGCATGTTTTTGGGATGTGTGAGAACCCACGCAGGTACGGGGAGAACATACAAACTCCACACAGGCGGTGCCGGGGATTGAACCCCGGTCCTCAGAACTGTGAAGCAGACGCACTAACCAGTCACCGTGTCGCCGGACCGGTTATATGTTCATGTTATATATGTTACATGGTTGCAGAAGTATAGTAACGTGTTCTTTAGACTCCTGAATTACCTGAATATCCATCCATCCATCCATTTTCTGAGCCGCTTCTCCTCACTAGGGTCGCGGGCGTGCTGGAGCCTATCCCAGCTGTCATCGGGCAGGAGGCGGGGTACACCCTGAACTGGTTGCCAGCTAATCGCAGGGCACATACAAACAAACAATCATTTGCACTCACAGTCACACCTACAGACAATTTAGAGTCTCCGATTAATGCATGTTTTTGGGATGTGGGAGGAAACCGGAGTACCCGGAGAAAACCCATGCAGGCACGGGGAGAACATGCAAACTCCACACAGGCGGGGCCGGGGATTCAACCCGGGTCCTCAGAACTGTGAGGGTGACGCTCTAACCAGTCGCTTACCTGAATATATTGAGCTAATTTTAAGACTACACTCTTTAGCTTTGAAGTAGAAAAAGGACATATGGACGCACTGTAGGATATGGGTCGATGTGACTTAGATTTTGATGTATGATAATGAACAGTCTACAGACATTACATCCTCAACCCACAAAACTTAAAAATCACATTCACCTTGTTCTTTATTTTACTTTCTAGTCATCGAAACCAACACACATAATTCAATAATAATGGCTTTATCACATTACTCATGTGAACGGAAAAAGCTCCAAAAGTAACAAAAGGCTGCATAGATTGTGATAGAGGATGTCCTTATTATGTCTTCAAGACTTCGAGCTTCTGCAAATTAACATTCAACTGTAGCTGCTCAAGAGACAAAGAAGAAAACTCTCAAGGTCCCTCAAGGCAAATATGAAATGGTTGTAGCAAAATGAGCGTATCATATATTGATGTGGTGGTGTGACTCCATTTGGGAGAAAAGATCATCTTGATCAAGATACCAATATATTCTTAAACAAAGTGATTTAAAGCAGCAGATGAGATCTCTGAAATAGATGTTGTTTTGTAGCTAGTGGTGAAGTGCAGAAACGCTATCTACGATCCAACATGACTGACTAGTTTCTACATACAGTACTGTATGTAGTACAACTGGTAGATAAGTTAGGATATCTGTTTGCTTTAAGTATTGTATAGAGTAAACCCAAATTCGGAAAAGTTATGTCATATTCCAATAGGTTAAGTGAAAACTAACATGATTTGTCATTTTAATCTATATTTTAAGCATTTTTGGATCTCTGGTGAGTCTGGTGGATTGTTTTGACAAGAAAAATCAATTGCAATCATTATTTCACTTTCCCTGTAAAAGCCAAACATTACCGTCTAATTCTTTTTTTTTTTGTAATCTTTCTCATTACAGTCTTTTTTCGCTTTATGCCATTTTTGCATTTTCTAATCACCCTTAGTTTTACTTTCCCTGTCCGTCAGTCTTTGTAGTCTGTCTTCACATTCTCTCTTTATCCGCTCTTATCTGTATTTTCTGTCCAATCTTTCTTCCACTTCTTCTATCACTGTTCATCAGGTCTGGAACCACATTTCCACATCTCTATTTATTCACAATGACCATTTGGTTGCCAAATGCCACACCTTTGTCAAATAAATACGGTTTCTCAAAAATCAATTGCAATGCCCTCCTCATCTTTTATGCATGTATTTCTCCATTCATTCACACCCTACTTATTGTCCAACTGATAAGGAAAATAGATTCAGCTTCTTTGAAAAATGTTGTGGGGAGAGCAGATAAATCTATCTGTGATAAATGCAATTGAGTTTGAAAAGTATCGTAAAGGGGAAATATTGCTGTTGTACTTGACTCTTGATTGAGCACTGGTGAATAGAGCAAAACACCATTATGGTAAGTGGTCTTCTCAGGATATATATTAAAAATACATTTAATGTTGACGAAAAGATTTATATAAACTAAAATAAACAACCAAATTATAAGTTCCAAAGGCAGTGATGTGTGTAGAATGGTAGGGTGGATTAAAGATCTACTGACGATGGGCGTTTTGACTAATATTATAGAAAAATGAAAGATCAAATCTGGATTACGTTGTTTGTCACTGCCCCAAAGGTTGGCTCCTTGATGAAAAAGGTGATAGAAATTACTAAGACTAAAGGCCCTACTCATAGATATGTAGAGATAAATTTGACACATCCATTTTGTGCTGCGTGCCGATGGCAACACTAAGCTAGAGATGTCAAAGTCGGTACCACATTCCATTTGTGTATACGGCAAGTAAACCAAAAGACCAAGGATGTGCTGCATATGGTTGCGTAAAACGCCACACAATTACGAAAAGGGAACTGAGAGTCCCTTTCACATGTAAAAATATCTTTTGTGTGTGTGTGTGTGTGTGTGTGTATGTATTGATAGCATACACTTTGGTGTTGACAAAAAAAGTAACCCTCATGAAAATCAGGGGAGAAATGACCAAGTTATGACTTAATTTCATTGTTCCATGCATTGGCTTCTATGGGAGTGATGCCCTATACAACATGGCCGTCACCGGGGAATGTCGGTTCGCCGGACTCCTACAGCGCACTGGCGTGTCTAGTGTTCACATACACTATATTGTCAAAAATATTCGCTCACCTGCCTTGACTCACATATGATTTTAAGTTATATCCCATCCTAAATCCATATGATATCCATATTCTTCCAGGAGAATATTTTGTGAGGTCACACACTGATGTGGATGAGAAGGCCTGGCTCACTGTCTACTCAAAATCAACCCAAAGGTGTTCTATTAGGTTGAGGGCCGGACTCTGTGCAGGCCATTTAAATTCATCCATCCATCCATCCATTTTCTGAGCCGCTTCTCCTCACTAGGGTCGCGGGCGTGCTGGAGCCTATCCCAGCTGTCATCGGGCAGGAGGCGGGGTACACCCTGAACTGGTTGCCAGCCAATCGCAGGGCACATAGAAACTAACAACCATTCGCACTCACATTCACACGTATGGGCAATTTAGAGTCTTCAATCGACCTACCATGCATGTTTTTGGGATCACACTCACAGTCATGCCTACGGGCAATTTAGAGTCTCCAATTAATGCATGTTTTTGGGATGTGGGAGGAAACCGGAGTGCCCGGAGAAAACCCACGCAGGCACGGGGAGAACATGCAAACTCCACACAGGCGGGGACGGGGATTGAACCCCGCACCTCAGAACTGTGAGGCTGACGCTCTAACCAGTCGGCCACCGTGCCGCCCATTTAAATTCATCCATACCAAATTCTTTCATCCATGTCTTTATGGACATTGCTTTATGCACTGGAGCACAGACATTCTCTTGGTATGCTGAAGCATTCAGAGTTCCTTTCACTGGAGTTCAGGGACTAATATTTTGGACATTTCCAACTTTGTGGGAACAGTTTGGAGATGCCTCTTCCTGTGCAATAGTGCACAAATCAAGGTTCATAAAGACATGGATGAAAGAGTTTAATGTGGATGAACTTGACTGGTGTGCACAATCCTGACCTCAACCCTAAAAAAATGAATTAGAGCGGAGACTGAGACCCAGGCCTTCTCGTACAACAGCAGTGTGTAACCTCACAAATGCACTTCTGGAAAAATTGTCATAAATTCCCATAAACACCCTCCTAAACCTTGCGGGAAACCTTTCCAGAGGAGTTATTGAAGCTGTTACAGTATAACTGCAGAAGGTGGAATGATGTCATATTAAAAACTATGGATTAAGAATGGGCCGTCACTTAAATTCATACCTGAGTCAACGCTGGTGAGTGAATACTTTTGGCTATATAGGGTACTGTATTAGGCTCCAGCACGCCCGCGACCCTAGTGAGGAGAAGCGGCTCAGAAAAAGGATGGATGGCTGGATGGTTGGGTACTGTATATGGCCCTACTGGTCAATGTTTAGTGAAAGCATTCTACCAGTCAAAAACCTTAACATATTTTTCTCACCGCATATGACCAATCACAATCACAAAAAGTCAAAAACCGTGACAGCAAAAAATGTCAGGAAAAGCCAACTAGAACATCGAAAATATATTTATTTTATAATCGATAGCATTTAAATGACGCCATGTATGTGCTGACTCCTATTTAGAATGAGTATAAATGTGGTTGGATGATTCTAAATAAAGCCTCTAACCCAGTTATTAGAGGGTGTACACACTCATTCAAGCACATTATCTCATTTAAACACATTTTTTTTTTACTTCATCTCTCTTAAATTTGACTTTATTTTAATTGAGTTGTACTAGATATAGGTCAACTTAATGGTAGATCTTTTTTTAAAAGTATTTAGCTTAGTCTAATTTTTTTTATATCACAAAAACAGGGGTTTGAACAGGGGTGTTTTGACATTTCAAACACACACACAAACGCACACGCACACATACTTAAACATGTTTTCACTCTCATAGTCACAGAACAGATCTCTATTTACATCCTAAGCAGGTGCTGTGTGATGTGTTTCATTGGTGAATTACCATATAAATAAGTGCCACTGCTTATCAAGCTTTATTTAAGATGGGAGAACAGAGTCATAGTGATGACAAAATAAAAAAACGATTGTAGGAAACTAAGAACAGTAGTCTCGTTGCAGAGGGTGAGTTTATGTAATCCGCTTTGCTTTTGCACTCAGTTTATAAATCTCCATTCAGGGATGCATAGAAAATGACACTACACTTTCCAAACTATGCAGGAGGACCTTATTACAAAAACTCTGGATATGCAGGTTTGCATATGGTGCTTAAGTATGGCTACACATCTTTTAATTCTTAAAATAATCAATCAGGGACTAGAGCCCTAAGCAATCTGTGATTCTTAATTCCTGAAAAGATCGATTAAGAATTCATTGTGCATAATTACATGCTTCCAACGTAATGGGGTGGGAAAAATACAGCTTTGTTGCAAAGCTGAAAAAAGTAATTCTTTAATTCTGCTTGTCTACAAATAGTTGGGACTCCAGCAGGGACGGCCCTAGCCAATGTGGCGCCCTTGGCGAGATTTTATTCGGCCCTGAATTGGTCGCCAGCCAATTGCATGGCACATACAAACAAACAACCATTCACACTCACATTCGCACCCACGGGCAACTTAGAGCATTCAATTAACCTACCCTGCATGTCTCTGGAATGTGGGAGGAAACTGGAGTACCCGGAGAAAACCCACGCAGGCACAGGGAGAACATGCAAACTCCACACAGGGGGGGCTGGGATTAGAAACCCTGTCCTCAGAACTGTGGGGCAGATGTGATAACCAGTCGCCCACCGTGCCACCTTGAATTACTTTACTTTTAACATTATCCAATTGAAAAGTAAAGTAATATTACTAAAATTTTAAATATAAAAATGAAAAACTCAATTGATACATATATTTATTTCCTTATATTCATGTTATCATATTTAACTGTCAAATTTTTTGCTGGTTCATGTTGTACTGTTTATTTATTTATTTATGTAATGAAACTATTACTTTAGGTGGCTTCATGGTGGAGGACTGGTTAGAGCATCTTCCTCCCAATTCTGAGGACTTGGGTTCAATCCCCGGCGCCGCCTGTGTGGAGTTTGCATGTTCTCCCCGTGCTTGCGTTGGTTTTCACCGGGCACTCCGGTTTCCTCCCACATCCCAAAAACATGCATGGTAGGTTAATTGGCAACTCTAAATGTGCGTGCGAATGGTTTTTTGTTTGTTTGTGCCCTGCGATTGGCTGGCAACCAGTTCTGGGTGTACCCCGCCTCCTGCCCGATGATAGCTGGGATAGGCTCGCCCACGACCCGAGTGAGGAGAAGCGGCTCAGAAAATGGATGGATGGATGGATATTACTTTACGTAGTGTGTGAAAGAATGACCTCTTGCTCTTGGGCAATTCCACTACCAGTGCATGCCCAACAGGGCGTTAACTGTTAAAAGATAATAAGCGCTAACTACACATTAGCAATAATGGCGTGTGTCACTTCGACTTAATAAATAATAATTAAGACCTTTAATATTATGTTGTCACTTGTCATATTTTACTGTTGTAAAGCTGCATGTTGCACATATAACTACAGAAGGAGAAAGCTACAAAGTGTTGGTTGTTCAGTGCTTTGGTCAAAGTAGCAAGTCTTTTCAAGTCAATTGGTTCAAGTCCAAGTGAAGTCACGAGTCATTGCTCTTCAAGTCCAAGTCCAGTTGAAAGTCTTGTAACATATTGTCAAGTCGAGTCTGAAGTCATCAAATTCATAACTTGAGTCTGACTTGAGTCCAAGTCATGTGACTCGAGTCCACACCTCTGGATGAGGTACAGTTTACAACACCTAGGAAATATTTTATTTACCTCTGCGTGTAATGATGTTGGCTCATTAGAATTAAAACACATGCATGCACAAACACATGCACGCACGCACAGACACACACACACACACACACACACACACACAAAGATGAAAGTCATCTGAAGTTGCGAGAGGAGAATGGAAACTCAACTGCTTCCCATTAACTGTCGGATTAAGGAGTTATCAATCCCCTCTAATCTAATCTTTAAGTGTCTTTCTAGATTCCACATTTTGATTAGGCAATCAGAAATCTGGAGCGTAAGAAAGTAACTTGGTGAAGAGGGAACAACATGTTGGCTAATCAAAATATTAGCAAAAGAGATTTTCTTTTTGGCACGGTGGGCGACTGTTTAGCATATCTGCCTCACAGTTCTGAGGACCGGGGTTAAAATCCCGGCCCCGCCTGTGTGGTGTTTCCATGTTCTCCCCGTGTCTGTGTGGGTTTTCTCCGGGCAACCCGGTTTCCTAACGCATCCCAAAAACATGCATGGTAGGTCGATTGAAGACTCTAAATTGCCCATACGTGTGAATGTGTGCGCGAATGGTTGTTTGTTTATGTGTGCCCAGCGATTGGCTGGCGACCAGTTCAGGGTGTGCCCCATCTCTCGCCCGAAGATAGCTGGGATAGGCTCCAGCACGCCCGTTACCTGAGTGAGGATAAGCGGTATGGAAAACGAATGAAAAAAATAAATGGAATGAAAAATATTTTCAGACTGATACAAATTATTGCATGGGTAACATACCTTTGGCTATCAGGGCTCCAGTGTGGTCGTCTGGAAAGTATGCCGTCTGTAGAACGCGAGAGCAGGAGTTTATCATCGATGAAGTGGATGATTAAAGAGGTATGGCTGCATCAAGGCATGATAGGCCATTTTGCAAACCTTCTCTTCTACTTTGGTCTGGCATTCCAAAAATAAACAAGGGCTACATGGGACCGTATCTCTGTCTGTGGTGACTGTGGGCATGATGGGTGCGACAAAGATGCAACTACAACTGCACACATTATTTATTCCTCCACAGTCACACCCAAGTGGTGGTAAGCTACTTGTGTAGCCACAGCTACCCTGGGGCAATCTGACAGAAGCGTAGCTGCCATTCTGCACCTACAGCCACGCCGACCACCATTAAAGGGCGTACAATTACCGACTGCACCACAAGGCTAAAGGCGGAGAGCTTATAAGTGATGAGTACAACAGCTTCTTAAACTTTATGTCATGTACTGCCCTGCAGGACCATTATTGGAGCCTGGAGGGCGCTTTGCACCCTATCTCTCCCCTCCCCTCTCTCTTTCAGCACCTGTCTCCAATCAGCCCTCGTCACCACCTACATATATGCCTGCCTATTCCCGGAAATCCTTGCCAAAGTATTGTAGTTACTTCCAGCGGTACCGAGCCCCATTTACCTCACGTAAGCCACTCCATTCCTTGTTCCCTTTTTGACTCCTGTGTCTCTCTTTGTTCTCAGTGTTTTCCCCTGTGTTCCTGATCCACATCATTCCTGCCGCCAAGCCAGCCGCCTGTCCTCTCCACTGCCTGCCACCTCTCCGCACCACTGCCTGCCACCCCACCCAGGACCACCTACATTACCTTTCCTAAATAAACTGCTCTTGGGTCCAGCTCCTCTTCATTCGTGACACTTTACTGAGAATCAGTTCATGAAAACAATTAGTTCAAAAGATCCGTTCACCAAATCGTTCAGTTCATTCAGTTCATGACTCAGCCCTGAGGTTCACATTCACTCTGGAACATGCTCTCTTACCAAGGGATGTTAGGTTCACAGACCATAGTACAGTCATTCGTGAGAGAATTGGTATACATTCAGTAAAATGACTGTACGGTGAATGTGTTTGTTTTATATTGCGTACCGGTAGTTTACCAAATATTGTAAACTATGAAAGGCCGAGGTTTTTAAAATGAACTGCTCAGCTTAATTAGCAACTAACTGTCTCTCTCAGGTAGCTCTTTTGTCATGCTGGATCCTGTTCAATCTTCTCCCATTCATCTGTTGCGGTCGGTGTTTTCCTCCAGCATTGGCTTCTTTCCGGTTTTGATCATGGCACTGCTGTGAACATCCGTGTGGCTCCTTGTGCTCGGCTTCCTTCCGCAAAGGTTTTGGTAAAGGGCATCTCCCCCATCCCGACTGCGTTCACCCAGGCTTGTCTGCAAAAATTTCCCCAAAATGAGAATACAAATGAATGGAATGGCCACTTCAACCTGAGTACAATGCAGCAAGAGTTTTGAAAATCGGATGATGGGAGTTTTGAAAATCGGATGATGGGTTCTGGAGAAATTGAGCATTTTGTGGGGGGAAAACCACCTTTTGAGGAACGCTTTTGTGTGATATACTTCCATCCATTTTCTAAGCCGCTTCTCCTCACAAGGGTCGCGGGCGTGCTGGAGCCTATCCCAGCTATCATTGGGCAGGAGCCGGGGTACACCCTGAACTGGTTGCCAGCCAATCGCAGGGCACATACAAACAAACAACCATTCGCACTCACATTCACACCTATGGGCAATATATAGTCTCCAATTCATGCATGTTTTTGGGATGTGGGAGGAAACCGGAGTGTCTGGAGAAAACCCACGCAGGCACGGGGAGAACATGCAAACTCCACACAGGCGGGGCCAGGGATTGAACCCCATTCCTCAGAACTGTGAGGCAGACGCTCTAACCAGTTTTCCCACCGTGCTACGCTTTTGTGTGATATCGCCAATCAAAAGAAAAAAAAAAAAAGTCAAAATCAAATTAGCGTAAAATTAGTTATTAATTATTTCTAAACATATCAGCATAAATTCACACACTAATGTAATTGGCCATGCTGCATTTGATTTTTAACTAATTTCTGATTAAGATGCTCATTTATAGGCCCTAATTAGCGTAAATTAACAAAAATGTTTGTCAAAATTTCAGGTTTTTTTCAAGGGATGGTCTGTATTTTTTTCAGAATACAAAATTTTTAAGCTAAGCTATACAAATTTGGATATTAATATATGAACTCATAAAATACTTTTAAAAATATAAACATTTGAAAAAGTCAGGATTGGTTGTTAAAGCTACAGAAATAGAATAGTGATTTATGTGATTTGATATTCCAAGATGGCGCATACCCGTGTGGTCGCCACCGGTTACATGCTCTCTAGTATTTTCTATGTTTTTGTGTTTTTCATTCATCTTTGGAGACATTACACGACTCACTTACACAAAGGAAGACTTACATTAGGGAGTCTACCCCGGACTTTCTTTCACCAACTTTCGTAAATCCGCTCAGTTTTTTCTCTGAGTTTTTCACCGGTGGGGCGGACGTGGCGTAAGGCGCATGGAGGCGAAGGCGACCAAGGGGGAAGCGCGCCGGCATCCAAGTGAAACTCCGTTAGAAAGGATGTCAAATGGCGCTCCCGTCGATCTACCTCACGAATCTACGCTCCCTACCCAATAAAATGGATGAACTCCATCTTCTGGCAAAGACCAGTAAGGACTTCGGACGTTCCGCCGCCCTGTGCTTCACGGAGACATGGCTTTGTGAACACATCCTCTATGGCGCCGTAATGCTTCCGGGCTTCCTACTACACTGGGTAGACAACGTCACAGAGTTATCAGGGAAAACAAAAGGTGGCGAGATATGCCTCTATATCAACGAAAAATGGTGTACCGACGCCACAGAGCACAGCACACACTGCAGCCCGGACTTGGAGTCGCTGTTTTTGAACTGTAAGTCATTCTACTTGCCACGTGAGTTGGCATCTTTCATCCTGGCCGGTGTTTACATTCCTCCTCAAGCTAACACGTACGCCGCACTGCTAACACACGCTGAACAAGTAAACGAAATTGAAAAAAAGCAAGAAATCAGGTCATTCGAATTTCTAGAGCTTTTCTACGTCACTAGTGAAGCTCTACGCCTACCTCTCCGCTCCCGAGCCAGCGCTGTCAACATGACAAACACGTGTGCTCTCACAAGTGGGTCTTCTACACAGAGGCAACCAATCAGAGGAAAATGGTGGTCTTAGCCAAATATGGACATAGCAGATACAAAACTGGGTCGAACAGAAGCAGCTGTCAGAGGGGCCTTTTCTGGACACTCTTATGACAAAACCAAGGTGTTTTTTTTTAAATGAAATGGAGATCTAAATAGCCAAAATATGGGACTTTTAAGCTGCTCCCTCTGTGACCCGACCTCGAATAAACAGAAGTAAATGGATGGCTGGATCGATGGAACTATACAGTGTTCACCATTCATTTTTGATACAACTTGTCCTCATGTGGGTCATGGGTATATGTACGGTATATTTGTTTATTCCAAATTCCTTAATGACTTAAGAATGATTAAAATAAGAGATATAAAAAGAATATATCTGGAGATCAACACAAAGAAAACCAGAGAAACTTGTAATTTACAGTAACTGTACTGATGAATGAAAACACAATAGGCAGCTACAAGATAATATGCAAAAAATATGTAAATGAAGAATGCATCCTGCCAAGGGGAAAGCTAAATCTGCATGCAGATCGAGCCAACAACTTTGACCTTCCTGAACAGTCTGAGTGGTTGAATGGTGCTTGGGTCTAAGAGAGCAGTCAAGTGTTGTCTACGCTAAATCACAACAAGTGAAACCACTGCACCCTTTTAACAGTGACAATCAGTGCAAGTTCTCTATTAACGATCACTACCCACAATCATCAGTGCCATAAAATGTAAAGTGAGGTATTTTGTTATTGATGATGGTAGTAATTTTAACATTACTTATTGTATAATCACAGATGGAGGTGTTCAACACGTCAGCTCTTAGTAACAAGCATATGGCATTTTTATTTATTTATTTTTTTCATTTAAACAAAATTCAATCCAAATCTCACAAGTGATATCTAAACATAGCGATACAAACAGCAATAAAAGAAGACTCCAGGCTTATAATAAATAAGTCTATATGGCAGTCAGACTATCTGTTCTTTTATGGTTATCCATTGATACTTATCCTATTATACAAAGCATAGGAGGCAAATCATTACAACACTTTACATTGTAATTGCCCTAATAAAACATGATACCTTAATAACACTTTGATCACCTTTTGGGATTGTGAAGAGCCTTCGATATTGGCTCCCAAACAAATCAGTGCTTGAAGCCTATCATTTCTAAGGAGAGGCAAACACCTTTTAATTTTCCTGCATCAGTTGGGAAGTCTACTCAGTAGTGAAACACTTCCCCACAAAGATATTGAAAAGAACACGGGAGTAATAGATTTATGCGTAGGCACTCTGAGGTAATCCGTATCCTGAGTAATTACCAGTCATTCAAGTATTTGAACTTAAACCGCATGATTTCCATACCACTGCCAAGAGTATGGATTTTTAAGAAACTCACTTTCTGTGAAAAGAAAATTAGAAACATTATTAATATTTTAGTAATGAATTAATTGCTGACATGTTGAAGTGTCATTGTTTTAAAATGATTTCAGTTAGTTACAGATTTTGCCATACTGTTCATTATCATTCCTGTATGGTAGAACGTTCCATAGTTTTTTCATCACTCGAGCTCTCAGTAGCTTCCAATTTGCCATGCTATGTTAATACTCAATACAGCCTACTTGGATCATATATTTCCAAATGTTTTTCCAAAGATTTACAAGAAAATAGGGCAGAAAATTAAGAAGCATGATACTCGACTTGAATTGTATCTTTGAAAATAGTTTAACAGTATTTAACACATTTTTAATAACATTTGAAATAAAAAAATTTCATTGTTAGATACAACAAATGTGTACCAATTACGATAGCAGGTAATATTATGTCATCATGTCCTGACCTACCCCTTTAAATTGCTGGACAGGCACTACACTCTTAGTATTCAGTGGATACTCCATGGCTCCGACACATGATTCCCACATCAGACTAATCCCTTCTTCTTGCAGAAAGTCTTAAGATTTTAAGAGAAAACCCATCGTAAGATTTATTTTCAAGTTTCCTTTGTTGTTTTGTCCAGACAATGATTTGTCCAGCTTTGTAACTGCAGATGGCTGAAACAAACATTGTCCAGCACATTCTGAACATTCTACTTTGCACACTGAAGTATTTGAAGGAAGAAGGACGTTGGCAAACCATGCTACTGTATTTCTTACTGTGTTACTAGCCATTGCCATGTCACAGAATTTGCATGCTGATGATATACATAAAAAAAAGAATATCTTAACGGTACCATGCCATCAAAATCCCTTTTCTGTCTATAGTTTTATGCATAATATAGGTCAGAATAGGTCTAAGGTTTAAGTTTGACATCTATCGACTGAATGTAAAAGGAAATAAACGGCATCAGGCTTGCAAAACGGGTGGATTACAAATAGCCGTCGTTATGACATGGTTTTGTCAATTAATATTCATGTACTGTACCTGCCCACTGCTGGTGCTCTTTTCCCAACCCACCCACCTCTTAGATACTTAAATACTTACAGTATGGGACCATTCATTCATCCATTTTCCATACTGGTAATCGTCACTAATGTCGAGGGCATGCTGGCGCCTATATCAGCTAAATCCGGATGAAAGGCAGAATACACCTGTCGCCAGCACAATCTTCTGATTTGGTCGAGTTTTCTTGGGAAGGGGTCCCCAATCTTATCGTATGTCCACCGCAGACCAGTTACACATTAAGGCATACAGTATATTGACAGACTGTCATAGTAAGACCGAGATGCAGAAGAAGCCTCCTGCCTTGTCGGCAGACCCCTCCGCGCTCACGAGTGGGGCCGTTTGAGGGGCAGTTCTTGTGCAGCACGCACTCGTGGCTGAGATCAACTAAACTGCAAAAGGAACGAATCAGTTTATGAAGTAATTCCATTCAGTGCAATTTAGCACTTGCTATTTTGGATCTTGGGAAATCAGGCCCATTGTGTCTAGTGTAGGGAATGATTTCTCAATAAAGAATTTATGATGACATAAATAGATGCAGATATTGAAGTTGAAAGAAAAAGAAGAAGAATGTTGGGGGTTCCCTAGTCAATCCAAACATTGACTTCTGTCACCAATGATTTTATCACATAGTCATCATGCTGAAATAACAGAAAAATTCTGCTTATAAAGGAAAAAAAGAGGTAATGTGCTGTTTGCCTTTACCTTTGTGGAATATTGTCAAAATGTGCACTCCCTTCCTCATCTACAGTCATGAAGGGCTAGGTAACGATGCAAAAAATAAGACTGCAAATCCAAGCAGA